>NC_134437.1:6166015-6476431 GCF_030867145.1 Opisthocomus hoazin | reverse complement strand
GGACCGCAACAGAGCCCCCAGGACCACAACAGAGCCCCCAGGACCATAACAGAGCCCCCAGGACTTGAACAGAGCCCCCAGGACCCCAACAGAGCCCCCAGGACACCAGAGAAGACCCCAGGACCCGAGCGGAGCCGTCAGTATGCCAGCAAAGGCCCCAGGACGCCAGCAATGGCCCCAGGACCCCAACAGAGCCCCCAGGACACCAAAAGAGACCCCAGGAACCCAGCGAAGACCCCAGGATCCGAATAGAGGCCCCAGGACCGCAACAGAGCCCCCAGGACACCACCAAAGGCCCCAGGACACCAACAGAGCCCCCAGGACAGCAGCAAGAACCCCAGGACTCGAACAGATCCCAAAAAACCCTAACAGACCCCCCAGGACCGCAACAGATCCCCCAGGACCCCAGCGAAGACCCCAGGACCCGAATAGAGCACCCAAGACCACAACAGAGCCCCCAGGAACATAGCAAAGGCCCCAGGACCCCAACAGAGCCCCCAGGACCACAACAGAGCCCCCAGGAAACCATCAAAGACCACAGGACCCCAAGAGAGCCCCAGGACCCCAACGGAGCCCCCAGGACGCCAACAGATCCCCCAAGACCCCAGCAAAGACCCAGAACCCCAGCAGTAGTCCCACAAACCCAGTAGAGCCCCCAGGACCCGAACAGAGCCCCCAGGAACCAACAGAGCCCCCAGGACACCAGCGAAGACCCGAGGACAACAGCGGAGCCCGCAGTAAGCCAGCAAAGGCCCCAGGATGCCAGCAAAGGCCCCAGAACACCAACAGAGCCCCCAGGACCCCACCAGAGCCCCCAGGAACCCAGCAAAGAACCCAGGACCCCAACAGAGCTCCCACAAACCCAACAGAGCCCCCAGGACCCCAGCGAATACGCCAGGACACGAAGAGAGCCCCCAGAACACCAACAGATCCCCCAGGACACCAGTGAAGACCCCAGGACACCAACATAGCCCCCAGGACCCCAACAGAGCCCCCAGGAACCCAACAGAGCCCCAGGACCCCAGCGAAGACCCCAGGACACCAGCGGAGCCCCAGGACCCCAGCAAAAGCCCCAGGACACCAGCAAAGGCTCCAGGACCTCAACAGAGCCCACAGAACACCACACAGCCCCCAGGCCCCCAGCGAAGACCCCAGGAAGCCAAGAGAGCAACTAGTACTCCAATAGAGCCCCCAGGACCCCAACAGAGCCCCCAGGACGCTAACAGATCCCCCAAGACCCCAGCAAAGACCCCAGAACCCCAGCAGTACTCCCAGAAACCCAGTAGAGCCCCCAGGACCCGAACAGAGCCCCCAGGAACCAACAGAGCCCCCAGGACACCAGCGAAGACCCAGGACAACAGCGGAGCCCGCAGTAAGCCAGCAAAGGCCCCAGGACGCCAGCAAAGGCCCCAGGACCCCAACAGAGCCTCCAGGACCCCACCAGAGCCCCCAGGAACCCAGCGAACAACCCAGGACACGAATAGAGACCCCAGGACCCCAACAGAGCCCCCAGGAACCCAGCGAAGACCCCAGGACCACAACAGAGCCCCCAGGACCCCAACAGAGCCCCCAGGACCCCAGCAAAGACCCCAGAACCCCAACAGAGCCCCCAGGACCTGAACAGAGCCCCCAGAGCCGCAACAGAGCCCCCTGGACCCCAGCGAAGACCCCAGGACGCCAACAGAGCCCCCAGGACCCAAACAGAGCATCCAGGACACCAACAGAGCACCCAGGACACCAGCAAAGACCCCAGGACCCCAACAGAAACCCCATGACCCCAGCGAAGACCCCAGGACCCGAACAGAAACCCCAGGATCCCAACAGAGCCCCCAGGACCCCAACAGAGCCCCCAGGACCCCAACAGAGCCCCCAGGACACCAGTGAAGACCCCAGGACCCGAACAAAGCCCAAAGGACACCAACAGAGCCCCCAGGACTCCAACATAGCCCCCAGGTACCCAGCGAAGACCTCAGGACCCGAACAGAGACCCCAGGACCCCAACAGAGCCCCCAGGACACCAGTGAAGACGCCAGGACTCCAGCAAAGACCCCAGGACCCCAACAGATCCCCAGGACCCCAACAGAGCCTCCAGGATTCAAACAGAGCCCCCAGGACCCCAGCGAATATCCCAGGAGCCAAACGGAGCCCAAAGGACCCCAACAGAGCCCCCAGGACCCCAGCGAATATCCCTAGACCCGAACGGAGCCCAAAGAACACCAACAGAGCCCCCAGGACTCCAACATAGCCCCAAGGACCCCAGCGAAGACCACAGGACCCCAACAGAGCCCCCAGGACCCCAACAGAGCCCCCAGGACCTTAACAGAGTCCCCAGGACCCCAACAGGGCCTCCAGGACCCAAACAGAGCCCCCAGGACCCAAACAGAGCCCCCAGGACACCAGCGAAGACCCCAGGACCCGAACAAAGCCCAAAGGACACCAACAGAGCCCCCAGGACTTCAACATAACACCCAGGACACCAGCGAAGACCCCAGGACCCCAACAGAGCCCCCAGGACACCAGTGAAGGCGCCAGGACCCCAGAGAAGACGCCAGGATTGCAGCAAAGACCACAGGACGCCAACAGATGCCCCAGGACCCCAACAGAGCCTCCAGGATTCAAACAGAGCCCCCAGGACCCCAGCGAATATCCCAGGAGCCGAACGGAGCCCAAAGGACAGCAACAGAGCCCCCAGGACTCCAACATAACACCCAGGACCCCAGCGAAGACCCCAGGACCCCAACAGAGCCCCCAGGACCCCAACAGAGCCCCCAGGACCTTAACAGAGCCCCCAGGACACCAGCGAATTCCCCAGGAACCCAACAGATGCCCCAGGACTTCAAAAGAGACCCCAGGATCCCAGCGAAGACCTCAGGACTCCAGCAGAGACCCCAGGACACCAACAGAGCCCCCAGAACACCAGCAAAACCCCTAAGATATCAACAGAGCCCCCAGAACACCAACAGAGCCCCCAGGACCCCAGCGAAGCCCTCAAAACCCCAACAAAGCCCCCAGGAAACAAACAGAGACCACAGGATACCTGCAAAACCCCCGGGAACCCAAAAGAGCCCCCAGGACACCAACAGAGCCCCCAGGAAACCAGCAAAGCCCCCAGGATCCCAACAGAGTCCCAGGACTCCAGCGAAGACACCAGGATCCCAGCGAAGACCCCAGGACACCAACAGAGCCCCCAGGACCCCAGCGAAGACCCGAGGAACCCAACAGAGACCCCAGGACCCCAAGAGAGCCCCCAGCACACTAGCGAAGACCCCAGGACCCCAACAGAGCCCCCAGAACAACAACAGAGCACCCAGGACCCCACCGAAGACCACAGAAGCCCAGCAGAGCACCGAGGACCACAACAGAGCCCACAAAACCCCAGCGAAGACCCCAGGACCCCAACAGAGCCCCAAGGACCCCAGAGAAGACCCCAGGACACCAGCGGAGCACCCAGGAACCCAGCAAAGGCCCCAGGACCCCAACAGAGCCCTCAGGATCCGAACAGAGACCCCAGTAACCCAAAAGACCCCCAGAACCCCAACAGAGCCCCCAGGAACCCAACAGAGCCCTCAGGACACGAACAGAGCCCCCAGAACCCCAACAGAGCTCCCAGGACCCCAACAGAGCCCTCAGGACATGAACAGAGCCCCCAGAACCCCAACAGAGCCCCCAAGGCCCCAACAGAGCCCCCAGGAACCCAACAGAGAGCCCAGGACACCAGCGGAGCCCCCAGGACCCCAATAGAGCCCCCAGGACCCCAACAGAGCCCTTGGACCCCAGCAAAGACCCCAGGACCCCAATAAAGCCTTCAGGACCCCAGCGAAGACCCCAAAACAGCAGCGAAGCTTTCAGGAACCCAGCAAAGGCCCCAGGAACCCAGCAAAGGCCCCAGGACCCAAACAGAGCCCCCAGGACACAACAGAGCCCCCAGGACCCCAACAGAGCCCCCAGGACCGCAACAGAGCCCCCAGGACCATAACAGAGCCCCCAGGACTTGAACAGAGCCCCCAGGACCCCAACAGAGCCCCCAGGACACCAGAGAAGACCCCAGGACCCGAGCGGAGCCGTCAGTATGCCAGCAAAGGCCCCAGGACGCCAGCAATGGCCCCAGGACCCCAACAGAGCCCCCAGGACACCAAAAGAGACCCCAGGAACCCAGCGAAGACCCCAGGATCCGAATAGAGGCCCCAGGACCGCAACAGAGCCCCCAGGACACCACCAAAGGCCCCAGGACACCAACAGAGCCCCCAGGACAGCAGCAAGAACCCCAGGACTCGAACAGATCCCAAAAAACCCTAACAGACCCCCCAGGACCGCAACAGATCCCCCAGGACCCCAGCGAAGACCCCAGGACCCGAATAGAGCACCCAAGACCACAACAGAGCCCCCAGGAACATAGCAAAGGCCCCAGGACCCCAACAGAGCCCCCAGGACCACAACAGAGCCCCCAGGAAACCATCAAAGACCACAGGACCCCAAGAGAGCCCCAGGACCCCAACGGAGCCCCCAGGACGCCAACAGATCCCCCAAGACCCCAGCAAAGACCCAGAACCCCAGCAGTAGTCCCACAAACCCAGTAGAGCCCCCAGGACCCGAACAGAGCCCCCAGGAACCAACAGAGCCCCCAGGACACCAGCGAAGACCCGAGGACAACAGCGGAGCCCGCAGTAAGCCAGCAAAGGCCCCAGGATGCCAGCAAAGGCCCCAGAACACCAACAGAGCCCCCAGGACCCCACCAGAGCCCCCAGGAACCCAGCAAAGAACCCAGGACCCCAACAGAGCTCCCACAAACCCAACAGAGCCCCCAGGACCCCAGCGAATACGCCAGGACACGAAGAGAGCCCCCAGAACACCAACAGATCCCCCAGGACACCAGTGAAGACCCCAGGACACCAACATAGCCCCCAGGACCCCAACAGAGCCCCCAGGAACCCAACAGAGCCCCAGGACCCCAGCGAAGACCCCAGGACACCAGCGGAGCCCCAGGACCCCAGCAAAAGCCCCAGGACACCAGCAAAGGCTCCAGGACCTCAACAGAGCCCACAGAACACCACACAGCCCCCAGGCCCCCAGCGAAGACCCCAGGAAGCCAAGAGAGCAACTAGTACTCCAATAGAGCCCCCAGGACCCCAACAGAGCCCCCAGGACGCTAACAGATCCCCCAAGACCCCAGCAAAGACCCCAGAACCCCAGCAGTACTCCCAGAAACCCAGTAGAGCCCCCAGGACCCGAACAGAGCCCCCAGGAACCAACAGAGCCCCCAGGACACCAGCGAAGACCCAGGACAACAGCGGAGCCCGCAGTAAGCCAGCAAAGGCCCCAGGACGCCAGCAAAGGCCCCAGGACCCCAACAGAGCCTCCAGGACCCCACCAGAGCTCCCAGGAACCCAGCGAACAACCCAGGACACGAATAGAGACCCCAGGACCCCAACAGAGCCCCCAGGAACCCAGCGAAGACCCCAGGACCACAACAGAGCCCCCAGGACCCCAACAGAGCCCCCAGGACCCCAGCAAAGACCCCAGAACCCCAACAGAGCCCCCAGGACCTGAACAGAGCCCCCAGAGCCGCAACAGAGCCCCCTGGACCCCAGCGAAGACCCCAGGACGCCAACAGAGCCCCCAGGACCCAAACAGAGCATCCAGGACACCAACAGAGCACCCAGGACACCAGCAAAGACCCCAGGACCCCAACAGAAACCCCATGACCCCAGCGAAGACCCCAGGACCCGAACAGAAACCCCAGGATCCCAACAGAGCCCCCAGGACCCCAACGGAGCCCCCAGGACCCCAACAGAGCCCCCAGGACACCAGCGAAGACCCCAGGACCCGAACAAAGCCCAAAGGACACCAACAGAGCCCCCAGGACTCCAACATAGCCCCCAGGTACCCAGCGAAGACCTCAGGACCCGAACAGAGACCCCAGGACCCCAACAGAGCCCCCAGGACACCAGTGAAGACGCCAGGACTCCAGCAAAGACCCCAGGACCCCAACAGATCCCCAGGACCCCAACAGAGCCTCCAGGATTCAAACAGAGCCCCCAGGACCCCAGCGAATATCCCAGGAGCCAAACGGAGCCCAAAGGACCCCAACAGAGCCCCCAGGACCCCAGCGAATATCCCTAGACCCGAACGGAGCCCAAAGAACACCAACAGAGCCCCCAGGACTCCAACATAGCCCCAAGGACCCCAGCGAAGACCACAGGACCCCAACAGAGCCCCCAGGACCCCAACAGAGCCCCCAGGACCTTAACAGAGTCCCCAGGACCCCAACAGGGCCTCCAGGACCCAAACAGAGCCCCCAGGACCCAAACAGAGCCCCCAGGACACCAGCGAAGACCCCAGGACCCGAACAAAGCCCAAAGGACACCAACAGAGCCCCCAGGACTTCAACATAACACCCAGGACACCAGCGAAGACCCCAGGACCCCAACAGAGCCCCCAGGACACCAGTGAAGGCGCCAGGACCCCAGAGAAGACGCCAGGATTGCAGCAAAGACCACAGGACGCCAACAGATGCCCCAGGACCCCAACAGAGCCTCCAGGATTCAAACAGAGCCCCCAGGACCCCAGCGAATATCCCAGGAGCCGAACGGAGCCCAAAGGACAGCAACAGAGCCCCCAGGATTCCAACATAACACCCAGGACCCCAGCGAAGACCCCAGGACCCCAACAGAGCCCCCAGGACCCCAACAGAGCCCCCAGGACCTTAACAGAGCCCCTAGGACCCCAACAGAGCCCCCAGGACCCCAAAAGAGCCCCCAGGCCCCCAGGGAAGATCCCAGGACCCGAACAGAGCCCCCAGGATCTCAACAGAGCCTCCAGGACCCCAACAGAGCGCCCAGGAACCCAACAGAGGCCCCAGGACCCCAACAGAGCCCCCAGGACCACAACAGAGCCCCCAGGACCACAACAGAGCCCCCAGGACCCGAACAGAGCCCCCAGGACACCAGCGAATTCCCCAGGAACCCAACAGATGCCCCAGGACTTCAAAAGAGACCCCAGGATCCCAGCGAAGACCTCAGGACTCCAGCAGAGACCCCAGGACACCAACAG
Source organism: Opisthocomus hoazin (assembly GCF_030867145.1). NCBI lineage: Eukaryota > Metazoa > Chordata > Aves > Opisthocomiformes > Opisthocomidae > Opisthocomus > Opisthocomus hoazin. Next base: position 6,469,381 of record NC_134437.1, on the reverse strand, counting down.
AGCCCCCAGAACACCAGCAAAACCCCTAAGATATCAACAGAGCCCCCAGAACACCAACAGAGCCCCCAGGACCCCAGCGAAGCCCTCAAAACCCCAACAAAGCCCCCAGGAAACAAACAGAGACCCCAGGACACCTGCAAAACCCCCGGGAACCCAAAAGAGCCCCCAGGACACCAACAGAGCCCCCAGGAAACCAGCAAAGCCCCCAGGATCCCAACAGAGTCCCAGGACTCCAGCGAAGACACCAGGATCCCAGCGAAGACCCCAGGACACCAACAGAGCCCCCAGGACCCCAGCGAAGACCCGAGGAACCCAACAGAGACCCCAGGACCCCAAGAGAGCCCCCAGCACACTAGCGAAGACCCCAGGACCCCAACAGAGCCCCCAGAACAACAACAGAGCACCCAGGACCCCACCGAAGACCACAGAAGCCCAGCAGAGCACCGAGGACCACAACAGAGCCCACAAAACCCCAGCGAAGACCCCAGGACCCCAACAGAGCCCCAAGGACCCCAGAGAAGACCCCAGGACACCAGCGGAGCACCCAGGAACCCAGCAAAGGCCCCAGGACCCCAACAGAGCCCTCAGGATCCGAACAGAGACCCCAGTAACCCAAAAGACCCCCAGAACCCCAACAGAGCCCCCAGGAACCCAACAGAGCCCTCAGGACACGAACAGAGCCCCCAGAACCCCAACAGAGCTCCCAGGACCCCAACAGAGCCCTCAGGACATGAACAGAGCCCCCAGAACCCCAACAGAGCCCCCAAGGCCCCAACAGAGCCCCCAGGAACCCAACAGAGAGCCCAGGACACCAGCGGAGCCCCCAGGACCCCAATAGAGCCCCCAGGACCCCAACAGAGCCCTTGGACCCCAGCAAAGACCCCAGGACCCCAATAAAGCCTTCAGGACCCCAGCGAAGACCCCAAAACAGCAGCGAAGCTTTCAGGAACCCAGCAAAGGCCCCAGGAACCCAGCAAAGGCCCCAGGACCCAAACAGAGCCCCCAGGACACAACAGAGCCCCCAGGACCCCAACAGAGCCCCCAGGACCGCAACAGAGCCCCCAGGACCACAACAGAGCCCCCAGGACCACAACAGAGCCCCCAGGACCCCATCGAAGACCTCAGGACCCCAACAGATCCCCCAGGACCCCAACAGAGCCCTTAGGACCCGAACAGAGCCCTGAGGACCCGAACAGAACCCTCAGAACGCCAATAGTGTACCGAGGACCCCAGCGAAGACGCCAGGACCCGAACAGAGCCCAAAGGACTTCAACAAAGCTCCCAGGACTGCAACAGAGCCCCCAGGACCACAACAGAGGCCCCAGGACACAAATAGAGCACCCAGGACCCGAACAGAGCCCCCAGGACCCCAGCAAAGGCCCCAGGACGCCAACAGAGACCCCAGGAAACCAACAGAGCCCCCAGGAACCCAGCGAAGACCCCAGGACCCCAACAGAGCCCCCAGGAACCCAGCAAAGACCCCAAAACCACAACAGAGCCCCCAGGACCACACCAGAGCCCCTAGGACACCTATAGAGCCCCCAGGACCGCAACAGAGCCCCCAGGAACCCAGCGAAGACCTCAGGACCCCAAAAGAGCACCCAGGACCCCAACGGACCCCCCAGGATGCCAACAGATCCCCCAATATCCCAGGAAAGACCCCAGGACCCCAACAGTACACCCACAACCCCAAAAGAGCCCCCAGGACTTGAACAGAGCCCCCAGGACCCCAACAGAGCCCCCAGGACACCAGAGAAGACCCCAGGACCCGAGCGGAGCCGTCAGTATGCCAGCAAAGGCCCCAGGACGCCAGCAATGGCCCCAGGACCCCAACAGAGCCCCCAGGACACCAAAAGAGACCCCAGGAACCCAGCGAAGACCCCAGGATCCGAATAGAGGCCCCAGGACCGCAACAGAGCCCCCAGGACACCACCAAAGGCCCCAGGACACCAACAGAGCCCCCAGGACAGCAGCAAGAACCCCAGGACTCGAACAGATCCCAAAAAACCCTAACAGACCCCCCAGGACCGCAACAGATCCCCCAGGACCCCAGCGAAGACCCCAGGACCCGAATAGAGCACCCAAGACCACAACAGAGCCCCCAGGAACATAGCAAAGGCCCCAGGACCCCAACAGAGCCCCCAGGACCACAACAGAGCCCCCAGGAAACCATCAAAGACCACAGGACCCCAAGAGAGCCCCAGGACCCCAACGGAGCCCCCAGGACGCCAACAGATCCCCCAAGACCCCAGCAAAGACCCAGAACCCCAGCAGTAGTCCCAGAAACCCAGTAGAGCCCCCAGGACCCGAACAGAGCCCCCAGGAACCAACAGAGCCCCCAGGACACCAGCGAAGACCCAGGACAACAGCGGAGCCCGCAGTAAGCCAGCAAAGGCCCCAGGATGCCAGCAAAGGCCCCAGGACCCCAACAGAGCCTCCAGGACCCCAACAGAGCCCCCAGGAACCCAGCGAACAACCCAGGACACGAATAGAGACCCCAGGACCCCAACAGAGCCCCCAGGAACCCAGCGAAGACCCCAGGACCACAACAGAGCCCCCAGGACCCCAACAGAGCCCCCAGGACCCCAGCAAAGACCCCAGAACCCCAACAGAGCCCCCAGGACCTGAACAGAGCCCCCAGAGCCGCAACAGAGCCCCCTGGACCCCAGCGAAGACCCCAGGACGCCAACAGAGCCCCCAGGACCCAAACAGAGCATCCAGGACACCAACAGAGCACCCAGGACACCAGCAAAGACCCCAGGACCCCAACAGAAACCCCATGACCCCAGCGAAGACCCCAGGACCCGAACAGAAACCCCAGGATCCCAACAGAGCCCCCAGGACCCCAACGGAGCCCCCAGGACGCCAACAGATCCCCCAGGACACCAGCAAAGACCCAGAACCCCAGCAGTAGTCCCACAAACCCAGTAGAGCCCCCAGGACCCGAACAGAGCCCCCAGGAACCAACAGAGCCCCCAGGACACCAGCGAAGACCCGAGGACAACAGCGGAGCCCGCAGTAAGCCAGCAAAGGCCCCAGGATGCCAGCAAAGGCCCCAGAACACCAACAGAGCCCCCAGGACCCCACCAGAGCCCCCAGGAACCCAGCAAAGAACCCAGGACCCCAACAGAGCTCCCACAAACCCAACAGAGCCCCCAGGACCCCAGCGAATACGCCAGGACACGAAGAGAGCCCCCAGAACACCAACAGATCCCCCAGGACACCAGTGAAGACCCCAGGACACCAACATAGCCCCCAGGACCCCAACAGAGCCCCCAGGAACCCAACAGAGCCCCAGGACCCCAGCGAAGACCCCAGGACACCAGCGGAGCCCCAGGACCCCAGCAAAAGCCCCAGGACACCAGCAAAGGCTCCAGGACCTCAACAGAGCCCACAGAACACCACACAGCCCCCAGGCCCCCAGCGAAGACCCCAGGAAGCCAAGAGAGCAACTAGTACTCCAATAGAGCCCCCAGGACCCCAACAGAGCCCCCAGGACGCTAACAGATCCCCCAAGACCCCAGCAAAGACCCCAGAACCCCAGCAGTACTCCCAGAAACCCAGTAGAGCCCCCAGGACCCGAACAGAGCCCCCAGGAACCAACAGAGCCCCCAGGACACCAGCGAAGACCCAGGACAACAGCGGAGCCCGCAGTAAGCCAGCAAAGGCCCCAGGACGCCAGCAAAGGCCCCAGGACCCCAACAGAGCCTCCAGGACCCCACCAGAGCCCCCAGGAACCCAGCGAACAACCCAGGACACGAATAGAGACCCCAGGACCCCAACAGAGCCCCCAGGAACCCAGCGAAGACCCCAGGACCACAACAGAGCCCCCAGGACCCCAACAGAGCCCCCAGGACCCCAGCAAAGACCCCAGAACCCCAACAGAGCCCCCAGGACCTGAACAGAGCCCCCAGAGCCGCAACAGAGCCCCCTGGACCCCAGCGAAGACCCCAGGACGCCAACAGAGCCCCCAGGACCCAAACAGAGCATCCAGGACACCAACAGAGCACCCAGGACACCAGCAAAGACCCCAGGACCCCAACAGAAACCCCATGACCCCAGCGAAGACCCCAGGACCCGAACAGAAACCCCAGGATCCCAACAGAGCCCCCAGGACCCCAACAGAGCCCCCAGGACCCCAACAGAGCCCCCAGGACACCAGTGAAGACCCCAGGACCCGAACAAAGCCCAAAGGACACCAACAGAGCCCCCAGGACTCCAACATAGCCCCCAGGTACCCAGCGAAGACCTCAGGACCCGAACAGAGACCCCAGGACCCCAACAGAGCCCCCAGGACACCAGTGAAGACGCCAGGACTCCAGCAAAGACCCCAGGACCCCAACAGATCCCCAGGACCCCAACAGAGCCTCCAGGATTCAAACAGAGCCCCCAGGACCCCAGCGAATATCCCAGGAGCCAAACGGAGCCCAAAGGACCCCAACAGAGCCCCCAGGACCCCAGCGAATATCCCTAGACCCGAACGGAGCCCAAAGAACACCAACAGAGCCCCCAGGACTCCAACATAGCCCCAAGGACCCCAGCGAAGACCACAGGACCCCAACAGAGCCCCAGGACCCCAACAGAGCCCCCAGGACCTTAACAGAGTCCCCAGGACCCCAACAGGGCCTCCAGGACCCAAACAGAGCCCCAGGACCCAAACAGAGCCCCCAGGACACCAGCGAAGACCCCAGGACCCGAACAAAGCCCAAAGGACACCAACAGAGCCCCCAGGACTTCAACATAACACCCAGGACACCAGCGAAGACCCCAGGACCCCAACAGAGCCCCCAGGACACCAGTGAAGGCGCCAGGACCCCAGAGAAGACGCCAGGATTGCAGCAAAGACCACAGGACGCCAACAGATGCCCCAGGACCCCAACAGAGCCTCCAGGATTCAAACAGAGCCCCCAGGACCCCAGCGAATATCCCAGGAGCCGAACGGAGCCAAAGGACAGCAACAGAGCCCCCAGGACTCCAACATAACACCCAGGACCCCAGCGAAGACCCCAGGACCCAACAGAGCCCCCAGGACCCCAACAGAGCCCCAGGACCTTAACAGAGCCCCCAGGACACCAGCGAATTCCCCAGGAACCCAACAGATGCCCCAGGACTTCAAAAGAGACCCCAGGATCCCAGCGAAGACCTCAGGACTCCAGCAGAGACCCCAGGACACCAACAGAGCCCCAGAACACCAGCAAAACCCCTAAGATATCAACAGAGCCCCCAGAACACCAACAGAGCCCCAGGACCCCAGCGAAGCCCTCAAAACCCCAACAAAGCCCCCAGGAAACAAACAGAGACCACAGGATACCTGCAAAACCCCCGGAACCCAAAAGAGCCCCCAGGACACCAACAGAGCCCCCAGGAAACCAGCAAAGCCCCCAGGATCCCAACAGAGTCCCAGGACTCCAGCGAAGACACCAGGATCCCAGCGAAGACCCCAGGACACCAACAGAGCCCCCAGGACCCCAGCGAAGACCCGAGGAACCCAACAGAGACCCCAGGACCCCAAGAGAGCCCCCAGCACACTAGCGAAGACCCCAGGACCCCAACAGAGCCCCCAGAACAACAACAGAGCACCCAGGACCCCACCGAAGACCACAGAAGCCCAGCAGAGCACCGAGGACCACAACAGAGCCCACAAAACCCCAGCGAAGACCCCAGGACCCCAACAGAGCCCCAAGGACCCCAGAGAAGACCCCAGGACACCAGCGGAGCACCCAGGAACCCAGCAAAGGCCCCAGGACCCCAACAGAGCCCTCAGGATCCGAACAGAGACCCCAGTAACCCAAAAGACCCCCAGAACCCCAACAGAGCCCCCAGGAACCCAACAGAGCCCTCAGGACACGAACAGAGCCCCCAGAACCCCAACAGAGCTCCCAGGACCCCAACAGAGCCCTCAGGACATGAACAGAGCCCCCAGAACCCCAACAGAGCCCCCAAGGCCCCAACAGAGCCCCCAGGAACCCAACAGAGAGCCCAGGACACCAGCGGAGCCCCCAGGACCCCAATAGAGCCCCCAGGACCCCAACAGAGCCCTTGGACCCCAGCAAAGACCCCAGGACCCCAATAAAGCCTTCAGGACCCCAGCGAAGACCCCAAAACAGCAGCGAAGCTTTCAGGAACCCAGCAAAGGCCCCAGGAACCCAGCAAAGGCCCCAGGACCCAAACAGAGCCCCCAGGACACAACAGAGCCCCCAGGACCCCAACAGAGCCCCCAGGACCGCAACAGAGCCCCCAGGACCATAACAGAGCCCCCAGGACTTGAACAGAGCCCCCAGGACCCCAACAGAGCCCCCAGGACACCAGAGAAGACCCCAGGACCCGAGCGGAGCCGTCAGTATGCCAGCAAAGGCCCCAGGACGCCAGCAATGGCCCCAGGACCCCAACAGAGCCCCCAGGACACCAAAAGAGACCCCAGGAACCCAGCGAAGACCCCAGGATCCGAATAGAGGCCCCAGGACCGCAACAGAGCCCCCAGGACACCACCAAAGGCCCCAGGACACCAACAGAGCCCCCAGGACAGCAGCAAGAACCCCAGGACTCGAACAGATCCCAAAAAACCCTAACAGACCCCCCAGGACCGCAACAGATCCCCCAGGACCCCAGCGAAGACCCCAGGACCCGAATAGAGCACCCAAGACCACAACAGAGCCCCCAGGAACATAGCAAAGGCCCCAGGACCCCAACAGAGCCCCCAGGACCACAACAGAGCCCCCAGGAAACCATCAAAGACCACAGGACCCCAAGAGAGCCCCAGGACCCCAACGGAGCCCCCAGGACGCCAACAGATCCCCCAAGACCCCAGCAAAGACCCAGAACCCCAGCAGTAGTCCCACAAACCCAGTAGAGCCCCCAGGACCCGAACAGAGCCCCCAGGAACCAACAGAGCCCCCAGGACACCAGCGAAGACCCGAGGACAACAGCGGAGCCCGCAGTAAGCCAGCAAAGGCCCCAGGATGCCAGCAAAGGCCCCAGAACACCAACAGAGCCCCCAGGACCCCACCAGAGCCCCCAGGAACCCAGCAAAGAACCCAGGACCCCAACAGAGCTCCCACAAACCCAACAGAGCCCCCAGGACCCCAGCGAATACGCCAGGACACGAAGAGAGCCCCCAGAACACCAACAGATCCCCCAGGACACCAGTGAAGACCCCAGGACACCAACATAGCCCCCAGGACCCCAACAGAGCCCCCAGGAACCCAACAGAGCCCCAGGACCCCAGCGAAGACCCCAGGACACCAGCGGAGCCCCAGGACCCCAGCAAAAGCCCCAGGACACCAGCAAAGGCTCCAGGACCTCAACAGAGCCCACAGAACACCACACAGCCCCCAGGCCCCCAGCGAAGACCCCAGGAAGCCAAGAGAGCAACTAGTACTCCAATAGAGCCCCCAGGACCCCAACAGAGCCCCCAGGACGCTAACAGATCCCCCAAGACCCCAGCAAAGACCCCAGAACCCCAGCAGTACTCCCAGAAACCCAGTAGAGCCCCCAGGACCCGAACAGAGCCCCCAGGAACCAACAGAGCCCCCAGGACACCAGCGAAGACCCAGGACAACAGCGGAGCCCGCAGTAAGCCAGCAAAGGCCCCAGGACGCCAGCAAAGGCCCCAGGACCCCAACAGAGCCTCCAGGACCCCACCAGAGCTCCCAGGAACCCAGCGAACAACCCAGGACACGAATAGAGACCCCAGGACCCCAACAGAGCCCCCAGGAACCCAGCGAAGACCCCAGGACCACAACAGAGCCCCCAGGACCCCAACAGAGCCCCCAGGACCCCAGCAAAGACCCCAGAACCCCAACAGAGCCCCCAGGACCTGAACAGAGCCCCCAGAGCCGCAACAGAGCCCCCTGGACCCCAGCGAAGACCCCAGGACGCCAACAGAGCCCCCAGGACCCAAACAGAGCATCCAGGACACCAACAGAGCACCCAGGACACCAGCAAAGACCCCAGGACCCCAACAGAAACCCCATGACCCCAGCGAAGACCCCAGGACCCGAACAGAAACCCCAGGATCCCAACAGAGCCCCCAGGACCCCAACGGAGCCCCCAGGACCCCAACAGAGCCCCCAGGACACCAGCGAAGACCCCAGGACCCGAACAAAGCCCAAAGGACACCAACAGAGCCCCCAGGACTCCAACATAGCCCCCAGGTACCCAGCGAAGACCTCAGGACCCGAACAGAGACCCCAGGACCCCAACAGAGCCCCCAGGACACCAGTGAAGACGCCAGGACTCCAGCAAAGACCCCAGGACCCCAACAGATCCCCAGGACCCCAACAGAGCCTCCAGGATTCAAACAGAGCCCCCAGGACCCCAGCGAATATCCCAGGAGCCAAACGGAGCCCAAAGGACCCCAACAGAGCCCCCAGGACCCCAGCGAATATCCCTAGACCCGAACGGAGCCCAAAGAACACCAACAGAGCCCCCAGGACTCCAACATAGCCCCAAGGACCCCAGCGAAGACCACAGGACCCCAACAGAGCCCCCAGGACCCCAACAGAGCCCCCAGGACCTTAACAGAGTCCCCAGGACCCCAACAGGGCCTCCAGGACCCAAACAGAGCCCCCAGGACCCAAACAGAGCCCCCAGGACACCAGCGAAGACCCCAGGACCCGAACAAAGCCCAAAGGACACCAACAGAGCCCCCAGGACTTCAACATAACACCCAGGACACCAGCGAAGACCCCAGGACCCCAACAGAGCCCCCAGGACACCAGTGAAGGCGCCAGGACCCCAGAGAAGACGCCAGGATTGCAGCAAAGACCACAGGACGCCAACAGATGCCCCAGGACCCCAACAGAGCCTCCAGGATTCAAACAGAGCCCCCAGGACCCCAGCGAATATCCCAGGAGCCGAACGGAGCCCAAAGGACAGCAACAGAGCCCCCAGGATTCCAACATAACACCCAGGACCCCAGCGAAGACCCCAGGACCCCAACAGAGCCCCCAGGACCCCAACAGAGCCCCCAGGACCTTAACAGAGCCCCTAGGACCCCAACAGAGCCCCCAGGACCCCAAAAGAGCCCCCAGGCCCCCAGGGAAGATCCCAGGACCCGAACAGAGCCCCCAGGATCTCAACAGAGCCTCCAGGACCCCAACAGAGCGCCCAGGAACCCAACAGAGGCCCCAGGACCCCAACAGAGCCCCCAGGACCACAACAGAGCCCCCAGGACCACAACAGAGCCCCCAGGACCCGAACAGAGCCCCCAGGACACCAGCGAATTCCCCAGGAACCCAACAGATGCCCCAGGACTTCAAAAGAGACCCCAGGATCCCAGCGAAGACCTCAGGACTCCAGCAGAGACCCCAGGACACCAACAGAGCCCCCAGAACACCAGCAAAACCCCTAAGATATCAACAGAGCCCCCAGAACACCAACAGAGCCCCCAGGACCCCAGCGAAGCCCTCAAAACCCCAACAAAGCCCCCAGGAAACAAACAGAGACCCCAGGACACCTGCAAAACCCCCGGGAACCCAAAAGAGCCCCCAGGACACCAACAGAGCCCCCAGGAAACCAGCAAAGCCCCCAGGATCCCAACAGAGTCCCAGGACTCCAGCGAAGACACCAGGATCCCAGCGAAGACCCCAGGACACCAACAGAGCCCCCAGGACCCCAGCGAAGACCCGAGGAACCCAACAGAGACCCCAGGACCCCAAGAGAGCCCCCAGCACACTAGCGAAGACCCCAGGACCCCAACAGAGCCCCCAGAACAACAACAGAGCACCCAGGACCCCACCGAAGACCACAGAAGCCCAGCAGAGCACCGAGGACCACAACAGAGCCCACAAAACCCCAGCGAAGACCCCAGGACCCCAACAGAGCCCCAAGGACCCCAGAGAAGACCCCAGGACACCAGCGGAGCACCCAGGAACCCAGCAAAGGCCCCAGGACCCCAACAGAGCCCTCAGGATCCGAACAGAGACCCCAGTAACCCAAAAGACCCCCAGAACCCCAACAGAGCCCCCAGGAACCCAACAGAGCCCTCAGGACACGAACAGAGCCCCCAGAACCCCAACAGAGCTCCCAGGACCCCAACAGAGCCCTCAGGACATGAACAGAGCCCCCAGAACCCCAACAGAGCCCCCAAGGCCCCAACAGAGCCCCCAGGAACCCAACAGAGAGCCCAGGACACCAGCGGAGCCCCCAGGACCCCAATAGAGCCCCCAGGACCCCAACAGAGCCCTTGGACCCCAGCAAAGACCCCAGGACCCCAATAAAGCCTTCAGGACCCCAGCGAAGACCCCAAAACAGCAGCGAAGCTTTCAGGAACCCAGCAAAGGCCCCAGGAACCCAGCAAAGGCCCCAGGACCCAAACAGAGCCCCCAGGACACAACAGAGCCCCCAGGACCCCAACAGAGCCCCCAGGACCGCAACAGAGCCCCCAGGACCACAACAGAGCCCCCAGGACCACAACAGAGCCCCCAGGACCCCATCGAAGACCTCAGGACCCCAACAGATCCCCCAGGACCCCAACAGAGCCCTTAGGACCCGAACAGAGCCCTGAGGACCCGAACAGAACCCTCAGAACGCCAATAGTGTACCGAGGACCCCAGCGAAGACGCCAGGACCCGAACAGAGCCCAAAGGACTTCAACAAAGCTCCCAGGACTGCAACAGAGCCCCCAGGACCACAACAGAGGCCCCAGGACACAAATAGAGCACCCAGGACCCGAACAGAGCCCCCAGGACCCCAGCAAAGGCCCCAGGACGCCAACAGAGACCCCAGGAAACCAACAGAGCCCCCAGGAACCCAGCGAAGACCCCAGGACCCCAACAGAGCCCCCAGGAACCCAGCAAAGACCCCAAAACCACAACAGAGCCCCCAGGACCACACCAGAGCCCCTAGGACACCTATAGAGCCCCCAGGACCGCAACAGAGCCCCCAGGAACCCAGCGAAGACCTCAGGACCCCAAAAGAGCACCCAGGACCCCAACGGACCCCCCAGGATGCCAACAGATCCCCCAATATCCCAGGAAAGACCCCAGGACCCCAACAGTACACCCACAACCCCAAAAGAGCCCCCAGGACTTGAACAGAGCCCCCAGGACCCCAACAGAGCCCCCAGGACACCAGAGAAGACCCCAGGACCCGAGCGGAGCCGTCAGTATGCCAGCAAAGGCCCCAGGACGCCAGCAATGGCCCCAGGACCCCAACAGAGCCCCCAGGACACCAAAAGAGACCCCAGGAACCCAGCGAAGACCCCAGGATCCGAATAGAGGCCCCAGGACCGCAACAGAGCCCCCAGGACACCACCAAAGGCCCCAGGACACCAACAGAGCCCCCAGGACAGCAGCAAGAACCCCAGGACTCGAACAGATCCCAAAAAACCCTAACAGACCCCCCAGGACCGCAACAGATCCCCCAGGACCCCAGCGAAGACCCCAGGACCCGAATAGAGCACCCAAGACCACAACAGAGCCCCCAGGAACATAGCAAAGGCCCCAGGACCCCAACAGAGCCCCCAGGACCACAACAGAGCCCCCAGGAAACCATCAAAGACCACAGGACCCCAAGAGAGCCCCAGGACCCCAACGGAGCCCCCAGGACGCCAACAGATCCCCCAAGACCCCAGCAAAGACCCAGAACCCCAGCAGTAGTCCCAGAAACCCAGTAGAGCCCCCAGGACCCGAACAGAGCCCCCAGGAACCAACAGAGCCCCCAGGACACCAGCGAAGACCCAGGACAACAGCGGAGCCCGCAGTAAGCCAGCAAAGGCCCCAGGATGCCAGCAAAGGCCCCAGGACCCCAACAGAGCCTCCAGGACCCCAACAGAGCCCCCAGGAACCCAGCGAACAACCCAGGACACGAATAGAGACCCCAGGACCCCAACAGAGCCCCCAGGAACCCAGCGAAGACCCCAGGACCACAACAGAGCCCCCAGGACCCCAACAGAGCCCCCAGGACCCCAGCAAAGACCCCAGAACCCCAACAGAGCCCCCAGGACCTGAACAGAGCCCCCAGAGCCGCAACAGAGCCCCCTGGACCCCAGCGAAGACCCCAGGACGCCAACAGAGCCCCCAGGACCCAAACAGAGCATCCAGGACACCAACAGAGCACCCAGGACACCAGCAAAGACCCCAGGACCCCAACAGAAACCCCATGACCCCAGCGAAGACCCCAGGACCCGAACAGAAACCCCAGGATCCCAACAGAGCCCCCAGGACCCCAACGGAGCCCCCAGGACGCCAACAGATCCCCCAGGACACCAGCAAAGACCCAGAACCCCAGCAGTAGTCCCACAAACCCAGTAGAGCCCCCAGGACCCGAACAGAGCCCCCAGGAACCAACAGAGCCCCCAGGACACCAGCGAAGACCCGAGGACAACAGCGGAGCCCGCAGTAAGCCAGCAAAGGCCCCAGGATGCCAGCAAAGGCCCCAGAACACCAACAGAGCCCCCAGGACCCCACCAGAGCCCCCAGGAACCCAGCAAAGAACCCAGGACCCCAACAGAGCTCCCACAAACCCAACAGAGCCCCCAGGACCCCAGCGAATACGCCAGGACACGAAGAGAGCCCCCAGAACACCAACAGATCCCCCAGGACACCAGTGAAGACCCCAGGACACCAACATAGCCCCCAGGACCCCAACAGAGCCCCCAGGAACCCAACAGAGCCCCAGGACCCCAGCGAAGACCCCAGGACACCAGCGGAGCCCCAGGACCCCAGCAAAAGCCCCAGGACACCAGCAAAGGCTCCAGGACCTCAACAGAGCCCACAGAACACCACACAGCCCCCAGGCCCCCAGCGAAGACCCCAGGAAGCCAAGAGAGCAACTAGTACTCCAATAGAGCCCCCAGGACCCCAACAGAGCCCCCAGGACGCTAACAGATCCCCCAAGACCCCAGCAAAGACCCCAGAACCCCAGCAGTACTCCCAGAAACCCAGTAGAGCCCCCAGGACCCGAACAGAGCCCCCAGGAACCAACAGAGGCCCCGGGACACCAACAGAACCCCCAGGCCCACAACAGAGCCCTCAGGACCCGAACAGAGCCCCCAGGACCTCAACACAGCTCACAGGACCCCAACAGAGCCCCCAGGACCACAACAGAGCCCGCAGGATCCCAACAGAGACCCCGGGACACAAACAGAACCCCCAGGACCCGAACACAACCCTCAAGACCACAACAGAGTTCGCATGACCTGAACGGAGCCCCCAGGACCCCAACAGAGCCGGCAGGATCCCAACAGAGCTCCCAATTCACGAAGAGAGCCCCCAGAACAACAACAGAATCCCCGAGGCCCCAACAGAGCCCCCGGGACCCCAACAGTGCCCCCGGGACCCTAACAAAGCCTTCGGGACCACAACAGAGCCCCCGGGACCACAACAGAGCCCACAGAACCCGAACAGATCTCCCAGGACCCCAACAGAGACCCCAGGACCACAACAGAGACCCCAGGACCACAACAGAGCCCCCAGGACACCAAAAGAACCCCCAGGCCCACAACAGAGCCCTCAGGACTCGAACAGAGCCCCCAGGACCCCAACAGAGACTGTGGGACACAAACAGAACCCCAAGGACCCGAACAGAACCCCCACGACCACAACAGAGCCCTCAGGACTCGAACAGAGCCCCCAGGACCCCAACAGAGACTGTGGGACACAAACAGAACCCCAAGGACCCGAACAGAACCCCCAAGACCACAACTGAGCCCGCAGGATCCCAACAGATTCCCCGGGACACAAACAGAACCCCCAGGACACAAACAGAACCCCCAGGACCACAACACAGCCCCCAGGACCACAACAGAGCCCCCAGGACCCGAACAGAGCCCCCAGGACCTGAACAGAGCCTACACAACCCCAACAGAGGCCCCAGGACCCGAACAGAGCCCCCACAACCCCAACAGAGCCCGCAGGATCCCATCAGAGACCCCGGGACACGAACAGAGCCCCCAGGACCCAAACAGAAACCCCAGGAAAACAACAGAGCCCCCAGGACCACAACAGAGCCCCCAGGACCACAACAGAGACCCCAGGACCACAACAGAGCCCCCAGGACCACAACAGAGTTCCAAGGACCCCAACAGAGCCCCCAAGACCCCAACAGAGCCCCCAGAACCCCAACAGAGCCCGCAGGATCCCGTCAGAGACCCCGGAACACGAACAGAGACCCCAGGACCCGAACAGAACCCCCAGGACCACAACAGAGCCCGCAGGACAACAACAGAGATCCCAGGACCACAACAGAGACCCCAGGACCTCAACAGAGCCCCCAGGACCCCAACAGAAGCTCCCAGGACTTCAGCAAAGCCCCCGGGAGCCCAACAGAGCCCCCGAGACCAGAACAGAGCCACAGGGACACGAAAAGAGCCTCGAGGAACACAACAGAGCCCCCAGGACCCCAACAGAGACGCCAGGACACGAAGAGAGACACCAGGAGAACAACAGAGACCCCAAGAACCGAACAGAGGCCCCAGGACACCAACAGAGCCCCCAGGACCACAACAGAGCCCCCAGGACCACAACAGAGGCCCCAGGACCCGAACAGAGCTCACAGGACCCCAACAGAGCTCACAGGACCCCAACAGAGCTCACAGGATCCCAACAGAGCCCGCAGGATCCCAACAGATTCCCCGGGACACAAACAGAACCCCCATGACACAAACAGAACCCCCAGGACCACAACAGAGCCCCCAGGACCACAACAGAGACCCCAGGACTCGAACAGAGCCCCCAGGACCTGAACAGAGCCTACACAACCCCAACAGAGGCCCCAGGACCCGAACAGAGCCGCCACAACACCAACAGAGCCCGCAGGATCCCATCAGAGACCCCGGGACACGAACAGAGCCCCCAGGACCCAAACAGAACCCCCAGGACCACAACAGAGCCCCCAGGACCACAACAGAGACCCCAGGACCACAACAGAGCCGCCAGGACCACAACAGAGTTCCAAGGACCCCAACAGAGCCCCCAAGACCCCAACAGAGCCCCCAGAACCCCAACAGAGCCCGCAGGATCCCGTCAGAGACCCCGGAACACGAACAGAGACCCCAGGACCCGAACAGAACCCCCAGGACCACAACAGAGCCCGCAGGACAACAACAGAGACCCCAGGACCACAACAGAGACCCCAGGAACTCAACAGAGCCCCCAGGACCCCAACAGAAGCTCCCAGGACTTCAGCAAAGCCCCCGGGAGCCCAACAGAGCCCCCGAGACCAGAACAGAGCCACAGGGACACGAAAAGAGCCTCGAGGAACACAACAGAGCCCCCAGGACCCCAACAGAGACGCCAGGACACGAAGAGAGACACCAGGAGAACAACAGAGCCCCCAAGAACCGAACAGAGGCCCCAGGACACCAACAGAGCCCCCAGGACCACAACAGAGCCCCAAGGACCACAACAGAGGCCCCAGGACCCGAACAGAGCTCACAGGACCCCAACAGAGGCCCCAGGACCCCAACAGAGCTCACAGGACCCCAACAGAGCCCGCAGGATCCCAACAGAGACTGTGGGACACAAACAGAACCCCAAGGACCCGAACAGAACCCCCAGGACCACAACTGAGCCCGCAGGACCCGAACGGAGACCCCAGGATGCCAACACAGCTCCAAGGACCCCAACAGAGCCCCCAAGATGCCAACAGAGCCCCCAGGACCCCAACAGAGCCCGCAGGATCCCAACAGATTCCCCGGGACACAAACAGAACCCCCAGGACCCAAACAGAACCCCCAGGACCACAACAGAGCCCCAGGACCCGAACAGAGCCCCCAGGACCCGAACAGAGCCCCCAGGACCCGAACAGAGACCCCAATTCACGAAGAGAGCCCCCAGAACAACAACAGAGCACCCGGGACCCCAACAGAGCCCCCGGGGACCACAACAGAGCCCCCGGGACCCCAACAGAGCCCCCGGGACCCCAACAGAGCCCTCGGGACCACAACAGAGCCCCCGGGACCACAACAGAGCCCCCAGGACCACAACAGAGCCCCCAGGACCACAACAGATCCGCCACGACCACAACAGAGACCCCAGGACAACAACAGAGCCCCCAGTACCATAACAGAGCCCCAAGGACCCGAAGAGAACCACCAGGACAACAACAGAGCCCCTAAGACCACAACAGAGCCCCCAGGACCACAACAGAGTCTCCAGGATCCCATCAGAGCCCCCAGGACCCAAACAGAGACCCCAAAACGCCAAAAGAGCCCCCAGGGAAGCAAGAGAGCCCCCAGGACACCAACAGAGCCCACACGACCACACCAAAGCCCCCAGGACCACACCAGAGCCCCCAGGACTCGAAGAGAGCCCCCAGGACCCCAACAGAGCCCCCGGGACCCCAACAGAGCCCCCGGGACCCCAACAGAGCCCACGGGACCCCAACAGAGCCCCCGGGACCCTAACAGAGCCCTCGGGACCACAACAGAGCCCCTGGGACAACAACAGAGCCCACAGGACACGAACAGAGCCCCCAGGACCCCAACAGAGGCCCCGGGACACCAACAGAACCCCCAGGCCCACAACAGAGCCCTCAGGACCCGAACAGAGCCCCCAGGACCCCAACAGAGGCCCCAGGAACGGAACAGAGGCCCCAGGACCCGAACAGAGCCCCCAGGACCCGAACAGAGCCCCCAGGACCCCAACACAGCTCACAGGAACCCAACAGAGCCCCCAGGACCACAACAGAGCCCACAGGATCCCAACAGAGACCCCGGGACACAAACAGAACCCCCAGGACCCGAACACAACCCCCAAGACCACAACAGAGTTCGCATGACCCAAACGGAGCCCCCAGGACTCCAACAGAGCCTGCAGGATCCCAACAAAGCCCTCAGGACACGAACAGAGCCCCCAGGACCCGAACAGAACCCCCAGGACCACAACAGAGCCCCCAGGACCACAACAAAGCCCCCAGGCCCACAACAGAGCCCCCAGGACACCAACAGAGCCCCCAGGACCACAACAGAGCCCCCAGGACCACAACAGAGCCCCCAGGAACACAACAGAGACCCCACAACCCCAACAGAGCCCGCAGGATACCATCACAGACCCCGGGACACGAACAGATCCCCCAGGACACGAACAGAACCCAACCCCAGGATCACAACAGAGCCCCCAGGACCCCAACAGAGCCCCCAGTACCCAAACAGAGACCCCAAAACGCCAAAAGAGCCCCCAGGATACCAAGAGAGCCCCAGGACCCCAACAGAGCCCACAGGACCACACCAAAGCCCCCAGGAACACACCAGAGCCCCCAGGACTCGAAGAGAGCTCCCAGGACACCAACAGAGCTCCCAATTCACGAAGAGAGCCCCCAGAACAACAACAGAGCCCCCGGGACCCCAACAGTGCCCACGGGACCCTAACAAAGCCTTCGGGACCACAACAGAGCCCCCGGGACCACAACAGAGCCCACAGAACCCGAACAGATCTCCCAGGACCCCAACAGAGACCCTAGGACCACAACAGAGACCCCAGGACCTCAACAGAGCCCACAGGAACCCAACAGAGGCCCCAGGACACCAACAGAACCCCCAGGCCCACAACAAAGCCCTCAGGACCCGAACATAGCCCCCAGGACCCCAACAGAGGCCCCAGAACCCGAACAGAGCCCACAGGACATGAACAGAGCCCCCAGGACCCCAACAGAGCCCCCAAGATGCCAACAGAGCCCCCAGGACCCCAACAGAGCCCGCAGGATCCCAACAGATTCCCCGGGACACAAACAGAACCCCCAGGACCCAAACAGAACCCCCAGGACCACAACAGAGCCCCAGGACCCGAACAGAGCCCCCAGGACCCGAACAGAGCCCCCAGGACCCGAACAGAGACCCCAATTCACGAAGAGAGCCCCCAGAACAACAACAGAGCACCCGGGACCCCAACAGAGCCCCCGGGGACCACAACAGAGCCCCCGGGACCCCAACAGAGCCCCCGGGACCCCAACAGAGCCCTCGGGACCACAACAGAGCCCCCGGGACCACAACAGAGCCCCCAGGACCACAACAGAGCCCCCAGGACCACAACAGATCCGCCACGACCACAACAGAGACCCCAGGACAACAACAGAGCCCCCAGTACCATAACAGAGCCCCAAGGACCCGAAGAGAACCACCAGGACAACAACAGAGCCCCTAAGACCACAACAGAGCCCCCAGGACCACAACAGAGTCTCCAGGATCCCATCAGAGCCCCCAGGACCCAAACAGAGACCCCAAAACGCCAAAAGAGCCCCCAGGGAAGCAAGAGAGCCCCCAGGACACCAACAGAGCCCACACGACCACACCAAAGCCCCCAGGACCACACCAGAGCCCCCAGGACTCGAAGAGAGCCCCCAGGACCCCAACAGAGCCCCCGGGACCCCAACAGAGCCCCCGGGACCCCAACAGAGCCCACGGGACCCCAACAGAGCCCCCGGGACCCTAACAGAGCCCTCGGGACCACAACAGAGCCCCTGGGACAACAACAGAGCCCACAGGACACGAACAGAGACCCCAGGACCCCAACAGAACCCCCGGGACACCAACAGAACCCCCAGGCCCACAACAGAGCCCTCAGGACCCGAACAGAGCCCCCAGGACCCCAACAGAGGCCCCAGGAACGGAACAGAGGCCCCAGGACCCGAACAGAGCCCCCAGGACCCGAACAGAGCCCCCAGGACCCCAACACAGCTCACAGGAACCCAACAGAGCCCCCAGGACCACAACAGAGCCCACAGGATCCCAACAGAGACCCCGGGACACAAACAGAACCCCCAGGACCCGAACACAACCCCCAAGACCACAACAGAGTTCGCATGACCCGAACGGAGCCCCCAGGACTCCAACAGAGCCTGCAGGATCCCAACAAAGCCCTCAGGACACGAACAGAGCCCCCAGGACCCGAACAGAACCCCCAGGACCACAACAGAGCCCCCAGGACCACAACAAAGCCCCCAGGACCACAACAGAGCCCCCAGGACACCAACAGAGCCCCCAGGACCACAACAGAGCCCCCAGGACCACAACAGAGCCCCCAGGAACACAACAGAGACCCCACAACCCCAACAGAGCCCGCAGGATACCATCACAGACCCCGGGACACGAACAGATCCCCCAGGACACGAACAGAACCCAACCCCAGGATCACAACAGAGCCCCCAGGACCCCAACAGAGCCCCCAGTACCCAAACAGAGACCCCAAAACGCCAAAAGAGCCCCCAGGATACCAAGAGAGCCCCAGGACCCCAACAGAGCCCACAGGACCACACCAAAGCCCCCAGGAACACACCAGAGCCCCCAGGACTCGAAGAGAGCTCCCAGGACACCAACAGAGCTCCCAATTCACGAAGAGAGCCCCCAGAACAACAACAGAGCCCCCGGGACCCCAACAGTGCCCACGGGACCCTAACAAAGCCTTCGGGACCACAACAGAGCCCCCGGGACCACAACAGAGCCCACAGAACCCGAACAGATCTCCCAGGACCCCAACAGAGACCCTAGGACCACAACAGAGACCCCAGGACCTCAACAGAGCCCACAGGAACCCAACAGAGGCCCCAGGACACCAACAGAACCCCCAGGCCCACAACAAAGCCCTCAGGACCCGAACATAGCCCCCAGGACCCCAACAGAGGCCCCAGAACCCGAACAGAGCCCACAGGACATGAACAGAGCCCCCAGGACCCCAACAGAGGCCCCAGAACACGAACAGAGCTCACAGGACCCCAACAGAGCCCGCAGGATCCCAACAGATTCCCCGGGACACAAACAGAACCCCCAGGACCCAAACAGAACCCCCAGGACCACAACAGAGCCCCAGGACCCGAACAGAGCCCCCAGGACCCGAACAGAGCCCCCAGGACCCGAACAGAGACCCCAATTCACGAAGAGAGCCCCCAGAACAACAACAGAGCACCCGGGACCCCAACAGAGCCCCCGGGGACCACAACAGAGCCCCCGAGACACCAACAGAGCCCCCGGGACCCTAACAGAGCCCTCGGGACCACAACAGAGCCCCCGGGACAACAACAGAGCCCCCAGGACCACAACAGAGCCCCCAGGACCACAACAGATCCGCCACGACCACAACAGAGACCCCAGGACAACAACAGAGCCCCCAGTACCATAACAGAGCCCCAAGGACCCGAAGAGAACCACCAGGACAACAACAGAGCCCCTAAGACCACAACAGAGCCCCCAGGACCACAACAGAGTCTCCAGGATCCCATCAGAGCCCCCAGGACCCAAACAGAGACCCCAAAACGCCAAAAGAGCCCCCAGGGAAGCAAGAGAGCCCCCAGGACACCAACAGAGCCCACACGACCACACCAAAGCCCCCAGGACCACACCAGAGCCCCCAGGACTCGAAGAGAGCCCCCAGGACCCCAACAGAGCCCCCGGGACCCCAACAGAGCCCCCGGGACCACAATAGAGCCCACGGGACCCCAACAGAGCCCCCGGGACCCTAACAGAGCCCTCGGGACCACAACAGAGCCCCTGGGACAACAACAGAGCCCACAGGACACGAACAGAGCCCCCAGGACCCCAACAGAGGCCCCGGGACACCAACAGAACCCCCAGGCCCACAACAGAGCCCTCAGGACCCGAACAGAGCCCCCAGGACCCCAACAGAGGCCCCAGGAACGGAACAGAGGCCCCAGGACCCGAACAGAGCCCCCAGGACCCGAACAGAGCCCCCAGGACCCCAACACAGCTCACAGGAACCCAACAGAGCACCCAGGACCACAACAGAGCCCACAGGATCCCAACAGAGACCCCGGGACACAAACAGAACCCCCAGGACCCGAACACAACCCCCAAGACCACAACAGAGTTCGCATGACCCGAACGGAGCCCCCAGGACTCCAACAGAGCCTGCAGGATCCCAACAAAGCCCTCAGGACACGAACAGAGCCCCCAGGACCCGAACAGAACCCCCAGGACCACAACAGAGCCCCCAGGACCACAACAAAGCCCCCAGGCCCACAACAGAGCCCCCAGGACACCAACAGAGCCCCCAGGACCACAACAGAGCCCCCAGGACCACAACAGAGCCCCCAGGAACACAACAGAGACCCCACAACCCCAACAGAGCCCGCAGGATACCATCACAGACCCCGGGACACGAACAGATCCCCCAGGACACGAACAGAACCCAACCCCAGGATCACAACAGAGCCCCCAGGACCCCAACAGAGCCCCCAGTACCCAAACAGAGACCCCAAAACGCCAAAAGAGCCCCCAGGATACCAAGAGAGCCCCAGGACCCCAACAGAGCCCACAGGACCACACCAAAGCCCCCAGGAACACACCAGAGCCCCCAGGACTCGAAGAGAGCTCCCAGGACACCAACAGAGCTCCCAATTCACGAAGAGAGCCCCCAGAACAACAACAGAGCCCCCGGGACCCCAACAGTGCCCCCGGGACCCTAACAAAGCCTTCGGGACCACAACAGAGCCCCCGGGACCACAACAGAGCCCACAGAACCCGAACAGATCTCCCAGGACCCCAACAGAGACCCTAGGACCACAACAGAGACCCCAGGACCTCAACAGAGCCCACAGGAACCCAACAGAGGCCCCAGGACACCAACAGAACCCCCAGGCCCACAACAAAGCCCTCAGGACCCGAACATAGCCCCCAGGACCCCAACAGAGGCCCCAGAACCCGAACAGAGCCCACAGGACATGAACAGAGCCCCCAGGACCCCAACAGAGGCCCCAGAACACGAACAGAGCTCACAGGACCCCAACAGAGCCCGCAGGATCCCAACAGATTCCCCGGGACACAAACAGAACCCCCAGGACCCAAACAGAACCCCCAGGACCACAACAGAGCCCCAGGACCCGAACAGAGCCCCCAGGACCCGAACAGAGCCCCCAGGACCCGAACAGAGACCCCAATTCACGAAGAGAGCCCCCAGAACAACAACAGAGCACCCGGGACCCCAACAAAGCCCCCGGGGACCACAACAGAGCCCCCGGGACCCCAACAGAGCCCCCGGGACCCTAACAGAGCCCTCGGGACCACAACAGAGCCCCCGGGACCACAACAGAGCCCCCAGGACCACAACAGAGCCCCCAGGACCACAACAGATCCGCCACGACCACAACAGAGACCCCAGGACAACAACAGAGCCCCCAGTACCATAACAGAGCCCCAAGGACCCGAAGAGAACCACCAGGACAACAACAGAGCCCCTAAGACCACAACAGAGCCCCCAGGACCACAACAGAGTCTCCAGGATCCCATCAGAGCCCCCAGGACCCAAACAGAGACCCCAAAACGCCAAAAGAGCCCCCAGGGAAGCAAGAGAGCCCCCAGGACACCAACAGAGCCCACACGACCACACCAAAGCCCCCAGGACCACACCAGAGCCCCCAGGACTCGAAGAGAGCCCCCAGGACCCCAACAGAGCCCCCGGGACCCCAACAGAGCCCCCGGGACCACAATAGAGCCCACGGGACCCCAACAGAGCCCCCGGGACCCTAACAGAGCCCTCGGGACCACAACAGAGCCCCTGGGACAACAACAGAGCCCACAGGACACGAACAGAGCCCCCAGGACCCCAACAGAGGCCCCGGGACACCAACAGAACCCCCAGGCCCACAACAGAGCCCTCAGGACCCGAACAGAGCCCCCAGGACCCCAACAGAGGCCCCAGGAACGGAACAGAGGCCCCAGGACCCGAACAGAGCCCCCAGGACCCGAACAGAGCCCCCAGGACCCCAACACAGCTCACAGGAACCCAACAGAGCACCCAGGACCACAACAGAGCCCACAGGATCCCAACAGAGACCCCGGGACACAAACAGAACCCCCAGGACCCGAACACAACCCCCAAGACCACAACAGAGTTCGCATGACCCGAACGGAGCCCCCAGGACTCCAACAGAGCCTGCAGGATCCCAACAAAGCCCTCAGGACACGAACAGAGCCCCCAGGACCCGAACAGAACCCCCAGGACCACAACAGAGCCCCCAGGACCACAACAAAGCCCCCAGGCCCACAACAGAGCCCCCAGGACACCAACAGAGCCCCCAGGACCACAACAGAGCCCCCAGGACCACAACAGAGACCCCACAACCCCAACAGAGCCCGCAGGATACCATCACAGACCCCGGGACACGAACAGATCCCCCAGGACACGAACAGAACCCAACCCCAGGATCACAACAGAGCCCCCAGGACCCCAACAGAGCCCCCAGTACCCAAACAGAGACCCCAAAACGCCAAAAGAGCCCCCAGGATACCAAGAGAGCCCCAGGACCCCAACAGAGCCCACAGGACCACACCAAAGCCCCCAGGAACACACCAGAGCCCCCAGGACTCGAAGAGAGCTCCCAGGACACCAACAGAGCTCCCAATTCACGAAGAGAGCCCCCAGAACAACAACAGAGCCCCCGGGACCCCAACAGTGCCCCCGGGACCCTAACAAAGCCTTCGGGACCACAACAGAGCCCCCGGGACCACAACAGAGCCCACAGAACCCGAACAGATCTCCCAGGACCCCAACAGAGACCCTAGGACCACAACAGAGACCCCAGGACCTCAACAGAGCCCACAGGAACCCAACAGAGGCCCCAGGACACCAACAGAACCCCCAGGCCCACAACAAAGCCCTCAGGACCCGAACATAGCCCCCAGGACCCCAACAGAGGCCCCAGAACCCGAACAGAGCCCACAGGACATGAACAGAGCCCCCAGGACCCCAACAGAGGCCCCAGAACACGAACAGAGCTCACAGGACCCCAACAGAGCCCGCAGGATCCCAACAGATTCCCCGGGACACAAACAGAACCCCCAGGACCCAAACAGAACCCCCAGGACCACAACAGAGCCCCAGGACCCCAACAGAGCCCCCGGGACCCTAACAGAGCCCTCGGGACCACAACAGAGACCCCAATTCACGAAGAGAGCCCCCAGAACAACAACAGAGCACCCGGGACCCCAACAGAGCCCCCGGGGACCACAACAGAGCCCCCGGGACCCCAACAGAGCCCCCGGGACTCCAACAGAGCCCTCGGGACCACAACAGAGCCCCCGGGACCACAACAGAGCCCCCAGGACCACAACAGAGCCCCCAGGACCACAACAGATCCGCCACGACCACAACAGAGACCCCAGGACAACAACAGAGCCCCCAGTACCATAACAGAGCCCCAAGGACCCGAAGAGAACCACCAGGACAACAACAGAGCCCCTAAGACCACAACAGAGCCCCCAGGACCACAACAGAGTCTCCAGGATCCCATCAGAGCCCCCAGGACCCAAACAGAGACCCCAAAACGCCAAAAGAGCCCCCAGGACAGCAAGAGAGCCCCCAGGACACCAACAGAGCCCACACGACCACACCAAAGCCCCCAGGACCACACCAGAGCCCCCAGGACCACAACAGAGCCCCCAGGACCACAACAGAGCCCCCGGGACCCCAACAGAGCCCACGGGACCCCAACAGAGCCCCCGGGACCCTAACAGAGCCCTCGGGACCACAACAGAGCCCCTGGGACAACAACAGAGCCCACAGGACACGAACAGAGCCCCCAGGACCCCAACAGAGGCCCCGGGACACCAACAGAACCCCCAGGCCCACAACAGAGCCCTCAGGACCCGAACAGAGCCCCCAGGACCCCAACAGAGGCCCCAGGAATGGAACAGAGGCCCCAGGACCCGAACAGAGCCCCCAGGACCCGAACAGAGCCCCCAGGACCCCAACACAGCTCACAGGAACCCAACAGAGCACCCAGGACCACAACAGAGCCCACAGGATCCCAACAGAGACCCCGGGACACAAACAGAACCCCCAGGACCCGAACACAACCCCCAAGACCACAACAGAGTTCGCATGACCCGAACGGAGCCCCCAGGACTCCAACAGAGCCTGCAGGATCCCAACAAAGCCCTCAGGACACGAACAGAGCCCCCAGGACCCGAACAGAACCCCCAGGACCACAACAGAGCCCCCAGGACCACAACAAAGCCCCCAGGACCACAACAGAGCCCCCAGGACACCAACAGAGCCCCCAGGACCACAACAGAGCCCCCAGGACCACAACAGAGCCCCCAGGAACACAACAGAGACCCCACAACCCCAACAGAGCCCGCAGGATACCATCACAGACCCCGGGACACGAACAGATCCCCCAGGACACGAACAGAACCCAACCCCAGGATCACAACAGAGCCCCCAGGACCCCAACAGAGCCCCCAGTACCCAAACAGAGACCCCAAAACGCCAAAAGAGCCCCCAGGATACCAAGAGAGCCCCAGGACCCCAACAGAGCCCACAGGACCACACCAAAGCCCCCAGGACCACACCAGAGCCCCCAGGACTCGAAGAGAGCTCCCAGGACACCAACAGAGCTCCCAATTCACGAAGAGAGCCCCCAGAACAACAACAGAGCCCCCGGGACCCCAACAGTGCCCCCGGGACCCTAACAAAGCCTTCGGGACCACAACAGAGCCCCCGGGACCACAACAGAGCCCACAGAACCCGAACAGATCTCCCAGGACCCCAACAGAGACCCTAGGACCACAACAGAGACCCCAGGACCTCAACAGAGCCCACAGGAACACAACAGAGGCCCCAGGACACCAACAGAACCCCCAGGCCCACAACAAAGCCCTCAGGACCCGAACATAGCCCCCAGGACCCCAACAGAGGCCCCAGAACCCGAACAGAGCCCACAGGACACGAACAGAGCCCCCAGGACCCCAACAGAGGCCCCAGAACACGAACAGAGCTCACAGGACCCCAACAGAGCCCGCAGGATCCCAACAGAGACTGTGGGACACAAACAGAACCCCAAGGACCCGAACAGAACCCCCAAGACCACAACTGAGCCCGCAGGACCCGAACGGAGCCCCCAGGACGCCAACACAGCTCCAAGGACCCCAACAGAGCCCCCAAGATGCCAACAGAGCCCCCAGAACCCCAACAGAGCCCGCAGGATCCCAACAGATTCCCCGGGACACAAACAGAACCCCCAGGACCCAAACAGAACCCCCAGGACCACAACAGAGCCCGCAGGACCACAACAGAGCCCCCAGGACCCGAACAGAGCCCCCAGGACCCGAACAGAGCCTACACAACCCCAACAGAGGCCCCAGGACCCGAACAGAGCCCCCACAACCCCAACAGAGCCCGCAGGATCCCATCAGAGACCCCGGGACACGAACAGAGACCCCAGGACCCAAACAGAACCCCCAGGACCACAACAGAGCCCCCAGGACCACAACAGAGACCCCAGGACCCGAACAGAGCCCCCAGGACTCAAACAGAGACCCCAATTCACGAAGAGAGCCCCCAGGACAACAACAGAGCCCCCGGGACCCCAACAGAGCCCCCGGGACCACAACAGAGCCCCCGGGACCCCAACAGAGCCCCCGGGACCCTAACAGAGCCCTCGGGACCACAACAGAGCCCCCGGGACCACAACAGAGCCCCCAGGACCACAACAGAGCCCCCAGAACCACAACAGATCCGCCACGACCACAACAGAGACCCCAGGACAACAACAGAGCCCCCAGTACCATAACAGAGACCCAAGGACCCGAAGAGAACCACCAGGACAACAACAGAGCCCCTAAGACCACAACAGAGCCCCCAGGACCACAACAGAGTCCCCAGGATCCCATCAGAGCCCCCAGGACCCAAACAGAGACCCCAAAACGCCAAAAGAGCCCCCAGGACAGCAAGAGAGCCCCCAGGACACCAACAGAGCCCACACGACCACACCAAAGCCACCAGGACCACACCAGAGCCCCCAGGACTCGAAGAGAGCCCCCAGGACCCCAACAGAGCCCCCGGGACCCCAACAGAGCCCCCGGGACCACAATAGAGCCCACGGGACCCCAACAGAGCCCCCGGGACCCTAACAGAGCCCTCGGGACCACAACAGAGCCCCAGGGACCACAACAGAGCCCACAGGACACGAACAGAGCCCCCAGGACCCCAACAGAGGCCCCGGGACACCAACAGAACCCCCAGGCCAACAACAGAGCCCTCAGGACCCGAACAGAGCCCCCAGGACCCCAATACAGCTCACAGGACCCCAACAGAGCCCCCAGGACCACAACAGAGCCCGCAGGATCCCAACAGAGACCCGGGACACAAACAGAACCCCCAGGACCCGAACACAACCCCCAAGACCACAACAGAGTTCGCATGACCCGAACGGAGCCCCCAGGACCCCAACAGAGCCCGCAGGATCCCAACAGAGCCCCCAGGACACGAACAGAGCCCCCAGGACCCCAACAGAACCCCCAGGACCACAACAGAGCCCCCAGGACCCCAACAGAGCCCGCAGGATCCCAACAGAGCCCCCAGGACACGAACAGAGCCCCCAGGACCCGAACAGAACCCCCAGGACCACAACAGAGGCCCCAGGACACCAACAGAACCCCCAGGCCCACAACAGAGCCCTCAAAACCCGAACAGAGCCCCCAGGACCCCAACAGAGGCCCCAGAACCCGAAAAGAGCCCACAGGACCTGAACAGAGCCCCCAGGACCCCAACAGAGCTCACAGGACCCCAACAGAGCACCCAGGACCCCAACAGAGCCCGCAGGATCCCAACAGAGACTGTGGGACACAAACAGAACCCCAAGGACCCGAACAGAACCCCCAAGACCACAACTGAGCCCGCAGGACCCGAACGGAGCCCCCAGGACGCCAACACAGCTCCAAGGACTCCAACAGAGCCCCCAAGATGCCAACAGAGCCCCCAGAACCCCAACAGAGCCCGCAGGATCCCAACAGATTCCCCGGGACACAAACAGAACCCCCAGGACCACAACAGAGCCCCCAGGACCACAACAGAGCCCCCAGGACCCGAACAGAGCCCCCAGGACCCGAACAGAGCCTACACAACCCCAACAGAGGCCCCAGGACCCGAACAGAGCCCCCACAACCCCAACAGAGCCCGCAGGATCCCATCAGAGACCCCGGGACACGAACAGAGCCCCCAGGACCCAAAAAGAACCCCCAGGACCACAACAGAGCCCCCAGGACCACAACAGAGCCCCCAGGACCACAACAGAGCCCCCAGGACCACAACAGAGTTCCAAGGACCCCAACAGAGCCCCCAAGACCCCAACAGAGCCCCCAGAACCCCAACAGAGCCCGCAGGATCCCGTCAGAGACCCCGGAACACGAACAGAGACCCCAGGACCCGAACAGAACCCCCAGGACAACAACAGAGCCCCCAGGACAACAACAGAGCCCCCAGGACAACAACAGAGCCCCCAGGACCACAACAGAGCCCCCAGGACCCCAACAGAAGCTCCCAGGACTTCAGCAAAGCCCCCGGGAGCCCAACAGAGCCCCCGAGACCAGAACAGAGCCACAGGGACACGAAAAGAGCCTCGAGGAACACAACAGAGCCCCCAGGACCCCAACAGAGACGCCAGGACACGAAGAGAGACACCAGGAGAACAACAGAGGCCCCAAGAACCGAACAGAGGACCCAGGACACCAACAGAGCCCCCAGGACGCGAACAAAGCCCCCAGGACCACAACAGAGGCCCCAGGACCCGAACAGAGCTCACAGGACCCAAACAGAGCTCACAGGACCCAAACAGAGCTCACAGGACCCCAACAGAGCTCACAGGACCCCAACAGAGCCCGCAGGATCCCAACAGAGACTGTGGGACACAAACAGAACCCCAAGGACCCGAACAGAACCCCCAAGACCACAACTGAGCCCGCAGGACCCGAACGGAGCCCCCAGGACGCCAACACAGCTCCAAGGACCCCAACAGAGCCCCCAAGATGCCAACAGAGCCCCCAGAACCCCAACAGAGCCCGCAGGATCCCAACAGATTCCCCGGGACACAAACAGAACACCCAGGACCCAAACAGAACCCCCAGGACCACAACAGAGCCCCCAGGACCACAACAGAGCCCCCAGGACACGAACAGAGCCCCCAGGACCCAAACAGAGACCCCAAAACGCCAAAAGAGCCCCCAGGACAGCAAGAGAGCCCCCAGGACACCAACAGAGCCCACACGACCACACCAAAGCCCCCAGGACCACACCAGAGCCCCCAGGACTCGAAGAGAGCCCCCAGGACCCCAACAGAGCCCCCGGGACCCCAACAGAGCCCCCGGGACCACAATAGAGCCCACGGGACCCCAACAGAGCCCCCGGGACCCTAACAGAGCCCTCGGGACCACAACAGAGCCCCCGGGACCACAACAGAGCCCACAGGACACGAACAGAGCCCCCAGGACCCCAACAGAGGCCCCGGGACACCAACAGAACCCCCAGGCCCACAACAGAGCCCTCAGGACCCGAACAGAGCCCCCAGGACCCCAACACAGCTCACAGGACCCCAACAGAGCCCCCAGGACCACAACAGAGCCCGCAGGATCCCAACAGAGACCCCGGGACACAAACAGAACACCCAGGACCCGAACACAAACCCAAAACCACAACAGAGTTCGCATGACCCGAACGGATCCCCCAGGACCCCAACAGAGCCCGCAGGATCCCAACAGAGCCCCCAGGACACGAACAGAGCCCCCAGGACCCCAACAGAACCCCCAGGACCACAACAGAGCCCCCAGGACCCCAACAGAGCCCGCAGGATCCCAACAGAGCCCCCAGGACACGAACAGAGCCCCCAGGACACGAACAGAACCCCCAGGACCACAACAGAGGCCCCAGGACACCAACAGAACCCCCAGGCCCACAACAGAGCCCTCAGGACCCGAACAGAGCCCCCAGGACCCCAACAGAGGCCCCAGAACCTGAACAGAGCCCACAGGACCCGAACAGAGCCCCCAGGACCCGAACAGAGCTCACAGGACCCCAACAGAGCTCACAGGACCCCAACAGAGTCCGCAGGATCCCAACAGAGACTGTGGGACACAAACAGAACCCCAAGGACCCGAACAGAACCCCCAAGACCACAACTGAGCCCGCAGGACCCGAACGGAGCCCCCAGGACGCCAACACAGCTCCAAGGACACCAACAGAGCCCCCAAGATGCCAACAGAGCCCCCAGAACCCCAACAGAGCCCGCAGGATCCCAACAGATTCCCCGGGACACAAACAGAACCCCCAGGACCCAAACAGAGCCCCCAGGACCACAACAGAGCCCCCAGGACCACAACAGAGCCCCCAGGACCCGAACAGAGCCCCCAGGACCTGAACAGAGCCTACACAACCCCAACAGAGGCCCCAGGACCCCAACAGAGCCCCCACAACCCCAACAGAGCCCGCAGGATCCCAACAGAGACCCCGGGACACGAACAGAGCCCCCAGGACCCAAACAGAAATCCCAGGAAAACAACAGAGCCCCCAGGACCACAACAGAGCCCCCAGGACCACAACAGAGACCCCAGGACCACAACAGAGCCCCCAGGACCACAACAGAGTTCCAAGGACCCCAACAGAGCCCCCAAGACCCCAACAGAGCCCCCAGAACCCCAACAGAGCCCGCAGGATCCCGTCAGAGACCCCGGAACACGAACAGAGACCCCAGGACCCGAACAGAACCCCCAGGACCACAACAGAGCCCGCAGGACAACAACAGAGACCCCAGGACCACAACAGAGACCCCAGGACCTCAACAGAGGCCCCAGGATCCCAACAGAAGCTCCCAGGACTTCAGCAAAGCCCCCGGGAGCCCAACAGAGCCCCCGAGACCAGAACAGAGCCACAGGGACACGAAAAGAGCCTCGAGGAACACAACAGAGCCCCCAGGACCCCAACAGAGACGCCAGGACACGAAGAGAGACACCAGGAGAACAACAGAGCCCACAGAACCCGAACAGATCTCCCAGGACCCCAACAGAGACCCCGGGACCACAACAGAGCCCCCAGGACAACAACAGAGGCCCCAGGACCCGAACAGAGCTCACAGGACCCCAACAGAGCTCACAGGACCCCAACAGAGCTCACAGGACCCCAACAGAGCCCGCAGGATCCCAACAGATTCCCCGGGACACAAACAGAACCCCCAGGACACAAACAGAACCCCCAGGACCACAACAGAGCCCCCAGGACCACAACAGAGCCCCCAGGACCACAACAGAGCACCCAGGACCCGAACAGAGCCCCCAGGACCTGAACAGAGCCTACACAACCCCAACAGAGGCCCCAGGACCCGAACAGAGCCCCCACAACCCCAACAGAGCCCGCAGGATCCCATCAGAGACCCCGGGACACGAACAGAGCCCCCAGGACCCAAACAGAACCCCCAGGACCACAACAGAGCCCCCAGGACCACAACAGAGCCCCCAGGACCACAACAGAGACCCCAGGACCACAACAGAGCCCCCAGGACCACAACAGAGTTCCAAGGACCCCAACAGAGCCCCCAAGACCCCAACAGAGCCCCCAGAACCCCAACAGAGCCCGCAGGATCCCGTCAGAGACCCCGGAACACGAACAGAGACCCCAGGACCCGAACAGAACCCCCAGGACCACAACAGAGCCCGCAGGACAACAACAGAGACCCCAGGACCACAACAGAGACCCCAGGACCTCAACAGAGCCCCCAGGACCCCAACAGAAGCTCCCAGGACTTCAGCAAAGCCATCGGGAGCCCAACAGAGCCCCCGAGACCAGAACAGAGCCACAGGGACACGAAAAGAGCCTCGAGGAACACAACAGAGCCCCCAGGACCCCAACAGAGACGCCAGGACACGAAGAGAGACACCAGGAGAACAACAGAGCCCCCAAGAACCGAACAGAGGCCCCAGGACACCAACAGAGCCCCCAGGACCACAACAGAGCCCCCAGGACAACAACAGAGGCCCCAGGACCCGAACAGAGCTCACAGGACCCCAACAGAGCTCACAGGACCCCAACAGAGCCCGCAGGATCCCAACAGAGACTGTGGGACACAAACAGAACCCCAAGGACCCGAACAGAACCCCCAAGACAACAACTGAGCCCGCAGGACCCGAACGGAGCCCCCAGGACGCCAACACAGCTCCAAGGACCCCAACAGAGCCCCCAAGATGCCAACAGAGCCCCCAGAACCCCAACAGAGCCCGCAGGATCCCAACAGATTCCCCGGGACACAAACAGAACCCCCAGGACCCAAACAGAACCCCCAGGACCACAACAGAGCCCCCAGGACCCGAACAGAGCCCCCAGGACCCGAACAGAGACCCCAATTCACGAAGAGAGCCCCCAGGACAACAACAGAGCACCCGGGACCCCAACAGAGCCCCCGGGGACCACAACAGAGCCCACGGGACCCCAACAGAGCCCCCGGGACCCTAACAGAGCCCTCGGGACCACAACAGAGCCCCCGGGACCACAACAGAGCCCCCAGGACCACAACAGAGCCCCCAGGACCACAACAGATCCGCCACGACCACAACAGAGACCCCAGGACAACAACAGAGCCCCCAGTACCATAACAGAGCCCCAAGGACCCGAAGAGAACCACCAGGACAACAACAGAGCCCCTAAGACCACAACAGAGTCCCCAGGACCACAACAGAGTCCCCAGGATCCCATCAGAGCCCCCAGGACCCAAACAGAGACCCCAAAACGCCAAAAGAGCCCCCAGGACAGCAAGAGAGCCCCCAGGACACCAACAGAGCCCACACGACCACACCAAAGCCCCCAGGACCACACCAGAGCCCCCAGGACTCGAAGAGAGCCCCCAGGACCCCAACAGAGCCCCCGGGACCCCAACAGAGCCCCCGGGACCACAATAGAGCCCACAGGATCCCAACAGAGACCCCGGGACACAAACAGAACCCCCAGGACCCGAACACAACCCCCAAGACCACAACAGAGTTCGCATGACCCGAACGGAGCCCCCAGGACTCCAACAGAGCCTGCAGGATCCCAACAAAGCCCTCAGGACACGAACAGAGCCCCCAGGACCCAAACAGAACCCCCAGGACCACAACAGAGCCCCCAGGACCACAACAGAGCCCCCAGGCCCACAACAGAGCCCCCAGGACACCAACAGAGCCCCCAGGACCACAACAGAGCCCCCAGGACCACAACAGAGCCCCCAGGAACACAACAGAGACCCCACAACCCCAGCAGAGCCCGCAGGATACCATCACAGACCCCGGGACACGAACAGATCCCCCAGGACACGAACAGAACCCAACCCCAGGATCACAACAGAGCCCCCAGGACCCCAACAGAGCCCCCAGTACCCAAACAGAGACCCCAAAACGCCAAAAGAGCCCCCAGGATACCAAGAGATCCCCAGGACCTCAACAGAGCCCACAGGACCACAACAAAGCCCCCAGGACCACACCAGAGCCCCCAGGACTCGAAGAGAGCTCCCAGGACACCAACAGAGCTCCCAATTCACGAAGAGAGCCCCCAAAACAACAACAGAGCCCCCGGGACCCCAACAGTGCCCCCGGGACCCTAACAAAGCCTTCGGGACCACAACAGAGCCCCCGGGACCACAACAGAGCCCACAGAACCCGAACAGATCTCCCAGGACCCCAACAGAGACCCCAGGACCACAACAGAGACCCCAGGACCTCAACAGAGCCCACAGGAACCCAACAGAGGCCCCAGGACACCAACAGAACCCCCAGGCCCACAACAGAGCCCATGGGACCCCAACAGAGCCCCCGGGACCCTAACAGAGCCCTCGGGACCACAACAGAGCCCCCGGGACCACAACAGAGCCCCCAGGACCACAACAGATCCGCCACGACCACAACAGAGACCCCAGGACAACAACAGAGCCCCCAGTACCATAACAGAGCCCCAAGGACCCGAAGAGAACCACCAGGACAACAACAGAGCCCCTAAGACCACAACAGAGCCCCCAGGACCACAAGAGAGTCCCCAGGATCCCATCAGAGCCCCCAGGACCCAAACAGAGACCCCAAAACGCCAAAAGAGCCCCCAGGACAGCAAGAGAGCCCCCAGGACACCAACAGAGCCCACACGACCACACCAAAGCCCCCAGGACCACACCAGAGCCCCCAGGACTCGAAGAGAGCCCCCAGGACCCCAACAGAGCCCCCGGGACCCCAACAGAGCCCCCGGGACCACAATAGAGCCCACAGGATCCCAACAGAGACCCCGGGACACAAACAGAACCCCCAGGACCCGAACACAACCCCCAAGACCACAACAGAGTTCGCATAACCCGAACGGAGCCCCCAGGACTCCAACAGAGCCTGCAGGATCCCAACAAAGCCCTCAGGACACGAACAGAGCCCCCAGGACCCGAACAGAACACCCAGGACCACAACAGAGGCCCCAGGACCACAACAGAGCCCCCAGGCCCACAACAGAGCCCCCAGGACAGCAACAGAGACCCCAGGACCACAACAGAGCCCCCAGGACCACAACAGAGCCCCCAGGACCACAACAGAGACCCCACAACCCCAACAGAGCCCGCAGGATACCATCACAGACCCCGGGACACGAACAGATCCCCCAGGACACGAACAGAACCCAACCCCAGGATCACAACAGAGACCCCAGGACCTCAACAGAGCCCAAAGGAACCCAACAGAGGCCCCAGGACACCAACAGAACCCCCAGGCCCACAACAGAGCCCTCAGGACCCGAACAGAGCCCCCAGGACCCCAACAGAGGCCCCAGAACCCGAACAGAGCCCACAGGACCCGAACAGAGAACCCAGGACCCCAACAGAGCTCACAGGACCCCAACAGAGCCCGCAGGATCCCAACAGAGACTGTGGGACACAAACAGAACCCCAAGGACCCGAACAGAACCCCCAGGACCACAACTGAGCCCTCAGGACCCGAACGGAGCCCCCAGGACGCCAACACAGCTCCAAGGACACCAACAGAGCCCCCAAGATGCCAACAGAGCCCCCACAACCCCAACAGAGCCCGCAGGATCCCAACAGATTCCCCGGGACACAAACAGAACCCCCAGGACCCAAACAGAACCCCCAGGACCACAACAGAGCCCCCAGGACCACAACAGAGCCCCCAGGACCACAACAGAGGCCCCAGGACCCGAACAGAGCCTACACAACCCCATCAGAGGCCCCAGGACCCGAACAAAGCCCCCACAACCCCAACAGAGCCCGCAGGATCCCATCAGAGACCCCGGGACACGAACAGAGCCCCCAGGACCCAAACAGAACCCCCAGGACCACAACAGAGCCCCCAGGACCACAACAGAGCCCCCAGGACCACAACAGAGACCCCAGGACCACAACAGAGCCCCCAGGACCACAACAGAGTTCCAAGGACCCCAACAGAGCCCCCAAGACCCCAACAGAGCCCCCAGAACCCCAACAGAGCCCGCAGGATCCCGTCAGAGACCCCGGAACACGAACAGAGACCCCAGGACCCGAACAGAACCCCCAGGACCACAACAGAGCCCGCAGGACAACAACAGAGACCCCAGGACCACAACAGAGACCCCAGGACCTCAACAGAGCCCCCAGGACCCCAACAGAAGCTCCCAGGACTTCAGCAAAGCCATCGGGAGCCCAACAGAGCCCCCGAGACCAGAACAGAGCCACAGGGACACGAAAAGAGCCTCGAGGAACACAACAGAGCCCCCAGGACCCCAACAGAGACGCCAGGACACGAAGAGAGACACCAGGAGAACAACAGAGCCCCCAAGAACCGAACAGAGGCCCCAGGACACCAACAGAGCCCCCAGGACCACAACAGAGCCCCCAGGACAACAACAGAGGCCCCAGGACCCGAACAGAGCTCACAGGACCCCAACAGAGCTCACAGGACCCCAACAGAGCCCGCAGGATCCCAACAGAGACTGTGGGACACAAACAGAACCCCAAGGACCCGAACAGAACCCCCAAGACAACAACTGAGCCCGCAGGACCCGAACGGAGCCCCCAGGACGCCAACACAGCTCCAAGGACCCCAACAGAGCCCCCAAGATGCCAACAGAGCCCCCAGAACCCCAACAGAGCCCGCAGGATCCCAACAGATTCCCCGGGACACAAACAGAACCCCCAGGACCCAAACAGAACCCCCAGGACCACAACAGAGCCCCCAGGACCCGAACAGAGCCCCCAGGACCCGAACAGAGACCCCAATTCACGAAGAGAGCCCCCAGGACAACAACAGAGCACCCGGGACCCCAACAGAGCCCCCGGGGACCACAACAGAGCCCACGGGACCCCAACAGAGCCCCCGGGACCCTAACAGAGCCCTCGGGACCACAACAGAGCCCCCGGGACCACAACAGAGCCCCCAGGACCACAACAGAGCCCCCAGGACCACAACAGATCCGCCACGACCACAACAGAGACCCCAGGACAACAACAGAGCCCCCAGTACCATAACAGAGCCCCAAGGACCCGAAGAGAACCACCAGGACAACAACAGAGCCCCTAAGACCACAACAGAGTCCCCAGGACCACAACAGAGTCCCCAGGATCCCATCAGAGCCCCCAGGACCCAAACAGAGACCCCAAAACGCCAAAAGAGCCCCCAGGACAGCAAGAGAGCCCCCAGGACACCAACAGAGCCCACACGACCACACCAAAGCCCCCAGGACCACACCAGAGCCCCCAGGACTCGAAGAGAGCCCCCAGGACCCCAACAGAGCCCCCGGGACCCCAACAGAGCCCCCGGGACCACAATAGAGCCCACAGGATCCCAACAGAGACCCCGGGACACAAACAGAACCCCCAGGACCCGAACACAACCCCCAAGACCACAACAGAGTTCGCATGACCCGAACGGAGCCCCCAGGACTCCAACAGAGCCTGCAGGATCCCAACAAAGCCCTCAGGACACGAACAGAGCCCCCAGGACCCAAACAGAACCCCCAGGACCACAACAGAGCCCCCAGGACCACAACAGAGCCCCCAGGCCCACAACAGAGCCCCCAGGACACCAACAGAGCCCCCAGGACCACAACAGAGCCCCCAGGACCACAACAGAGCCCCCAGGAACACAACAGAGACCCCACAACCCCAGCAGAGCCCGCAGGATACCATCACAGACCCCGGGACACGAACAGATCCCCCAGGACACGAACAGAACCCAACCCCAGGATCACAACAGAGCCCCCAGGACCCCAACAGAGCCCCCAGTACCCAAACAGAGACCCCAAAACGCCAAAAGAGCCCCCAGGATACCAAGAGATCCCCAGGACCTCAACAGAGCCCACAGGACCACAACAAAGCCCCCAGGACCACACCAGAGCCCCCAGGACTCGAAGAGAGCTCCCAGGACACCAACAGAGCTCCCAATTCACGAAGAGAGCCCCCAAAACAACAACAGAGCCCCCGGGACCCCAACAGTGCCCCCGGGACCCTAACAAAGCCTTCGGGACCACAACAGAGCCCCCGGGACCACAACAGAGCCCACAGAACCCGAACAGATCTCCCAGGACCCCAACAGAGACCCCAGGACCACAACAGAGACCCCAGGACCTCAACAGAGCCCACAGGAACCCAACAGAGGCCCCAGGACACCAACAGAACCCCCAGGCCCACAACAGAGCCCATGGGACCCCAACAGAGCCCCCGGGACCCTAACAGAGCCCTCGGGACCACAACAGAGCCCCCGGGACCACAACAGAGCCCCCAGGACCACAACAGATCCGCCACGACCACAACAGAGACCCCAGGACAACAACAGAGCCCCCAGTACCGTAACAGAGCCCCAAGGACCCGAAGAGAACCACCAGGACAACAACAGAGCCCCTAAGACCACAACAGAGCCCCCAGGACCACAAGAGAGTCCCCAGGATCCCATCAGAGCCCCCAGGACCCAAACAGAGACCCCAAAACGCCAAAAGAGCCCCCAGGACAGCAAGAGAGCCCCCAGGACACCAACAGAGCCCACACGACCACACCAAAGCCCCCAGGACCACACCAGAGCCCCCAGGACTCGAAGAGAGCCCCCAGGACCCCAACAGAGCCCCCGGGACCCCAACAGAGCCCCCGGGACCACAATAGAGCCCACAGGATCCCAACAGAGACCCCGGGACACAAACAGAACCCCCAGGACCCGAACACAACCCCCAAGACCACAACAGAGTTCGCATAACCCGAACGGAGCCCCCAGGACTCCAACAGAGCCTGCAGGATCCCAACAAAGCCCTCAGGACACGAACAGAGCCCCCAGGACCCGAACAGAACACCCAGGACCACAACAGAGGCCCCAGGACCACAACAGAGCCCCCAGGCCCACAACAGAGCCCCCAGGACAGCAACAGAGACCCCAGGACCACAACAGAGCCCCCAGGACCACAACAGAGCCCCCAGGACCACAACAGAGACCCCACAACCCCAACAGAGCCCGCAGGATACCATCACAGACCCCGGGACACGAACAGATCCCCCAGGACACGAACAGAACCCAACCCCAGGATCACAACAGAGACCCCAGGACCTCAACAGAGCCCAAAGGAACCCAACAGAGGCCCCAGGACACCAACAGAACCCCCAGGCCCACAACAGAGCCCTCAGGACCCGAACAGAGCCCCCAGGACCCCAACAGAGGCCCCAGAACCCGAACAGAGCCCACAGGACCCGAACAGAGAACCCAGGACCCCAACAGAGCTCACAGGACCCCAACAGAGCCCGCAGGATCCCAACAGAGACTGTGGGACACAAACAGAACCCCAAGGACCCGAACAGAACCCCCAGGACCACAACTGAGCCCTCAGGACCCGAACGGAGCCCCCAGGACGCCAACACAGCTCCAAGGACACCAACAGAGCCCCCAAGATGCCAACAGAGCCCCCACAACCCCAACAGAGCCCGCAGGATCCCAACAGATTCCCCGGGACACAAACAGAACCCCCAGGACACAAACAGAACCCCCAGGACCACAACAGAGCCCCCAGGACCACAACAGAGCCCCCAGGACCACAACAGAGGCCCCAGGACCCGAACAGAGCCTACACAACCCCATCAGAGGCCCCAGGACCCGAACAAAGCCCCCACAACCCCAACAGAGCCCGCAGGATCCCATCAGAGACCCCGGGACACGAACAGAGCCCCCAGGACCCAAACAGAACCCCCAGGACCACAACAGAGCCCCCAGGACCACAACAGAGCCCCCAGGACCACAACAGAGACCCCAGGACCACAACAGAGCCCCCAGGACCACAACAGAGTTCCAAGGACCCCAACAGAGCCCCCAAGACCCCAACAGAGCCCCCAGAACCCCAACAGAGCCCCCGGGACCACAATAGAGCCCACGGGACCCCAACAGAGCCCCCGGGACCCCAACAGAGCCCCCGGGACCACAATAGAGCCCACGGGACCCCAACAGAGCCCCCGGGACCCTAACAGAGCCCTCGGGACCACAACAGAGCCCCCGGGACCACAACAGAGCCCACAGGACACGAACAGAGACCCCAGGACCCCAACAGAACCCCCGGGACCACAACAGAGCCCCCAGGCCCACAACAGAGCCCTCAGGACCCGAACAGAGCCCCCAGGACCCCAACAGAGGCCCCAGGACCGGAACAGAGGCCCCAGGACCCGAACAGAGCCCCCAGGACCCGAACAGAGCCCCCAGGACCCCAACACAGCTCACAGGAACCCAACAGAGCCCCCAGGACCCCAACAGAGCCCACAGGATCCCAACAGAGACCCCGGGACACAAACAGAACCCCCAGGACCCGAACACAACCCCCAAGACCACAACAGAGTTCGCATGACCCGAACGGAGCCCCCAGGACTCCAACAGAGCCTGCAGGATCCCAACAAAGCCCTCAGGACACGAACAGAGCCCCCAGGACCCGAACAGAACCCCCAGGACCACAACAGAGCCCCCAGGACCACAACAAAGCCCCCAGGCCCACAACAGAGCCCCCAGGACACCAACAGAGCCCCCAGGACACCAACAGAGCCCCCAGGACCACAACAGAGACCCCACAACCCCAACAGAGCCCGCAGGATACCATCACAGACCCCGGGACACGAACAGATCCCCCAGGACACGAACAGAACCCAACCCCAGGATCACAACAGAGCCCCCATGACCCCAACAGAGCCCCCAGTACCCAAACAGAGACCCCAAAACGCCAAAAGAGCCCCCAGGATACGAAGAGAGCCCCAGGACCCCAACAGAGCCCACAGGACCACACCAAAGCCCCCAGGACCACACCAGAGCCCCCAGGACTCGAAGAGAGCTCCCAGGACAGCAACAGAGCTCCCAATTCACGAAGAGAGCCCCCAGAACAACAACAGAGCCCCCGGGACCCCAACAGTGCCCCCGGGACCCTAACAAAGCCTTCGGGACCACAACAGAGCCCCCGGGACCACAA
Organism: Opisthocomus hoazin; assembly: GCF_030867145.1. NCBI lineage: Eukaryota > Metazoa > Chordata > Aves > Opisthocomiformes > Opisthocomidae > Opisthocomus > Opisthocomus hoazin. The sequence continues at coordinate 6,429,257 of NC_134437.1, read as the reverse complement.
CAGAGCCCACAGAACCCGAACAGATCTCCCAGGACCCCAACAGAGACCCCAGGACCACAACAGAGACCCCAGGACCTCAACAGAGCCCACAGGAACCCAACAGAGGCCCCCGGACACCAACAGAACCCCCAGGCCCACAACAGAGCCCTCAGGACCCGAACAGAGCCCCCAGGACCCCAACAGAGGCCCCAGAACCCGAACAGAGCCCACAGGACCCGAACACAGCCCCCAGGACCCCAACAGAGCTCACAGGACCCCAACAGAGCTCACAGGACCCCAACAGAGCCCGCAGGATCCCAACAGAGACTGTGGGACACAAACAGAACCCCAAGGACCCGAACAGAACCCCCAAGACCACAACTGAGCCCGCAGGACCCGAACGGAGCCCCCAGGACGCCAACACAGCTCCAAGGACCCCAACAGAGCCCCCAAGATGCCAACAGAGCCCCCAGAACCCCAACAGAGCCCGCAGGATCCCAACAGATTCCCCGGGACACAAACAGAACCCCCAGGACCCAAACAGAACCCCCAGGACCACAACAGAGCCCCCAGGACCACAACAGAGCCCCCAGGACCACAACAGAGCCCCCAGGACCCGAACAGAGCCCCCAGGACCCGAACAGAGCCTACACAACCCCAACAGAGGCCCCAGGACCCGAACAGAGCCCCCACAACCCCAACAGAGCCCGCAGGATCCCATCAGAGACCCCGGGACACGAACAGAGCCCCCAGGACCCAAACAGAACCCCCAGGACCACAAGAGAGCCCCCAGGACCACAACAGAGCCCCCGGGACCACAACAGAGTCCCCAGGACCGCAACAGAGCCCCCAGGACTCAAACAGAGACCCCAATTCACGAAGAGAGCCCCCAGGACAACAACAGAGCCCCCGGGACCCCAACAGAGCCCCCGGGACCACAACAGAGCCCCCGGGACCCCAACAGAGCCCCCGGGACCCTAACAGAGCCCTCGGGACCACAACAGAGCCCCCGGGACCACAACAGAGCCCCCCGTACCACAACAGAGTCCCCAGGATCCCATCAGAGCCCCCAGGACCCAAACAGAGACCCCAAAACGCCAAAAGAGCCCCCAGGACAGCAAGAGAGCCCCCAGGACACCAACAGAGCCCACACGACCACACCAAAGCCCCCAGGACCACACCAGAGCCCCCAGGACTCGAAGAGAGCCCCCAGGACCCCAACAGAGCCCCCGGGACCCCAACAGAGCCCCCGGGACCACAATAGAGCCCACGGGACCCCAACAGAGCCCCCGGGACCCTAACAGAGCCCTCGGGACCACAACAGAGCCCCAGGGACCACAACAGAGCCCACAGGACACGAACAGAGCCCCCAGGACCCCAACAGAGGCCCCGGGACACCAACAGAACCCCCAGGCCAACAACAGAGCCCTCAGGACCCGAACAGAGCCCCCAGGACCCCAACACAGCTCACAGGACCCCAACAGAGCTCCCAGGACCGCAACAGAGCCCGCAGGATCCCAACAGAGACCCCGGGACACAAACAGAACCCCCAGGACCCGAACACAACCCCCAAGACCACAACAGAGTTCGCATCACTCGAACGGAGCCCCCAGGACCCCAACAGAGCCCGCAGGATCCCAACACAGCCCCCAGGACCCGAACAGAACCCCCAGGACCACAACAGAGCCCCCAGGACCCCAACAGAGCCCGCAGGATCCCAACAGATCCCCCAGGACACGAACAGAGCCCCCAGGACCCCAACAGAACCCCCAGGACCACAACAGAGGCCCCAGGACACCAACAGAAAACCCAGGCCAACAACAGAGCCCTCAGGACCCGAATAGAGCCCCCAGGACCCCAACAGAGGCCCCAGAACCCGAACAGAGCCCACAGGACCCGAACAGAGCCCTCAGGACCCCAACAGAGCTCACGGGACCCCAACAGAGCACCCAGGACCCCAACAGAGCCCGCAGGATCCCAACAGAGACTGTGGGACACAAACAGAACCCCAAGGACCCGAACAGAACCCCCAAGACCACAACTGAGCCCGCAGGACCCGAACGGAGCCCCCAGGACGCCAACACAGCTCCAAGGACACCAACAGAGCCCCCAAGATGCCAACAGAGCCCCAAGAACCCCAACAGAGCCCGCAGGATCCCAACAGATTCCCCGGGACACAAACAGAACCCCCAGGACCCAAACAGAACCCCCAGGACCACAACAGAGCCCCCAGGACCACAACAGAGCCCCCAGGACCCGAACAGAGCCCCCAGGACCCGAACAGAGCCTACACAACCCCAACAGAGGCCCCAGGACCCGAACAGAGCCCCCACAACCCCAACAGAGCCTGCAGGATCCCATCAGAGACCCCGGGACACGAACAGAGCCCCCAGGACCCAAACAGAACCCCCAGGACCACAACAGAGCCCCCAGGACCACAACAGAGACCCCAGGACCACAACAGAGACCCCAGGACCACAACAGAGCCCCCAGGACCACAACAGAGTTCCAAGGACCCCAACAGAGCCCCCAAGACCCCAACAGAGCCCCCAGAAGCCCAACAGAGCCCGCAGGATCCCGTCAGAGACCCCGGAACACGAACAGAGACCCCAGGACCCGAACAGAACCCCCAGGACCACAACAGAGCCCGCAGGACAACAACAGAGACCCCAGGACCACAACAGAGGCCCCAGGACCACAACAGAGCCCCCAGGACCCCAACAGAGGCCCCAGGACCCGAACAGAGCCTACACAACCCCAACAGAGGCCCCAGGACCCGAACAGAGCCCCCACAACCCCAACAGAGCTCGCAGGATCCCATCAGAGACCCCGGGACACGAACAGAGCCCCCAGGACCCAAACAGAGCCCCCAGGACCACAACAGAGCCCCCAGGACCACAACAGAGTCTCCAGGACCGCAACAGAGCCCCCAGTACTCAAACAGAGACCCCAATTCACGAAGAGAGCCCCCAGGACAACAACAGAGCCCCCGGGACCCCAACAGAGCCCCCGGGACCACAACAGAGCCCCCGGGACCCCAACAGAGCCCCCGGGACCCTAACAGAGCCCTCGGGACCACAACAGAGCCCCCGGGACCAGAACAGAGCCCCCAGGACCACAACAGAGCCCCCAGGACCACAACAGATCCGCCACGACCACAACAGAGACCCCAGGACAACAACAGAGCCCCCAGTACCATAACAGAGCCCCAAGGACCCGAAGAGAACCACCAGGACAACAACAGAGCCCCTAAGACCACAACAGAGACCCCCAGACCACAACAGAGTCCCCAGGATCCCATCAGAGCCCCCAGGACCCAAACAGAGACCCCAAAACGCCAAAAGAGCCCCGAGTACAGCAAGAGAGCCCCCAGGACACCAACAGAGCCCACACGACCACACCAAAGCCCCCAGGACCACACCAGAGCCCCAAGGACTCGAAGAGAGCCCCCAGGACCCCAACAGAGCCCCCGGGACCCCAACAGAGCCCCCGGGACCACAATAGAGCCCACGGGACCCCAACAGAGCCCCCGGGACCCTAACAGAGCCCTCGGGACCACAACAGAGCCCCAGGGACCACAACACAGCCCACAGGACACGAACAGAGCCCCCAGGACCCCAACAGAGGCCCCGGGACACCAACAGAACCCCCAGGCCCACAACAGAGCCCTCAGGACCCGAACAGAGCCCCCAGGACCCCAACACAGCTCACAGGACCCCAACAGAGCACCCAGGACCACAACAGAGCCCGCAGGATCCCAACAGAGACCCCGGGACACAAACAGAACCCCCAGGACCCGAACACAACCCCCAAGACCACAACAGAGTTCGCATGACCCGAACGGAGCCCCCAGGACCCCAACAGAGCCCGCAGGATCCCAACAGAGCCCCCAGGACACGAACAGAGCCCCCAGGACCCCAACAGAACCCCCAGGACCACAACAGAGGCCCCAGGACACCAACAGAACCCCCAGGCCCACAACAGAGCCCTCAGGACCTGAACAGAGCCCCCAGGACCCCAACAGAGGCCCCAGAACCCGAAAAGAGCCCACAGGACCGAACAGAGCCCCCAGGACCCCAACAGAGCTCACAGGACCCCAACAGAGCACCCAGGACCCCAACAGAGCCCGCAGGATCCCAACAGAGACTGTGGGACACAAACAGAACCCCAAGGACCCGAACAGAACCCCCAAGACCACAACTGAGCCCGCAGGACCCGAACGGAGCCCCCAGGACGCCAACACAGCTCCAAGGACACTAAGAGAGCCCCCAAGATGCCAACAGAGCCCCCAGAACCCCAACAGAGCCCGCAGGATCCCAACAGATTCCCCGGGACACAAACAGAACCCCCAGGACCCAAACAGAACCCCCAGGACCACAACAGAGCCCCCAGGACCACAACAGAGCTCCCAGGACCCGAACAGAGCCCCCTAGACCCCAACAGAGCCCCCAGAACCCCAACAGAGCCCGCAGGATCCCGTCAGAGACCCCGGAACACGAACAGAGACCCCAGGACCCGAACAGAACCCCCAGGACCACAACAGAGCCCGCAGGACAACAACAGAGCCCCCAGGACCACAACAGAGCCCCCAGGACCTCAACAGAGCCCCCAGGACCCCAACAGAAGCTCCCAGGACTTCAGCAAAGCCCCCGGGAGCCCAACAGAGCCCCCGAGACCAGAACAGAGCCACAGGGACACGAAAAGAGCCTCGAGGAACACAACAGAGCCCCCCGGACCCCAACAGAGACGCCAGGACACGAAGAGAGACACCAGGAGAACAACAGAGCCCCCAAGAACCGAACAGAGGACCCAGGACACCAACAGAGCCCCCAGGACCCGAACAGAGCCCCCAGGACCACAACAGAGGCCCCAGGACCCGAACAGAGCTCACAGGACCCCAACAGAGCTCACAGGACCCCAACAGAGCTCACAGGACCCCAACAGAGCCCGCAGGATCCCAACAGAGACTGTGGGACACAAACAGAACCCCAAGGACCCGAACAGAACCCCCAAGACCACAACTGAGCCCGCAGGACCCGAACGGAGCCCCCAGGACGCCAACACAGCTCCAAGGACACCAACAGAGCCCCCAAGATGCCAACAGAGCCCCCAGAACCCCAACAGAGCCCGCAGGATCCCAACAGATTCCCCGGGACACAAACAGAACCCCCAGGACCCAAACAGAACCCCCAGGACCACAACAGAGCCCCCAGGACCACAACAGAGCCCCCAGGACCACAACAGAGCCCCCAGGACCCGAACAGAGCCTACACAACCCCAACAGAGGCCCCAGGACCCGAACAGAGCCCGCACAACCCCAACAGAGCCCGCAGGATCCCATCAGAGACCCCGGGACACGAACAGAGCCCCCAGGACCCAAACAGAACCCCCAGGACCACAACAGAGCCCCCAGGACTCGAAGAGAGCCCCCAGGACCCCAACAGAGCCCCCGGGACCCCAACAGAGCCCCCGGGACCACAATAGAGCCCACGGGACCCCAACAGAGCCCCCGGGACCCTAACAGAGCCCTCGGGACCACAACAGAGCCCCAGGGACCACAACAGAGCCCACAGGACACGAACAGAGCCCCCAGGACCCCAACAGAGGCCCCGGGACACCAACAGAACCCCCAGGCCCACAACAGAGCCCTCAGGACCCGAACAGAGCCCCCAGGACCCCAACACAGCTCACAGGACCCCAACAGAGCACCCAGGACCACAACAGAGCCCGCAGGATCCCAACAGAGACCCCGGGACACAAACAGAACCCCCAGGACCCGAACACAACCCCCAAGACCACAACAGAGTTCGCATGACCCGAACGGAGCCCCCAGGACCCCAACAGAGCCCGCAGGATCCCAACAGAGCCCCCAGGACACGAACAGAGCCCCCAGGACCCCAACAGAACCCCCAGGACCACAACAGAGGCCCCAGGACCCCAACAGAGCCCGCAGGATCCCAACAGAGCCCCCAGGACACGAACAGAGCCCCCAGGACCCGAACAGAACCCCCAGGACCACAACAGAGGCCCCAGGACACCAACAGAACCCCCAGGCCCACAACAGAGCCCTCAGGACCTGAACAGAGCCCCCAGGACCCCAACAGAGGCCCCAGAACCCGAAAAGAGCCCACAGGACCGAACAGAGCCCCCAGGACCCCAACAGAGCTCACAGGACCCCAACAGAGCACCCAGGACCCCAACAGAGCCCGCAGGATCCCAACAGAGACTGTGGGACACAAACAGAACCCCAAGGACCCGAACAGAACCCCCAAGACCACAACTGAGCCCGCAGGACCCGAACGGAGCCCCCAGGACGCCAACACAGCTCCAAGGACCCCAACAGAGCCCCCAAGATGCCAACAGAGCCCCCACAACCCCAACAGAGCCCGCAGGATCCCAACAGATTCCCCGGGACACAAACAGAACCCCCAGGACCCAAACAGAACCCCCAGGACCACAACAGAGCCCCCAGGACCCGAACAGAGCCCCCAGGACCCGAACAGAGCCCCCAGGACCCGAACAGAGACCCCAATTCACGAAGAGAGCCCCCAGGACAACAACAGAGCACCCGGGACCCCAACAGAGCCCCCGGGGACCACAACAGAGCCCACGGGACCCCAACAGAGCCCCCGGGACCCTAACAGAGCCCTCGGGACCACAACAGAGCCCCCGGGACCACAACAGAGCCCCCAGGACCACAACAGAGCCCCCAGGACCACAACAGATCCGCCACGACCACAACAGAGACCCCAGGACAACAACAGAGCCCCCAGTACCATAACAGAGCCCCAAGGACCCGAAGAGAACCACCAGGACAACAACAGAGCCCCTAAGACCACAACAGAGCCCCCCGGACCACAACAGAGTCCCCAGGATCCCATCAGAGCCCCCAGGACCCAAACAGAGACCCCAAAACGCCAAAAGAGCCCCCAGGACAGCAAGAGAGCCCCCAGGACACCAACAGAGCCCACACGACCACACCAAAGCCCCCAGGACCACACCAGAGCCCCCAGGACTCGATGAGAGCCCCCAGGACCCCAACAGAGCCCCCGGGAACCCAACAGAGCCCCCGGGACCACAATAGAGCCCATGGGACCACAACAGAGCCCCCGGGACCCTAACAGAGCCCTCGGGACCACAACAGAGCCCCCGGGACCACAACAGAGCCCACAGGACACGAACAGAGCCCCCAGGACACCAACAGAGGCCCCGGGACACCAACAGAACCCCCAGGCCCACAACAGAGCCCTCAGGACCCGAACAGAGCCCCCAAGACCCCAACAGAGGCCCCAGGACCGGAACAGAGGCCCCAGGACCCGAACAGAGCCCCCAGGACCCGAACAGAGTTCCCAGGACCCCAACACAGCTCACAGGAACCCAACAGAGCCCCCAGGACCACAACAGAGCCCACAGGATCCCAACAGAGACCCCGGGACACAAACAGAACCCCCAGGACCCGAACACAACCCCCAAGACCACAACAGAGTTCGCATAACCCGAACGGAGCCCCCAGGACTCCAACAGAGCCTGCAGGATCCCAACAGAGCCCCCAGGACACGAACAGAGCCCCCAGGACCCGAACAGAACCCCCAGGACCACAACAGAGCCCCCAGGACACCAACAGAGCCCCCAGGACCACAACAGAGCCCCCAGGACCACAACAGAGCCCCCAGGACCACAACAGAGACCCCACAACCCCAACAGAGCCCGCAGGATACCATCACAGACCCCGGGACACGAACAGATCCCCCAGGACACGAACAGAACCCAACCCCAGGATCACAACAGAGCCCCCAGGACCCCAACAGAGCCCCCAGTACCCAAACAGAGATCCCAAAACACCAAAAGAGCCCCCAGGATACCAAGAGAGCCCCAGGACCCCAACAGAGCCCACAGGACCACACCAAAGCCCCCAGGACCACACCAGAGCCCCCAGGACTCGAAGAGAGCTCCCAGGACACCAACAGAGCTCCCAATTCACGAAGAGAGCCCCCAGAACAACAACAGAGCCCCCGGGACCCCAACAGTGCCCCCGGGACCCTAACAAAGCCTTCGGGACCACAACAGAGCCCCCGGGACCACAACAGAGCCCACAGAACCCGAACAGATCTCCCAGGACCCCAACAGAGACCCCAGGACCACAACAGAGACCCCAGGACCTCAACAGAGCCCACAGGAACCCAACAGAGGCCCCAGGACACCAACAGAACCCCCAGGCCCACAACAGAGCCCTCAGGATCCGAACAGAGCCCCCAAAAACCCAACAGAGGCCCCAGAACCCGAACAGAGCCCACAGGACCCGAACAGAGAACCCAGGACCCCAACAGAGCTCACAGGACCCCAACAGAGCCCGCAGGATCCCAACAGAGACTGTGGGACACAAACAGAACCCCAAGGACCCGAACAGAACCCCCAAGACCACAACTGAGCCCGCAGGACCCGAACGGAGCCCCCAGGACGCCAACACAGCTCCAAGGACACCAACAGAGCCCCCAAGATGCCAACAGAGCCCCCAGAACCCCAACAGAGCCCGCAGGATCCCAACAGATTCCCCGGGACACAAACAGAACCCCCAGGACACAAACAGAACCCCCAGGACCACAACAGAGCCCCCAGGACCACAACAGAGCCCCCAGGACCACAACAGAGGCCCCAGGACCCGAACAGAGCCTACACAACCCCAACAGAGGCCCCAGGACCCGAACAGAGCCCCCACAACCCCAACAGAGCTCGCAGGATCCCATCAGAGACCCCGGGACACGAACAGAGCCCCCAGGACCCAAACAGAACCCCAAGGACCACAACAGAGCCCCCAGGACCACAACAGAGCCCCCAGGACCACAACAGAGTCTCCAGGACCGCAACAGAGCCCCCAGTACTCAAACAGAGACCCCAATTCACGAAGAGAGCCCCCGGGACCCCAACAGAGCCCCCGGGACCACAACAGAGCCCCCGGGACCACAACAGAGCCCCCGGGACCACAACAGAGCCCCCGGGACCCCAACAGAGCCCCCGGGACCCTAACAGAGCCCTCGGGACCACAACAGAGCCCCCGGGACCACAACAGAGCCCCCAGGACCACAACAGAGCCCCCAGGACCACAACAGATCCGCCACGACCACAACAGAGACCCCAGGACAACAACAGAGCCCCCAGTACCATAACAGAGCCCCAAGGACCCGAAGAGAACCACCAGGACAACAACAGAGCCCCTAAGACCACAACAGAGCCCCCCGGACCACAACAGAGTCCCCAGGATCCCATCAGAGCCCCCAGGACACCAACAGAGCCCACACGACCACACCAAAGCCCCCAGGACCACACCAGAGCCCCCAGGACTCGAAGAGAGCCCCCAGGACCCCAACAGAGCCCCCGGGACCCCAACAGAGCCCCCGGGACCACAATAGAGCCCACGGGACCCCAACAGAGCCCCCGGGACCCTAACAGAGCCCTCGGGACCACAACAGAGCCCCAGGGACCACAACAGAGCCCACAGGACACGAACAGAGCCCCCAGGACCCCAACAGAGGCCCCGGGACACCAACAGAACCCCCAGGCCCACAACAGAGCCCTCAGAACCCGAACAGAGCCCACAGGACCCCAACACAGCTCACAGGACCCCAACAGAGCACCCAGGACCACAACAGAGCCCGCAGGATCCCAACAGAGACCCCGGGACACAAACAGAACCCCCAGGACCCGAACACAACCCCCAAGACCACAACAGAGTTCGCATGACCCGAACGGAGCCCCCAGGACCCCAACAGAGCCCGCAGGATCCCAACAGAGCCCCCAGGACACGAACAGAGCCCCCAGGACCCCAACAGAACCCCCAGGACCACAACAGAGCCCCCAGGACCCCAACAGAGCCCGCAGGATCCCAACAGAGCCCCCAGGACACGAACAGAGCCCCCAGGACCCGAACAGAACCCCCAGGACCACAACAGAGGCCCCAGGACACCAACAGAACCCCCAGGCCCACAACAGAGCCCTCAGGACCTGAACAGAGCCCCCAGGACCCCAACAGAGGCCCCAGAACCCGAAAAGAGCCCACAGGACCGAACAGAGCCCCCAGGACCCCAACAGAGCTCACAGGACCCCAACAGAGCACCCAGGACCCCAACAGAGCCCGCAGGATCCCAACAGAGACTGTGGGACACAAACAGAACCCCAAGGACCCGAACAGAACCCCCAAGACCACAACTGAGCCCGCAGGACCCGAACGGAGCCCCCAGGACGCCAACACAGCTCCAAGGAACCCAACAGAGCCCCCAAGATGCCAACAGAGCCCCCAGAACCCCAACAGAGCCCGCAGGATCCCAACAGATTCCCCGGGACACAAACAGAACCCCCAGGACCCAAACAGAACCCCCAGGACCACAACAGAGCCCCCAGGACCACAACAGAGCTCCCAGGACCCGAACAGAGCCCCCTAGACCCCAACAGAGCCCCCAGAACCCCAACAGAGCCCGCAGGATCCCGTCAGAGACCCCGGAACACGAACAGAGACCCCAGGACCCGAACAGAACCCCCAGGACCACAACAGAGCCCGCAGGACAACAACAGAGACCCCAGGACCACAACAGAGACCCCAGGACCTCAACAGAGCCCCCAGGACCCCAACAGAAGCTCCCAGGACTTCAGCAAAGCCCCCGGGAGCCCAACAGAGCCCCCGAGACCAGAACAGAGCCACAGGGACACGAAAAGAGCCTCGAGGAACACAACAGAGCCCCCCGGACCCCAACAGAGACGCCAGGACACGAAGAGAGACAGCAGGAGAACAACAGAGCCCCCAAGAACCGAACAGAGGACCCAGGACACCAACAGAGCCCCCAGGACCCGAACAGAGCCCCCAGGACCACAACAGAGGCCCCAGGACCCGAACAGAGCTCACAGGACCCCAACAGAGCTCACAGGACCCCAACAGAGCTCACAGGACCCCAACAGAGCCCGCAGGATCCCAACAGAGACTGTGGGACACAAACAGAACCCCAAGGACCCGAACAGAACCCCCAAGACCACAACTGAGCCCGCAGGACCCGAACGGAGCCCCCAGGACGCCAACACAGCTCCAAGGACCCCAACAGAGCCCCCAAGATGCCAACAGAGCCCCCAGAACCCCAACAGAGCCCGCAGGATCCCAACAGATTCCCCGGGACACAAACAGAACCCCCAGGACCCAAACAGAACCCCCAGGACCACAACAGAGCCCCCAGGACCACAACAGAGCCCCCAGGACCACAACAGAGCCCCCAGGACCCGAACAGAGCCTACACAACCCCAACAGAGGCCCCAGGACCCGAACAGAGCCCCCACAACCCCAACAGAGCTCGCAGGATCCCATCAGAGACCCCGGGACACGAACAGAGCCCCCAGGACCCAAACAGAACCCCCAGGACCACAACAGAGCCCCCAGGACTCGAAGAGAGCCCCCAGGACCCCAACAGAGACCCCGGGACCCCAACAGAGCCCCCGGGACCACAATAGAGCCCACGGGACCCCAACAGAGCCCCCGGGACCCTAACAGAGCCCTCGGGACCACAACAGAGCCCCCGGGACCACAACAGAGCCCACAGGACACGAACAGAGCCCCCAGGACCCCAACAGAGGCCCCGGGACACCAACAGAACCCCCAGGCCCACAACAGAGCCCTCAGGACCCGAACAGAGCCCCCAGGACCCCAACACAGCTCACAGGACCCCAACAGAGCACCCAGGACCACAACAGAGCCCGCAGGATCCCAACAGAGACCCCGGGACACAAACAGAACCCCCAGGACCCGAACACAACCCCCAAGATCACAACAGAGTTCGCATGACCCGAACGGAGCCCCCAGGACCCCAACAGAGCCCGCAGGATCCCAACAGAGCCCCCAGGACACGAACAGAGCCCCCAGGACCCCAACAGAACCCCCAGGACCACAACAGAGCCCCCAGGACCCCAACAGAGCCCGCAGGATCCCAACAGAGCCCCCAGGACACGAACAGAGCCCCCAGGACCCCAACAGAACCCCCAGGACCACAACAGAGGCCCCAGGACAGCAACAGAACCCCCAGGCCCACAACAGAGCCCTCAGGACCTGAACAGAGCCCCCAGGACCCCAACAGAGGCCCCAGAACCCGAAAAGAGCCCACAGGACCGAACAGAGCCCCCAGGACCCGAACAGAGCCCCCAGGACCCCAACAGAGCACCCAGGACCCCAACAGAGCCCGCAGGATCCCAACAGAGACTGTGGGACACAAACAGAACCCCAAGGACCCGAACAGAACCCCCAAGACCACAACTGAGCCCGCAGGACCCGAACGGAGCCCCCAGGACGCCAACACAGCTCCAAGGACACTAAGAGAGCCCCCAAGATGCCAACAGAGCCCCCAGAACCCCAACAGAGCCCGCAGGATCCCAACAGATTCCCCGGGACACAAACAGAACCCCCAGGACCCAAACAGAACCCCCAGGACCACAACAGAGCCCCCAGGACCACAACAGAGCTCCCAGGACCCGAACAGAGCCCCCTAGACCCCAACAGAGCCCCCAGAACCCCAACAGAGCCCGCAGGATCCCGTCAGAGACCCCGGAACACGAACAGAGACCCCAGGACCCAAACAGAGCCCCCAGGACCACAACAGAGACCCCAGGACCTCAACAGAGCCCCCAGGACCCCAACAGAAGCTCCCAGGACTTCAGCAAAGCCCCCGGGAGCCCAACAGAGCCCCCGAGACCAGAACAGAGCCACAGGGACACGAAAAGAGCCTCGAGGAACACAACAGAGCCCCCCGGACCCCAACAGAGACGCCAGGACACGAAGAGAGACACCACGAGAACAACAGAGCCCCCAAGAACCGAACAGAGGACCCAGGACACCAACAGAGCCCCCAGGACCACAACAGAGGCCCCAGGACCCGAACAGAGCTCACAGGACCCCAACAGAGCTCACAGGACCCCAACAGAGCCCGCAGGATCCCAACAGAGACTGTGGGACACAAACAGAACCCCAAGGACCCGAACAGAACCCCCAAGACCACAACTGAGCCCGCAGGACCCGAACGGAGCCCCCAGGACGCCAACACAGCTCCAAGGACCCCAACAGAGCCCCCAAGATGCCAACAGAGCCCCCAGAACCCCAACAGAGCCCGCAGGATCCCAACAGATTCCCCGGGACACAAACAGAACCCCCAGGACACAAACAGAACCCCCAGGACCACAACAGAGCCCCCAGGACCACAACAGAGCCCCCAGGACCACAACAGAGCCCCCAGGACCCGAACAGAGCCTACACAACCCCAACAGAGGCCCCAGGACCCGAACAGAGCCCCCACAACCCCAACAGAGCCCGCAGGATCCCATCAGAGACCCCGGGACACGAACAGAGCCCCCAGGACCCAAACAGAACCCCCAGGACCACAACAGAGCCCCCAGGACCACAACAGAGCCCCCAGGACCACAACAGAGTCCCCAGGAAAACAACAGAGCCCCCAGGACCCAAACAGAGACCCCAATTCACGAAGAGAGCCCCCAGGACAACGACAGAGCCCCCAGGACTCCAACAGAGCCCCCGGGACCACAACAGAGCCCCCGGGACCCCAACAGAGCCCCCGGGACCCTAACAGAGCCCTCGGGACCACAACAGAGCCCCCGGGACCACAACAGAGACCCCAGGACAACAACAGAGCCCCCAGTACCATAACAGAGCCCCAAGGACCCGAAGAGAACCACCAGGACAACAACAGAGCCCCTAAGACCACAACAGAGCCCCCAGGACTCGAAGAGAGCCCCCAGGACCCCAACAGAGCCCCCGGGAACCCAACAGAGCCCCCGGGACCACAATAGAGCCCATGGGACCCCAACAGAGCCCCCGGGACCCTAACAGAGCCCTCGGGACCACAACAGAGCCCCCGGGACCACAAGAGAGCCCACAGGACACGAACAGAGCCCCCAGGACACCAACAGAGGCCCCGGGACACCAACAGAGGCCCCGGGACACCAACAGAACCCCCAGGCCCACAACAGAGCCCTCAGGACCCGAACAGAGCCCCCAGGACCCCAACAGAGGCCCCAGGACCGGAACAGAGGCCCCAGGACCCGAACAGAGCCCCCAGGACCCGAACAGAGCCCCCAGGACCCCAACACAGCTCACAGGAACCCAACAGAGCCCCCAGCACCACAACAGAGCCCACAGGATCCCAACAGAGACCCCGGGACACAAACAGAACCCCCAGGACCCGAACACAACCCCCAAGACCACAACAGAGTTCGCATAACCCGAACGGAGCCCCCAGGACTCCAACAGAGCCTGCAGGATCCCAACAAAGCCCTCAGGACACGAACAGAGCCCCCAGGACCCGAACAGAACCCCCAGGACCACAACAGAGCCCCCAGGACCACAACAGAGCCCCCAGGACACCAACAGAGCCCCCAGGACACCAACAGAGCCCCCAGGACCACAACAGAGCCCCCAGGACCACAACAGAGACCCCACAACCCCAACAGAGCCCGCAGGATACCATCACAGACCCCGGGACACGAACAGATCCCCCAGGACACGAACAGAACCCAACCCCAGGATCACAACAGAGCCCCCAGGACCCCAACAGAGCCCCCAGAACCCAAACAGAGATCCCAAAACACCAAAAGAGCCCCCAGGATACCAAGAGAGCCCCAGGACCCCAACAGAGCCCACAGGACCACACCAAAGCCCCCAGGACCACACCAGAGCCCCCAGGACTCGAAGAGAGCTCCCAGGACACCAACAGAGCTCCCAATTCACGAAGAGAGCCCCCAGAACAACAACAGAGCCCCCGGGACCCCAACAGTGCCCCCGGGACCCTAACAAAGCCTTCGGGACCACAACAGAGCCCCTGGGACCACAACAGAGCCCACAGAACCCGAACAGATCTCCCAGGACCCCAACAGAGACCCCAGGACCACAACAGAGACCCCAGGACCTCAACAGAGCCCACAGGAACCCAACAGAGGCCCCAGGACACCAACAGAACCCCCAGGCCCACAACAGAGCCCTCAGGATCCGAACAGAGCCCCCAAAAACCCAACAGAGGCCCCAGAACCCGAACAGAGCCCACAGGACCCGAACAGAGAACCCAGGACCCCAACAGAGCTCACAGGACCCCAACAGAGCTCACAGGACCCCAACAGAGCCCGCAGGACCACAACAGAGACTGTGGGACACAAACAGAACCCCAAGGACCCGAACAGAACCCCCAAGACCACAACTGAGCCCGCAGGACCCGAACGGAGCCCCCAGGACGCCAACACAGCTCCAAGGACACCAACAGAGCCCCCAAGATGCCAACAGAGCCCCCAGAACCCCAACAGAGCCCGCAGGATCCCAACAGATTCCCCGGGACACAAACAGAACCCCCAGGACACAAACAGAACCCCCAGGACCACAACAGAGCCCCCAGGACCACAACAGAGCCCCCAGGACCACAACAGAGGCCCCAGGACCCGAACAGAGCCTACACAACCCCAACAGAGGCCCCAGGACCCGAACAGAGCCCCCACAACCCCAACAGAGCTCGCAGGATCCCATCAGAGACCCCGGGACACGAACAGAGCCCCCAGGACCCAAACAGAACCCCCAGGACCACAACAGAGCCCCCAGGACCACAACAGAGCCCCCAGGACCACAACAGAGTCTCCAGGACCGCAACAGAGCCCCCAGTACTCAAACAGAGACCCCAATTCACGAAGAGAGCCCCCAGGACAACAACAGAGCCCCCGGGACCCCAACAGAGCCCCCGGGACCACAACAGAGCCCCCGGGAGACCAACAGAGCCCCCGGGACCCTAACAGAGCCCTCGGGACCACAACAGAGCCCCCGGGACCACAACAGAGCCCTCAGGACCACAACAGAGCCCCCAGGACCCCAACAGAGCTCACAGGACCCCAACAGAGCACCCAGGACCCCAACAGAGCCCGCAGGATCCCAACAGAGACTGTGGGACACAAACAGAACCCCAAGGACCCGAACAGAACCCCCAAGACCACAACTGAGCCCGCAGGACCCGAACGGAGCCCCCAGGACGCCAACACAGCTCCAAGGACACTAAGAGAGCCCCCAAGATGCCAACAGAGCCCCCAGAACCCCAACAGAGCCCGCAGGATCCCAACAGATTCCCCGGGACACAAACAGAACCCCCAGGACCCAAACAGAACCCCCAGGACCACAACAGAGCCCCCAGGACCACAACAGAGCTCCCAGGACCCGAACAGAGCCCCCTAGACCCCAACAGAGCCCCCAGAACCCCAACAGAGACCGCAGGATCCCGTCAGAGACCCCGGAACACGAACAGAGACCCCCAGGACCCGAACAGAACCCCCAGGACCACAACAGAGCCCGCAGGACAACAACAGAGACCCCAGGACCACAACAGAGACCCCAGGACCTCAACAGAGCCCCCAGGACCCCAACAGAAGCTCCCAGGACTTCAGCAAAGCCCCCGGGAGCCCAACAGAGCCCCCGAGACCAGAACAGAGCCACAGGGACACGAAAAGAGCCTCGAGGAACACAACAGAGCCCCCCGGACCCCAACAGAGACGCCAGGACACGAAGAGAGACACCAGGAGAACAACAGAGCCCCCAAGAACCGAACAGAGGACCCAGGACACCAACAGAGCCCCCAGGACCCGAACAGAGCCCCCAGGACCACAACAGAGCTCACAGGACCCCAACAGAGCCCGCAGGATCCCAACAGAGACTGTGGGACACAAACAGAACCCCAAGGACCCGAACAGAACCCCCAAGACCACAACTGAGCCCGCAGGACCCGAACGGAGCCCCCAGGACGCCAACACAGCTCCAAGGACCCCAACAGAGCCCCCAAGATGCCAACAGAGCCCCCAGAACCCCAACAGAGCCCGCAGGATCCCAACAGATTCCCCGGGACACAAACAGAACCCCCAGGACCCAAACAGAACCCCCAGGACCACAACAGAGCCCCCAGGACCACAACAGAGCCCCCAGGACCACAACAGAGCCCCCAGGACCCGAACAGAGCCTACACAACCCCAACAGAGGCCCCAGGACCCGAACAGAGCCCCCACAACCCCAACAGAGCCCGCAGGATCCCATCAGAGACCCCGGGACACGAACAGAGCCCCCAGGACCCAAACAGAACCCCCAGGACCACAACAGAGCCCCCAGGACTCGAAGAGAGCCCCCAGGACCCCAACAGAGCCCCCGGGACCACAACAGAGCCCCCGGGACCCCAACAGAGCCCCCGGGACCCTAACAGAGCCCTCGGGACCACAACAGAGCCCCCGGGACCACAACAGAGACCCCAGGACAACAACAGAGCCCCCAATACCATAACAGAGCCCCAAGGACCCGAAGAGAACCACCAGGACAACAACAGAGCCCCTGAGACCACAACAGAGCCCCCAGGACTCGAAGAGAGCCCCCAGGACCCCAACAGAGCCCCCGGGAACCCAACAGAGCCCCCGGGACCACAATAGAGCCCATGGGACCCCAACAGAGCCCCCGGGACCCTAACAGAGCCCTCGGGACCACAACAGAGCCCCCGGGACCACAACAGAGCCCACAGGACACGAACAGAGCCCCCAGGACACCAACAGAGGCCCCGGGACACCAACAGAACCCCCAGGCCCACAACAGAGCCCTCAGGACCCGAACAGAGCCCCCAAGACCCCAACAGAAGCCCCAGTACCGGAACAGAGGCCCCAGGACCCGAACAGAGCCCCCAGGACCCGAACAGAGCCCCCAGGACCCCAACACAGCTCACAGGAACCCAACAGAGCCCCCAGGACCACAACAGAGCCCACAGGATCCCAACAGAGACCCCGGGACACAAACAGAACCCCCAGGACCCGAACACAACCCCCAAGACCACAACAGAGTTCGCATAACCCGAACGGAGCCCCCAGGACTCCAACAGAGCCTGCAGGATCCCAACAAAGCCCTCAGGACACGAACAGAGCCCCCAGGACCCGAACAGAACCCCCAGGACCACAACAGAGCCCCCAGGACCACAACAGAGCCCCCAGGACCACAACAGAGCCCCCAGGACACCAACAGAGCCCCCAGGACACCAACAGAGCCCCCAGGACCACAACAGAGCCCCCAGGACCACAACAGAGCCCCCAGGACCACAACAGAGACCCCACAACCCCAACAGAGCCCGCAGGATACCATCACAGACCCCGGGACACGAACAGATCCCCCAGGACACGAACAGAACCCAACCCCAGGATCACAACAGAGCCCCCAGGACCCCAACAGAGCCCCCAGTACCCAAACAGAGATCCCAAAACACCAAAAGAGCCCCCAGGATACCAAGAGAGCCCCAGGACCCCAACAGAGCCCACAGGACCACACCAAAGCCCCCAGGACCACACCAGAGCCCCCAGGACTCGAAGAGAGCTCCCAGGACACCAACAGAGCTCCCAATTCACGAAGAGAGCCCCCAGAACAACAACAGAGCCCCCGGGACCCCAACAGTGCCCCCGGGACCCTAACAAAGCCTTCGGGACCACAACAGAGCCCCTGGGACCACAACAGAGCCCACAGAACCCGAACAGATCTCCCAGGACCCCAACAGAGACCCCAGGACCACAACAGAGACCCCAGGACCTCAACAGAGCCCACAGGAACCCAACAGAGGCCCCAGGACACCAACAGAACCCCCAGGCCCACAACAGAGCCCTCAGGATCCGAACAGAGCCCCCAAAAACCCAACAGAGGCCCCAGAACCCGAACAGAGCCCACAGGACCCGAACAGAGAACCCAGGACCCCAACAGAGCTCACAGGACCCCAACAGAGCTCACAGGACCCCAACAGAGCCCGCAGGATCCCAACAGAGACTGTGGGACACAAACAGAACCCCAAGGACCCGAACAGAACCCCCAAGACCACAACTGAGCCCGCAGGACCCGAACGGAGCCCCCAGGACGCCAACACAGCTCCAAGGACCCCAACAGAGCCCCCTAGACCCCAACAGAGCCCCCAGAACCCCAACAGAGCCCGCAGGATCCCGTCAGAGACCCCGGAACACGAACAGAGACCCCAGGACCCGAACAGAACCCCCAGGACCACAACAGAGCCCGCAGGACAACAACAGAGCCCCCAGGACCACAACAGAGCCCCCAGGACCTCAACAGAGCCCCCAGGACCCCAACAGAAGCTCCCAGAACTTCAGCAAAGCCCCCGGGAGCCCAACAGAGCCCCCGAGACCAGAACAGAGCCACAGGGACACGAAAAGAGCCTCGAGGAACACAACAGAGCCCCCCGGACCGCAACAGAGACGCCAGGACACGAAGAGAGACACCAGGAGAACAACAGAGCCCCCAAGAACCGAACAGAGGACCCAGGACACCAACAGAGCCCCCAGGACCCGAACAGAGCCCCCAGGACAACAACAGAGGCCCCAGGACCCGAACAGAGCTCACAGGACCCCAACAGAGCTCACAGGACCCCAACAGAGCTCACAGGACCCCAACAGAGCCCGCAGGATCCCAACAGAGACTGTGGGACACAAACAGAACCCCAAGGACCCGAACAGAACCCCCAAGACCACAACTGAGCCCGCAAGACCCGAACGGAGCCCCCAGGACGCCAACACAGCTCCAAGGACACCAACAGAGCCCCCAAGATGCCAACAGAGCCCCCAGAACCCCAACAGAGCCCGCAGGATCCCAACAGATTCCCCGGGACACAAACAGAACCCCCAGGACCCAAACAGAACCCCCAGGACCACAACAGAGCCCCCAGGACCACAACAGAGCCCCCAGGACCCGAACAGAGCCTACACAACCCCAACAGAGGCCCCAGGACCCGAACAGAGCCCCCACAACCCCAACAGAGCCCGCAGGATCCCATCAGAGACCCCGGGACACGAACAGAGCCCCCAGGACCCAAACAGAACCCCCAGGACCACAACAGAGCCCCCAGGACCACAACAGAGCCCCCAGGACCACAACAGAGTCCCCAGGAAAACAACAGAGCCCCCAGGACCCAAACAGAGACCCCAATTCACGAAGAGAGCCCCCAGGACAACGACAGAGCCCCCAGGACTACAACAGAGCCCCCGGGACCACAACAGAGCCCCCGGGACCCCAACAGAGCCCCCGGGACCCCAACAGAGCCCTCGGGACCACAACAGAGCCCCCGGGACCACAACAGAGACCCCAGGACAACAACAGAGCCCCCAGTACCATAACAGAGCCCCAAGGACCCGAAGAGAACCACCAGGACAACAACAGAGCCCCTAAGACCACAACAGAGCCCCCAGGACCACAACAGAGTCCCCAGGATCCCATCAGAGCCCCCAGGACCCCAACAGAGACCCCAAAACGCCAAAAGAGCCCCCAGGACAGCAAGAGAGCCCCCAGGACACCAACAGAGCCCACACGACCACACCAAAGCCCCCAGGACCACACCAGAGCCCCCAGGACTCGAAGAGAGCCCCCAGGACCCCAACAGAGCCCCCGGGACCCCAACAGAGCCCCCGGGACCACAATAGAGCCCACGGGACCCCAACAGAGCCCCCGGGACCCTAACAGAGCCCTCGGGACCACAACAGAGCCCCCGGGACCACAACAGAGCCCACAGGACACGAACAGAGACCCCAGGACCCCAACAGAACCCCCGGGACACCAACAGAACCCCCAGGCCCACAACAGAGCCCTCAGGACCCGAACAGAGCCCCCTGGACCCCAACAGAGGCCCCAGGACCGGAACAGAGGCCCCAGGACCCGAACAGAGCCCCCAGGACCCGAACAGAGCCCCCAGGACCCCAACACAGCTCACAGGAACCCAACAGAGCCCCCAGGACCACAACAGAGCCCACAGGATCCCAACAGAGACCCCGGGACACAAACAGAACCCCCAGGACCCGAACACAACCCCCAAGACCACAACAGAGTTCGCATGACCCGAACGGAGCCCCCAGGACTCCAACAGAGCCTGCAGGATCCCAACAAAGCCCTCAGGACACGAACAGAGCCCCCAGGACCCGAACAGAACCCCCAGGACCACAACAGAGCCCCCAGGACCACAACAAAGCCCCCAGGCCCACAACAGAGCCCCCAGGACACCAACAGAGCCCCCAGGACCACAACAGAGCCCCCAGGACCACAACAGAGACCCCACAACCCCAACAGAGCCCGCAGGATACCATCACAGACCCCGGGACACGAACAGATCCCCCAGGACACGAACAGAACCCAACCCCAGGATCACAACAGAGCCCCCAGGACCCCAACAGAGCCCCCAGTACCCAAACAGAGACCCCAAAACGCCAAAAGAGCCCCCAGGATACCAAGAGAGTCCCAGGACCCCAACAGAGACCACAGAACCACACCAAAGCCCCCAGGACAACACCAGAGCCCCCAGGACTCGAAGAGAGCTCCCAGGACACCAACAGAGCTCCCAATTCACGAAGAGAGCCCCCAGAACAACAACAGAGCCCCCGGGACCCCAACAGTGCCCCCGGGACCCTAACAAAGACTTGAGGACCACAACAGAGCCCCCGGGACTACAACAGAGCCCACAGAACCCGAACAGATCTCCCAGGACCCCAACAGAGACCCCAGGACCACAACAGAGACCCCAGGACCTCAACAGAGCCCACAGGAACCCAACAGAGGCCCCCGGACACCAACAGAACACCCAGGCCCACAACAGAGCCCTCAGGACCCGAACAGAGCCCCCAGGACCCCAACAGAGGCCCCAGAACCCGAACAGAGCTCACAGGACCCGAACACAGCCCCCAGGACCCCAACAGAGCTCACAGGACCCCAACAGAGCCCGCAGGATCTCAACAGAGACTGTGGGACACAAACAGAACCCCAAGGACCCGAACAGAACCCCCAAGACCACAACTGAGCCCGCAGGACCCGAACGGAGCCCCCAGGACGCCAACACAGCTCCAAGGACCCCAACAGAGCCCCCAAGATGCCAACAGAGCCCCCAGAACCCCAACAGAGCCCGCAGGATCCCAACAGATTCCCCGGGACACAAAGAGAACCCCCAGGACCCAAACAGAACCCCCAGGACCACAACAGAGCCCCCAAGACCACAACAGAGCCCCCAGGACCACAACAGAGCCCCCAGGACCCGAACAGAGCCCCCAGGACCCGAACAGAGCCTACACAACCCCAACAGAGGCCCCAGGACCCGAACAGAGCCCCCACAACCCCAACAGAGCCCGCAGGATCCCATCAGAGACCCCGGGACACGAACAGAGCCCCCAGGACCCAAACAGAACCCCCAGGACCACAAGAGAGCCCCCAGGACCACAACAGAGCCCCCGGGACCACAACAGAGTCTCCAGGACCGCAACAGAGCCCCCAGGACTCAAACAGAGACCCCAATTCACGAAGAGAGCCCCCAGGACAACAACAGAGCCCCCGGGACCCCAACAGAGCCCCCGGGACCACAACAGAGCCCCCGGGACCACAACAGAGCCCTCGGGACCACAACAGAGCCCCCAGGACCACAACAGATCCGCCACGACCACAACAGAGACCCCAGGACAACAACAGAGCCCCCAGTACCATAACAGAGCCCCAAGGACCCGAAGAGAACCACCAGGACAACAACAGAGCCCCTAAGACCACAACAGAGCCCCCCGGACCACAACAGAGTCCCCAGGATCCCATCAGAGCCCCCAGGACCCAAACAGAGACCCCAAAACGCCAAAAGAGCCCCGAGTACAGCAAGAGAGCCCCCAGGACACCAACAGAGCCCACACGACCACACCAAAGCCCCCAGGACCACACCAGAGCCCCCAGGACTCGAAGAGAGCCCCCAGGACCCCAACAGAGCCCCCGGGACCCCAACAGAGCCCCCGGGACCCCAACAGAGCCCCCGGGACACCAACAGAGCCCCCGGGACCCTAACAGAGCCCTCGGGACGACAACAGAGCCCCAGGGACCACAACAGAGCACACAGGACACGAACAGAGCCCCCAGGACCCCAACAGAGGCCCCGGGACACTAACAGAACCCCCAGGCCCACAACAGAGCCCTCAGGACCCGAACAGAGCCCCCAGGACCCCAACACAGCTCACAGGACCCCAACAGAGCCCCCAGGACCACAACAGAGCCCGCAGGATCCCAACAGAGACCCCGGGACACAAACAGAACCCCCAGGACCCGAACACAACCCCCAAGACCACAACAGAGTTCGCATGACTCGAACGGAGCCCCCAGGACCCCAACATTGCCCGCAGGATCCAAACAGAGCCCCCAGGACACGAACACAGCCCCCAGGACCCGAACAGAACCCCCAGGACCACAACAGAGGCCCCAGGACCCAAACAGAACCCCCAGGCCCACAACAGAGCCCTCAGGACCCGAATAGAGCCCCCAGGACCCCAACAGAGGCCCCAGAACCTGAACAGAGCCCACAGGACCCGAACAGAGCCCTCAGGACCCCAACAGAGCCCGCAGGATCCCGTCAGAGACCCCGGAACACGAACAGAGACCCCAGGACCCGAACAGAACCCCCAGGACCACAACAGAGCCCGCAGGACAACAACAGAGACCCCAGGACCACAACAGAGACCCCAGGACCTCAACAGAGCCCCCAGGACCGCAACAGAAGCTCCCAGGACTTCAGCAAAGCCCCCGGGAGCCCAATAGAGCCCCCGAGACCAGAACAGAGCCACAGGGACACGAAAAGAGCCTCGAGGAGCACAACAGAGCCCCCAGGACCCCAACAGAGACACCAGGACACGAAGAGAGACACCAGGAGAACAACAGAGCCCCCAAGAACCGAACAGAGGACCCAGGACACCAACAGAGCCCCCAGGACCCGAACAGAACCCCCAGGACCACAACAGAGGCCCCAGCACCCGAACAGAGCTCACAGGACCCCAACAGAGCTCACAGGACCCCAACAGAGCCCGCAGGATCCCAACAGAGACTGTGGGACACAAACAGAACCCCAAGGACCCGAACAGAACCCCCAAGACCACAACTGAGCCCGCAGGACCCGAACGGAGCCCCCAGGACGCCAACACAGCTCCAAGGACCCCAACAGAGCCCCCAAGATGCCAACAGAGCCCCCAGAACCCCAACAGAGCCCGCAGGATCCCAACAGATTCCCCGGGACACAAACAGAACCCCCAGGACCCAAACAGAACCCCCAGGACCACAACAAAGCCCCCAGGCCCACAACAGAGCCCCCAGGACACCAACAGAGCCCCCAGGACCACAACAGAGCCCCCAGGACCACAACAGAGACCCCACAACCCCAACAGAGCCCGCAGGATACCATCACAGACCCCGGGACACGAACAGATCCCCCAGGACACGAACAGAACCCAACCCCAGGATCACAACAGAGCCCCCAGGACCCCAACAGAGCCCCCAGTACCCAAACAGAGACCCCAAAACGCCAAAAGAGCCCCCAGGATACCAAGAGAGTCCCAGGACCCCAACAGAGACCACAGAACCACACCAAAGCCCCCAGGACCACACCAGAGCCCCCAGGACTCGAAGAGAGCTCCCAGGACACCAACAGAGCTCCCAATTCACGAAGAGAGCCCCCAGAACAACAACAGAGCCCCCGGGACCCCAACAGTGCCCCTGGGACCCTAACAAAGACTTGAGGACCACAACAGAGCCCCCGGGACTACAACAGAGCCCACAGAACCCGAACAGATCTCCCAGGACCCCAACAGAGACCCCAGGACCACAACAGAGACCCCAGGACCTCAACAGAGCCCACAGGAACCCAACAGAGGCCCCCGGACACCAACAGAACACCCAGGCCCACAACAGAGCCCTCAGGACCCGAACAGAGCCCCCAGGACCCCAACAGAGGCCCCAGAACCCGAACAGAGCCCACAGGACCCGAACACAGCCCCCAGGACCCCAACAGAGCTCACAGGACCCCAACAGAGCCCGCAGGATCCCAACAGAGACTGTGGGACACAAACAGAACCCCAAGGACCCGAACAGAACCCCCAAGACCACAACTGAGCCCGCAGGACCCGAACGGAGCCCCCAGGACGCCAACACAGCTCCAAGGACCCCAATAGAGCCCCCAAGATGCCAACAGAGCCCCCAGAACCCCAACAGAGCCCGCAGGATCCCAACAGATTCCCCGGGACACAAACAGAACCCCCAGGACCCAAACAGAACCCCCAGGACCACAACAGAGCCCCCAAGACCACAAGAGAGCCCCCAGGACCACAACAGAGCCCCCAGGACCCAAACAGAGCCCCCAGGACCACAACAGAGCCCCCGGGACCACAACAGAGCCCTCGGGACCACAACAGAGCCCCCAGGACCACAACAGATCCGCCACGACCACAACAGAGACCCCAGGACAACAACAGAGCCCCCAGTACCATAACAGAGCCCCAAGGACCCGAAGAGAACCACCAGGACAACAACAGAGCCCCTAAGACCACAACAGAGCCCCCCGGACCACAACAGAGTCCCCAGGATCCCATCAGAGCCCCCAGGACCCAAACAGAGACCCCAAAACGCCAAAAGAGCCCCCAGGACAGCAAGAGAGCCCCCAGGACACCAACAGAGCCCACACGACCACACCAAAGCCCCCAGGACCACACCAGAGCCCCCAGGACTCGAAGAGAGCCCCCAGGACCCCAACAGAGCCCCCGGGACCCCAACAGAGCCCCCGGGACCCCAACAGAGCCCCCGGGACACCAACAGAGCCCCCGGGACCCTAACAGAGCCCTCGGGACCACAACAGAGCCCCAGGGACCACAACAGAGCACACAGGACACGAACAGAGCCCCCAGGACCGCAACAGAGGCCCCGGGACACTAACAGAACCCCCAGGCCCACAACAGAGCCCTCAGGACCCGAACAGAGCCCCCAGGACCCCAACACAGCTCACAGGACCCCAACAGAGCCCCCAGGACCACAACAGAGCCCGCAGGATCCCAACAGAGACCCCGGGACACAAACAGAACCCCCAGGACCCGAACACAACCCCCAAGACCACAACAGAGTTCGCATGACTCGAACGGAGCCCCCAGGACCCCAACATTGCCCGCAGGATCCAAACAGAGCCCCCAGGACACGAACACAGCCCCCAGGACCCGAACAGAACCCCCAGGACCACAACAGAGGCCCCAGGACCCAAACAGAACCCCCAGGCCCACAACAGAGCCCTCAGGACCCGAATAGAGCCCCCAGGACCCCAACAGAGGCCCCAGAACCTGAACAGAGCCCACAGGACCCGAACAGAGCCCTCAGGACCCCAACAGAGCCCGCAGGATCCCGTCAGAGACCCCGGAACACGAACAGAGACCCCAGGACCCGAACAGAACCCCCAGGACCACAACAGAGCCCGCAGGACAACAACAGAGACCCCAGGACCACAACAGAGACCCCAGGACCTCAACAGAGCCCCCAGGACCGCAACAGAAGCTCCCAGGACTTCAGCAAAGCCCCCGGGAGCCCAATAGAGCCCCCGAGACCAGAACAGAGCCACAGGGACACGAAAAGAGCCTCGAGGAGCACAACAGAGCCCCCAGGACCCCAACAGAGACGCCAGGACACGAAGAGAGACACCAGGAGAACAACAGAGCCCCCAAGAACCGAACAGAGGACCCAGGACACCAACAGAGCCCCCAGGACCCGAACAGAACCCCCAGGACCACAACAGAGGCCCCAGCACCCGAACAGAGCTCACAGGACCCCAACAGAGCTCACAGGAACCCAACAGAGCCCGCAGGATCCCAACAGAGACTGTGGGACACAAACAGAACCCCAAGGACCCGAACAGAACCCCCAAGACCACAACTGAGCCCGCAGGACCCGAACGGAGCCCCCAGGACGCCAACACAGCTCCAAGGACCCCAACAGAGCCCCCAAGATGCCAACAGAGCCCCCAGAACCCCAACAGAGCCCGCAGGATCCCAACAGATTCCCCGGGACACAAACAGAACCCCCAGGACCCAAACAGAACCCCCAGGACCACAACAAAGCCCCCAGGCCCACAACAGAGCCCCCAGGACACCAACAGAGCCCCCAGGACCACAACAGAGCCCCCAGGACCACAACAGAGACCCCACAACCCCAACAGAGCCCGCAGGATACCATCACAGACCCCGGGACACGAACAGATCCCCCAGGACACGAACAGAACCCAACCCCAGGATCACAACAGAGCCCCCAGGACCCCAACAGAGCCCCCAGTACCCAAACAGAGACCCCAAAACGCCAAAAGAGCCCCCAGGATACCAAGAGAGTCCCAGGACCCCAACAGAGACCACAGAACCACACCAAAGCCCCCAGGACAACACCAGAGCCCCCAGGACTCGAAGAGAGCTCCCAGGACACCAACAGAGCTCCCAATTCACGAAGAGAGCCCCCAGAACAACAACAGAGCCCCCGGGACCCCAACAGTGCCCCCGGGACCCTAACAAAGACTTGAGGACCACAACAGAGCCCCCGGGACTACAACAGAGCCCACAGAATCCGAACAGATCTCCCAGGACCCCAACAGAGACCCCAGGACCACAACAGAGACCCCAGGACCTCAACAGAGCCCACAGGAACCCAACAGAGGCCCCCGGACACCAACAGAACACCCAGGCCCACAACAGAGCCCTCAGGACCCGAACAGAGCCCCCAGGACCCCAACAGAGGCCCCAGAACCCGAACAGAGCCCACAGGACCCGAACACAGCCCCCAGGACCCCAACAGAGCTCACAGGACCCCAACAGAGCCCGCAGGATCCCAACAGAGACTGTGGGACACAAACAGAACCCCAAGGACCCGAACAGAACCCCCAAGACCACAACTGAGCCCGCAGGACCCGAACGGAGCCCCCAGGACGCCAACACAGCTCCAAGGACCCCAATAGAGCCCCCAAGATGCCAACAGAGCCCCCAGAACCCCAACAGAGCCCGCAGGATCCCAACAGATTCCCCGGGACACAAACAGAACCCCCAGGACCC
Source organism: Opisthocomus hoazin (assembly GCF_030867145.1). NCBI lineage: Eukaryota > Metazoa > Chordata > Aves > Opisthocomiformes > Opisthocomidae > Opisthocomus > Opisthocomus hoazin. The sequence goes on along the minus strand of NC_134437.1, from coordinate 6,401,357 downwards.
AAACAGAACCCCCAGGACCACAACAGAGCCCCCAAGACCACAACAGAGCCCCCAGGACCACAACAGAGCCCCCAGGACCCAAACAGAGCCCCCAGGACCCGAACAGAGCCTACACAACCCCAACAGAGGCCCCAGGACCCGAACAGATCCCCCAGAACCCCAACAGAGCCCGCAGGATCCCATCAGAGACCCCGGGACACGAACAGAGCCCCCAGGACCCAAACAGAACCCCCAGGACCACAAGAGAGCCCCCAGGACCACAACAGAGCCCCCGGGACCACAACAGAGTCCCCAGGACCGCAACAGAGCCCCCAGGACTCAAACAGAGACCCCAATTCACGAAGAGAGCCCCCAGGACAACAACAGAGCCCCCGGGACCCCAACAGAGCCCCCGGGACCACAACAGAGCCCCCGGGACCACAACAGAGCCCTCGGGACCACAACAGAGCCCCCAGGACCACAACAGATCCGCCACGACCACAACAGAGACCCCAGGACAACAACAGAGCCCCCAGTACCATAACAGAGCCCCAAGGACCCGAAGAGAACCACCAGGACAACAACAGAGCCCCTAAGACCACAACAGAGCCCCCCGGACCACAACAGAGTCCCCAGGATCCCATCAGAGCCCCCAGGACCCAAACAGAGACCCCAAAACGCCAAAAGAGCCCCGAGAACAGCAAGAGAGCCCCCAGGACACCAACAGAGCCCACACGACCACACCAAAGCCCCCAGGACCACACCAGAGCCCCCAGGACTCGAAGAGAGCCCCCAGGACCCCAACAGAGCCCCCGGGAACCCAACAGAGCCCCCGGGACCCTAACAGAGCCCTCGGGACGACAACAGAGCCCCAGGGACCACAACAGAGCACACAGGACACGAACAGAGCCCCCAGGACCCCAACAGAGGCCCCGGGACCCCAACAGAACCCCCAGGCCCACAACAGAGCCCTCAGGACCCGAACAGAGCCCCCAGGACCCCAACACAGCTCACAGGACCCCAACAGAGCCCCCAGGACCACAACAGAGCCCGCAGGATCCCAACAGAGACCCCGGGACACAAACAGAACCCCCAGGACCCGAACACAACCCCCAAGACCACAACAGAGTTCGCATGACTCGAACGGAGCCCCCAGGACCCCAACAGAGCCCGCAGGATCCCAACAGAGCCCCCAGGACACGAACAGAGCCCCCAGGACCCGAACAGAACCCCCAGGACCACAACAGAGGCCCCAGGACCCAAACAGAACCCCCAGGCCCACAACAGAGCCTTTAGGACCCGAATAGAGCCCCCAGGACCCCAACAGAGGCCCCAGAACCTGAACAGAGCCCACAGGACCCGAACAGAGCCCTCAGGACCCCAACAGAGCCCGCAGGATCCCGTCAGAGACCCCGGAACACGAACAGAGACCCCAGGACCCGAACAGAACCCCCAGGACCACAACAGAGCCCGCAGGACCGCAACAGAAGCTCCCAGGACTTCAGCAAAGCCCCCGGGAGCCCAACAGAGCCCCCGAGACCAGAACAGAGCCACAGGGACACGAAAAGAGCCTCGAGGAACACAACAGAGCCCCCAGGACCCCAACAGAGACGCCAGGACACGAAGAGAGACACCAGGAGAACAACAGAGCCCCCAAGAACCGAACAGAGGACCCAGGACACCAACAGAGCCCCCAGGACCCGAACAGAACCCCCAGGACCACAACAGAGGCCCCAGGACCCGAACAGAGCTCACAGGACCCCAACAGAGCTCACAGGACCCCAACAGAGCCCGCAGGATCCCAACAGAGACTGTGGGACACAAACAGAACCCCAAGGACCCGAACAGAACCCCCAAGACCACAACTGAGCCCGCAGGACCCGAACGGAGCCCCCAGGACGCCAACACAGCTCCAAGGACCCCAACAGAGCCCCCAAGATGCCAACAGAGCCCCCAGAACCCCAACAGAGCCCGCAGGATCCCAACAGATTCCCCGGGACACAAACAGAACACCCAGGACCCAAACAGAACCCCCAGGACCACAACAGAGCCCCCAGGACCACAACAGAGCCCCCAGGACCACACCAGAGCCCCCAGGACCCGAACAGAACCCCCCAGGACCCGAACAGAGCCTACACAACCCCAACAGAGGCCCCAGGACCCGAACAGAGCCCCCAGGACCCAAACAGAGACCCCAATTCACGAAGAGAGCCCCCAGGACAACAACAGAGCCCCCGGGACCCCAACAGAGCCCCCGGGACCCCAACAGAGCCCCCGGGACCCCAACAGAGCCCCCGGGACCCTAACAGAGCCCCCGGGACCACAACAGAGCCCCCGGGACCACAACAGAGCCCCCAGGACCACAACAGAGCCCCCAGGACCACAACAGATCCGCCACGACCACAACAGAGACCCCAGGACAACAACAGAGCCCCCAGTACCATAACAGAGCCCCAAGGACCCGAAGAGAACCACCAGGACAACAACAGAGCCCCTAAGACCACAACAGAGCAACCAGGACCACAACAGAGTCCCCAGGATCCCATCAGAGCCCCCAGGACCCAAACAGAGACCCCAAAACGCCAAAAGAGCCCCCAGGACAGCAAGAGAGCCCCCAGGACACCAACAGAGCACACACGACCACACCAAAGCCCCCAGGACCACACCAGAGCCCCCAGGACTCGAAGATAACCCCCAGGACCCCAACAGAGCCCCCGGGACCCCAACAGAGCCCCCGGGACCACAATAGAGTCCACGGGACCCCAACAGAGCCCCCGGGACCCTAACAGAGCCCTCGGGACCACAACAGAGCCCCAGGGACCACAACAGAGCCCACAGGACACGAACAGAGCCCCCAGGACCCCAACAGAGGCCCCGGGACACCAACAGAACCCCCAGGCCCACAACAGAGCCCTCAGGACCCGAACAGAGCCCCCAGGACCCCAACACAGCTCACAGGACCCCAACAGAGCCCACAGGACCCAAACAGAGACCCCAAAACGCCAAAAGAGCCCCCAGGACAGCAAGAGAGCCCCCAGGACACCAACAGAGCAAACACGACCACACCAAAGCCCCCAGGACCACACCAGAGCCCCCAGGACTCAAAGAGAGCCCCCGGGACCCCAACAGAGCCCCCGGGACCCCAACAGAGCCCCCGGGAACACAATAGAGCCCACGGGACCCCAACAGAGCCCCCGGGACCCTAACAGAGCCCTCGGGACCACAACAGAGCCCCCGGGACCACAACAGAGCCCCCACAACCCCAACAGGGCCCGCAGGATCCCATCAGAGACCCTGGGACATGAACAGAGCCCCCAGGACCCAAACAGAGCCCCCAGGACCACAACAGAGCCCCCAGGACCACAACAGAGACCCCAGGACCACAACAGAGCCCCCAGGACCACAACAGAGCCCCCAGGACCACAACAGAGCCCCCAAGACCCCAACAGAGCCCCCAGAACCCTAACAGAGCCCGCAGGATCCCGTCAGAGACCCCGGAACACGAACAGAGACCCCAGGACCCGAACAGAACCCCCAGGACCACAACAGAGCCCGCAGGACAACAACAGAGACCCCAGGACCACAACAGAGACCCCAGGACCTCAACAGAGCCCCCAGGACCGCAACAGAAGCTCCCAGGACTTCAGCAAAGCCCCTGGGAGCCCAACAGAGCCCCCGAGACCAGAACAGAGCCACAGGGACACGAAAAGAGCCTCGAGGAAAACAACAGAGCCCCCAGGACCCCAACAGAGACGCCAGGACACGAAGAGAGCCCCCAGGAGAACAACAGAGCCCCCAAGAACCGAACAGAGGACCCAGGACACCAACAGAGCCCCCAGGACCCGAACAGAACCCCCAGGACCACAACAGAGGCCCCAGGACCCGAACAGAGCTCACAGGACCCCAACAGAGCTCACAGGACCCCAACAGAGCCCGCAGGATCCCAACAGAGACTGTGGGACACAAACAGAACCCCAAGGACCCGAACAGAACCCCCAAGACCACAACTGAGCCCGCAGGACCCGAACGGAGCCCCCAGGACGCCAACACAGCTCCAAGGACCCCAACAGAGCCCCCAAGATGCCAACAGAACCCCCAGAACCCCAACAGAGCCCGCAGGATCCCAACAGATTCCCCGGGACACAAACAGAACCCCCAGGACCCAAACAGAACCCCCAGGACCACAACAGAGCCCCCAGGACCACAACAGAGCCCCCAGGACCACAACAGAACCCCCCAGGACCCGAACAGAGCCTACACAACCCCAACAGAGGCCCCAGGACCCGAACAGAGCCCCCACAACCCCAACAGAGCCCGCAGCATCCCATCAGAGACCCCGGGACACGAACAGAGCCCCCAGGACCCAAACAGAACCCCCAGGACCACAACAGAGCCCCCAGGACCACAACAGAGCCCCCAGGACAACAACAGAGTCCCCAGGACCGCAACAGAGCCCCCAGGACCCAAACAGAGACCCCAATTCACGAAGAGAGCCCCCAGGACAACAACAGAGTCCCCGGGACCCCAACAGAGCCCCCGGGACCACAACAGAGCCCCCGGGACCCCAACAGAGCCCCCGGGACCCTAACAGAGCCCTCGGGACCACAACAGAGCCCCCGGGACCACAACAGAGCCCCCAGGACCACAACAGAGCCCCCAGGACCACAACAGATCCGCCACGACCACAACAGAGACCCCAGGACAACAACAGAGCCCCCAGTACCATAACAGAGCCCCAAGGACCCGAAGAGAACCACCAGGACAACAACAGAGCCCCTAAGACCACAACAGAGCCCCCAGGACCACAACAGAGTCCCCAGGATCCCATCAGAGCCCCCAGGACCCAAACAGAGACCCCAAAATGCCAAAAGAGCCCCCAGGACAGCAAGAGAGCCCCCAGGACACCAACAGAGCCCACACGACCACACCAAAGCCCCCAGGACCACACCAGAGCCCCCAGGATTCAAAGAGAGCCCCCAGGACACCAACAGAGCCCCCGGGACCCCAACAGAGCCCCCGGGACCACAATAGAGCCCACGGGACCCCAACAGAGCCCCCGGGACCCTAACAGAGCCCTCGGGACAACAACAGAGCCCCCGGGACCACAACAGAGCCCACAGGACACAAACAGAGCCCCCAGGACCCCAACAGAGGCCCCGGGACACCAACAGAACCCCCAGGCCCACAACAGAGCCCTCAGGACCCGAACAGAGACCCCAGGACCCCAACACAGCTCACAGGACCCCAACAGAGCCCCCAGGACCACAACAGAGCCCGCAGGACAACAACAGAGACCCCAGGACCACAACAGAGGCCCCAGGACCTCAACAGAGCCCCCAGGACCGCAACAGAAGTTCCCAGGACTTCAGCAAAGCCCCCGGGAGCCCAACAGAGCCCCCGAGACCAGAACAGAGCCACAGGGACACGAAAAGAGCCTCGAGGAACACAACAGAGCCCCCAGGACCCCAACAGAGACGCCAGGACACGAAGAGAGACACCAGGAGAACAACAGAGCCCCCAAGAACCGAACAGAGGACCCAGGACCACAACAGAGCCCCCAGGACCACAACAGAGCCCCCAGGACCACAACAGAGGCCCCAGGACCCCAACAGAGCTCACAGGACCCCAACAGATCTCGCAGGATCCCAACAGAGACTGTGGGACACAAACAGAACCCCAAGGAGCCGAACAGAACCCCCAAGACCACAACTGAGCCCGCAGGACCCGAACGGAGCCCCCAGGACGCCAACACAGCTCCAAGGACCCCAACAGAGCCCCCGGGACCCCAACAGAGCCCCCGGGACCACAATAGAGCCCACGGGACCCCAACAGAGCCCCCGGGACCCTAACAGAGCCCTCGGGACCACAACAGAGCCCCCGGGACCACAACAGAGCCCACAGGACACAAACAGAGCCCCCAGGACACCAACAGAGCCCACAGGATCCCAACAGAGACCCCGGGACACGAACAGAACTTCCAGGACATGAACAGAGCCACCAGGACAACAACAGAGCCCCCAGGACCACAACAGAGCCCCCAGAAACACAACTGAGTTCCAAGGACCCCAACAGAGCCCCCACGACTCCAACAGAGCCCCCGGGACCCCAACAGAGCCCCCGGGACCCCAACAGAGCCCCCGGGACCACAACAGAACCCCTGGGACCCCAACAGAGCCGTCAGAACCCCAACAGAGCCCCCAGGACGCCAACAGAGCCCCCGGGACCCCAACGGAGCCCCAAGACACACAACAGAGCCCCCAGGACTACAACAGAGACCCCGGGACCCGAACAGAGCCCGCAGGACCCGAACAGAGCCCCCAGGACCCGAACAGAGCCCCCAGGACCCCAACAGAGCCCCCAGGACACCAAAAGAGCCCGCAGGATCCCAGCAAAGACCCCGGGACACGAACAGAACTTCCAGGACCTGAACAGAACCCCCAAGACCACAACAGAGCCCCCAGGACCGCCACAGAGACCCCAGGACCACAACAGAGCCCCCAGGAACACAACAGAGCCCCCAGGAACACAACAGAGCTCCAAGGAACCCAACAGAGCCCCCAAGACCCCAACAGAGCCCCCTGGACCACAACAGAGCTCCAAGGAGAACAACAGACCCCCCAGGACCTGAACAGAGGTCCCAAGATTACAACAGAGCCCCCAAGACCACAACAGAGCTCCCAGGACCACAACAGAGCCGTCAGGACCTCCACAGAGCCGTCAGGACCCCAACAGAGCCCCCGGGAACCCAACAGAGCCCCCAGGCCCACGACAGAGCCCCCAGGACTACAAAAGAGACCCCGGGAGCCCAACAAAGCCCCCAGACCAAAACAGAGCCCCCCGACCCCAACAGAGCCCCCGGGACTCCAACAGAGCCCCCGGGCCCACCACAGAGCCCCCAGGCCAAAAACAGAGCCCCCAGGCCCCGAACAGAGCCCCCAGGCCCCGAACAGAGCCCCCAGGACCACAACAGAGCCCCCAGGACCACAACAGAGCCCCCAGGACCACAACAGAGCCCCCAGGATGCGAACAGAGCCTCCAGGACACGAACAGAGCCACCAGGACCGCAACAGAGCCGTCAGGACACTAACAGAGACCCCGGGAGCCCTACGGAGCCCCCAGAAAACCAACATAGTCCCCAGAACCCCAACAGAGCCCGCAGGATCCCGTCAGAGACCCCTGGACACGAACAGAGACCCAGGACGTGAACAGAACCCCCAGGACAACAACAGAGCCCCCACGACAACAACAGAGACCCCAGGACCCGAACAGAGCCCCCAGGACCACAACAGAAACCCCAGGACCACAACAGAAACCCCAGGACAACAACAGAGCCCCCAGAAACACAACAGAGCTCCACGGACCCCAACAGAGCCCCAACGACCCCAACAGAGCCCCCACGACCCCAACAGAGCCCACCGGGACCACAACAGAACCCCCGGCACCACAACAGAACTCCCAGGACCCCAACAGAGCCGTCAGGACCCCAACAGAGCCGTCAGGACGCCAACAGAGCCCCCGGGACCCCAACGGAGCCCCAAGACCCACAACAGAGCCCCCAGGACTACAACAGAGCCCCAGGACCCCAACAGAGCCCCCAGGACCCCAACAGAGCCCCCAGGATGCCAACAGAGACCCCGGGACACGAACAGAACTTCCAGGACCTGAACAGAACTCCCAGGACCACAACAGAGCCCCCAGGACCACAACAGAGCCCCCAGGACCGCCACAGAGACCCCAGGAACACAACAGAGACCCCAGGAACACAACAGAGCTCCAAAAAACCCAACAGAGCCCCCAAGACCCCAACAGAGCCCCCTGGACCACAACAGAGCTCCAAGGAGAACAACAGAGCCCCCAGGACCCGAACAGAGGTCCCAAGACTACAACAGAGCCCCCAAGACCACAACAGAGCTCCCAGGACCACAACAAAGCCGTCAGGACCTCCACAGAGCCGTCAGGACCCCAACAGAGCCCCCGGGAACCCAACAGAGCCCCCGGGAACCCAACAGAGCCCCCAGGCCCACGACAGAGCCCCCAGGACTACAACAGAGACCCCGGGAGCCCAACAGAGCCCCCAGACCAAAACAGAGCCCCCCGACCCCAACAGAGCTCCCGGGACTCCAACAGAGGCCCCGGGACTCCAACAGAGCTCCCGGGACCACAACAGAGCCCCCAGGACCACAACAGATCCGCCACGACCACAACAGAGACCCCAGGACAACAACAGAGCCCCCAGTACCATAACAGAGCCCCAAGGACACGAAGAGAACCACCAGGACAACAACAGAGCCCCTAAGACCACAACAGAGCCCCCAGGACCACAACAGAGTCCCCAGGATCCCATCAGAGCCCCCAGGACCCAAACAGAGACCCCAAAACGCCAAAAGAGCCCCCAGGGAAGCAAGAGAGCCCCCAGGACACCAACAGAGCCCACACGACCACACCAAAGCCCCCAGGACCACACCAGAGCCCCCAGGACTCGAAGAGAGCCCCCAGGACCCCAACAGAGCCCCCGGGACCCCAACAGAGCCCCCGGGACCACAATAGAGGCCACGGGACCCCAACAGAGCCCCCGGGACCCTAACAGACCCCTCGGGATCACAAGGGAGCCCCCGGGACCCCAACAGAGCCCCCGGGACCACAACAGAGCCCACAGGACACGAACAGAGCCCCCAGGACCCCAACAGAGGCCAAGGGACACCAACAGAACCCCCAGGCCCACAACAGAGCCCTCAGGACCCGAACAGAGCCCCCAGGACCCCAACACAGCTCACAGGACCCCAACAGAGCCCCCAGGACCACAACAGAGCCCGCAGGATCCCAACAGAGACCCCGGGACACAAACAGAACCCCCAGGACCCGAACACAACCCCCAAGACCACAACAGAGTTTGCATGACCCGAACGCAGCCCCCACGACCCCAACAGAGCCCGCAGGATCCCAACAGAGCCCCCAGGACACGAACAGAGCCCCCAGGACCCGAACAGAACCCCCAGGACCACAACAGAGCCCCCAGGACCCCAACAGAGCCCGCAGGATCCCAACAGAGCCCCCAGGACACCAACAGAGCCCCCAGGACCCGAACAGAACCCCCAGGCCCACAACACAGCCCTCAGGACCCGAACAGAACCCCCAGGACCCCAACAGAGGCCCCAGAACCCCAACAGAGCCCCCAGGACACCAAAAGAGCTCGCAGGATCCCAGCAAAGACCCCGGGACACGAACAGAACTTCCAGGACATGAACAGAACCCCCAGGACCACAACAGAGCCCCCAGGACCGCCACAGAGACCCCAGGACCACAACAGAGCCCCCAGGAACACAACAGAGCCCCCAGGAACACAACAGAGCTCCAAGGAACCCAACAGAGCCCCCAAGACCCCAACAGAGTTCCCTGGACCACAACAGAGCTCCAAGGAGAACAACAGACCCCCCAGGACCTGAACAGAGGTCCCAAGATTACAACAGAGCCCCCAAGACCACAACAGAGCTCCCAGGACCACAACAGAGCCGTCAGGACCTCCACAGAGCCGTCAGGACCCCAACAGAGCCCCCGGGAACCCAACAGAGCCCCCAGGCCCACGACAGAGCCCCCAGGACTACAAAAGAGACCCCGGGAGCCCAACAGAGCCCCCAGACCAAAACAGAGCCCCCCGACCCCAACAGAGCCCCCGGGACTCCAACAGAGCCCCCAGGACCACAACAGAGCCCCCAGGATGCGAACAGAGCCTCCAGGACACGAACAGAGCCACCAGGACCGCAACAGAGCCGTCAGGACCACAACAGAGCCCCCAGGACCACAACAGAGCCCCCAGGACCACAACAGAGCCCCCAGGATGCGAACAGAGCCTCCAGGACACGAACAGAGCCACCAGGACCGCAACAGAGCCGTCAGGACACTAACAGAGACCCCGGGAGCCCTACGGAGCCCCCAGAAAACCAACATAGTCCCCAGAACCCCAACAGAGCCCGCAGGATCCCGTCAGAGACCCCTGGACACGAACAGAGACCCAGGACGTGAACAGAACCCCCAGGACAACAACAGAGCCCCCACGACAACAACAGAGACCCCAGGACCCGAACAGAGCCCCCAGGACCACAACAGAAACCCCAGGACCACAACAGAAACCCCAGGACAACAACAGAGCCCCCAGAAACACAACAGAGCTCCACGGACCCCAACAGAGCCCCCACGACCCCAACAGAGCCCCCACGACCCCAACAGAGCCCACCGGGACCACAACAGAACCCCCGGCACCACAACAGAACTCCCAGGACCCCAACAGAGCCGTCAGGACCCCAACAGAGCCGTCAGGACGCCAACAGAGCCCCCGGGACCCCAACGGAGCCCCAAGACCCACAACAGAGCCCCCAGGACTACAACAGAGCCCCAGGACCCCAACAGAGCCCCCAGGACCCCAACAGAGCCCCCAGGATGCCAACAGAGACCCCGGGACACGAACAGAACTTCCAGGACCTGAACAGAACTCCCAGGACCACAACAGAGCCCCCAGGACCACAACAGAGCCCCCAGGACCGCCACAGAGACCCCAGGAACACAACAGAGACCCCAGGAACACAACAGAGCTCCAAAAAACCCAACAGAGCCCCCAAGACCCCAACAGAGCCCCCTGGACCACAACAGAGCTCCAAGGAGAACAACAGAGCCCCCAGGACCCGAACAGAGGTCCCAAGACTACAACAGAGCCCCCAAGACCACAACAGAGCTCCCAGGACCACAACAAAGCCGTCAGGACCTCCACAGAGCCGTCAGGACCCCAACAGAGCCCCCGGGAACCCAACAGAGCCCCCGGGAACCCAACAGAGCCCCCAGGCCCACGACAGAGCCCCCAGGACTACAACAGAGACCCCGGGAGCCCAACAGAGCCCCCAGACCAAAACAGAGCCCCCCGACCCCAACAGAGCTCCCGGGACTCCAACAGAGGCCCCGGGACTCCAACAGAGCTCCCGGGACCACAACAGAGCCCCCAGGACCACAACAGAGCCCCCAGGACCACAACAGATCCGCCACGACCACAACAGAGACCCCAGGACAACAACAGAGCCCCCAGTACCATAACAGAGCCCCAAGGACACGAAGAGAACCACCAGGACAACAACAGAGCCCCTAAGACCACAACAGAGCCCCCAGGACCACAACAGAGTCCCCAGGATCCCATCAGAGCCCCCAGGACCCAAACAGAGACCCCAAAACGCCAAAAGAGCCCCCAGGGAAGCAAGAGAGCCCCCAGGACACCAACAGAGCCCACACGACCACACCAAAGCCCCCAGGACCACACCAGAGCCCCCAGGACTCGAAGAGAGCCCCCAGGACCCCAACAGAGCCCCCGGGACCCCAACAGAGCCCCCGGGACCACAATAGAGGCCACGGGACCCCAACAGAGCCCCCGGGACCCTAACAGACCCCTCGGGATCACAAGGGAGCCCCCGGGACCCCAACAGAGCCCCCGGGACCACAACAGAGCCCACAGGACACGAACAGAGCCCCCAGGACCCCAACAGAGGCCAAGGGACACCAACAGAACCCCCAGGCCCACAACAGAGCCCTCAGGACCCGAACAGAGCCCCCAGGACCCCAACACAGCTCACAGGACCCCAACAGAGCCCCCAGGACCACAACAGAGCCCGCAGGATCCCAACAGAGACCCCGGGACACAAACAGAACCCCCAGGACCCGAACACAACCCCCAAGACCACAACAGAGTTTGCATGACCCGAACGCAGCCCCCACGACCCCAACAGAGCCCGCAGGATCCCAACAGAGCCCCCAGGACACGAACAGAGCCCCCAGGACCCGAACAGAACCCCCAGGACCACAACAGAGCCCCCAGGACCCCAACAGAGCCCGCAGGATCCCAACAGAGCCCCCAGGACACCAACAGAGCCCCCAGGACCCGAACAGAACCCCCAGGCCCACAACACAGCCCTCAGGACCCGAACAGAACCCCCAGGACCCCAACAGAGGCCCCAGAACCCCAACAGAGCCCCCAGGACACCAAAAGAGCTCGCAGGATCCCAGCAAAGACCCCGGGACACGAACAGAACTTCCAGGACCTGAACAGAACCCCCAGGACCACAACAGAGCCCCCAGGACCGCCACAGAGACCCCAGGACCACAACAGAGCCCCCAGGAACACAACAGAGCCCCCAGGAACACAACAGAGCTCCAAGGAACCCAACAGAGCCCCCAAGACCCCAACAGAGTTCCCTGGACCACAACAGAGCTCCAAGGAGAACAACAGACCCCCCAGGACCTGAACAGAGGTCCCAAGATTACAACAGAGCCCCCAAGACCACAACAGAGCTCCCAGGACCACAACAGAGCCGTCAGGACCTCCACAGAGCCGTCAGGACCCCAACAGAGCCCCCGGGAACCCAACAGAGCCCCCAGGCCCACGACAGAGCCCCCAGGACTACAAAAGAGACCCCGGGAGCCCAACAGAGCCCCCAGACCAAAACAGAGCCCCCCGACCCCAACAGAGCCCCCGGGACTCCAACAGAGCCCCCAGGACCACAACAGAGCCCCCAGGATGCGAACAGAGCCTCCAGGACACGAACAGAGCCACCAGGACCGCAACAGAGCCGTCAGGACCACAACAGAGCCCCCAGGACCACAACAGAGCCCCCAGGACCACAACAGAGACCCCAGGATGCGAACAGAGCCTCCAGGACACGAACAGAGCCACCAGGACCGCAACAGAGCCGTCAGGACACTAACAGAGACCCCGGGAGCCCTACGGAGCCCCCAGAAAACCAACATAGTCCCCAGAACCCCAACAGAGCCCGCAGGATCCCGTCAGAGACCCCTGGACAGGAACAGAGACCCAGGACGTGAACAGAACCCCCAGGACAACAACAGAGCCCCCACGACAACAACAGAGACCCCAGGACCCGAACAGAGCCCCCAGGACCACAACAGAAACCCCAGGACCACAACAGAAACCCCAGGACAACAACAGAGCCCCCAGAAACACAACAGAGCTCCACGGACCCCAACAGAGCCCCCACGACCCCAACAGAGCCCCCACGACCCCAACAGAGCCCACCGGGACCACAACAGAACCCCCGGCACCACAACAGAACTCCCAGGACCCCAACAGAGCCGTCAGGACCCCAACAGAGCCGTCAGGACGCCAACAGAGCCCCCGGGACCCCAACGGAGCCCCAAGACCTACAACAGAGCCCCCAGGACTACAACAGAGCCCCAGGACCCCAACAGAGCCCCCAGGACCCCAACAGAGCCCCCAGGATCCCAACAGAGACCCCGGGACACGAACAGAACTTCCAGGACCTGAACAGAACTCCCAGGACCACAACAGAGCCCCCAGGACCACAACAGAGCCCCCAGGACCGCCACAGAGACCCCAGGAACACAACAGAGACCCCAGGAACACAACAGAGCTCCAAGGAACCCAACAGAGCCCCCAAGACCCCAACAGAGCCCCCTGGACCACAACAGAGCTCCAAGGAGAACAACAGAGCCCCCAGGACCCGAACAGAGGTCCCAAGACTACAACAGAGCCCCCAAGACCACAACAGAGCTCCCAGGACCACAACAAAGCCGTCAGGACCTCCACAGAGCCGTCAGGACCCCAACAGAGCCCCCGGGAACCCAACAGAGCCCCCGGGAACCCAACAGAGCCCCCAGGCCCACGACAGAGCCCCCAGGACTACAACAGAGACCCCGGGAGCCCAACAGAGCCCCCAGACCAAAACAGAGCCCCCCGACCCCAACAGAGCTCCCGGGACTCCAACAGAGGCCCCGGGACTCCAACAGAGCTCCCGGGACCACAACAGAGCCCCCAGGACCACAACAGAGCCCCCAGGACCACAACAGATCCGCCACGACCACAACAGAGACCCCAGGACAACAACAGAGCCCCCAGTACCATAACAGAGCCCCAAGGACACGAAGAGAACCACCAGGACAACAACAGAGCCCCTAAGACCACAACAGAGCCCCCAGGACCACAACAGAGTCCCCAGGATCCCATCAGAGCCCCCAGGACCCAAACAGAGACCCCAAAACGCCAAAAGAGCCCCCAGGGAAGCAAGAGAGCCCCCAGGACACCAACAGAGCCCACACGACCACACCAAAGCCCCCAGGACCACACCAGAGCCCCCAGGACTCGAAGAGAGCCCCCAGGACCCCAACAGAGCCCCCGGGACCCCAACAGAGCCCCCGGGACCACAATAGAGGCCACGGGACCCCAACAGAGCCCCCGGGACCCTAACAGACCCCTCGGGACCACAAGGGAGCCCCCGGGAACCCAACAGAGCCCCCGGGACCACAACAGAGCCCACAGGACACGAACAGAGCCCCCAGGACCCCAACAGAGGCCAAGGGACACCAACAGAACCCCCAGGCCCACAACAGAGCCCTCAGGACCCGAACAGAGCCCCCAGGACCCCAACACAGCTCACAGGACCCCAACAGAGCCCCCAGGACCACAACAGAGCCCGCAGGATCCCAACAGAGACCCCGGGACACAAACAGAACCCCCAGGAACCGAACACAACCCCCAAGACCACAACAGAGTTTGCATGACACGAACGCAGCCCCCACGACCCCAACAGAGCCCGCAGGATCCCAACAGAGCCCCCAGGACACGAACAGAGCCCCCAGGACCCGAACAGAACCCCCAGGACCACAACAGAGCCCCCAGGACCCCAACAGAGCCCGCAGGATCCCAACAGAGCCCCCAGGACACCAACAGAGCCCCCAGGACCCGAACAGAACCCCCAGGCCCACAACACAGCCCTCAGGACCCGAACAGAGCCCCCAGGACCCCAACAGAGGCCCCAGAACCCGAACAGAGCCCACAGGACCCGAACAGAGCCCCCAGGACCACAACAGAGCTCACAGGACCCCAACAGAGCACCTAGGACCCCAACAGAGCCCGCAGGATCCCAACAGAGACTGTGGGACACAAACAGAACCCCAAGGACCCGAACAGAACCCCCAAGACCACAACTGAGCCCGCAGGACCCGAACGGAGTCCCCAGGACGCCAACACAGCTCCAAGGACCCCAACAGAGCCCCCAAGATGCCAACAGAGCCCCCAGACCCCAACAGAGCCTGCAGGATCCCAACAGATTCCCCGGGACACAAACAGAACCCCCAGGACCCAAATAGAACCCCCAGGACCACAACAGAGCCCCCAGGACCCGAACAGAGCCCCCAGGACCCGAACAGAGCCTACACAACCCCAACAGAGGCCCCAGGACCCCAACAGAGCCCCCACAACCCCAACAGAGCCCGCAGGATCCCATCAGAGACCCCGGGACACGAACAGAGCCCCCAGGACCCAAACAGAACCCCCAGGACCACAACAGAGCCCCCAGGACCACAACAGAGACCCCAGGACCACAACAGAGACCCCAGGACCACAACAGAGCCCCCAGGACCACAACAGAGTTCCAAGGACCCCAACAGAGCCCCAAGGACCCCAACAGAGCCCCAAGGATCCCAACAGAGCCCCAAGGACCCCAACAGAGCCCACAGGATCCCGTCAGAGACCCCGGAACACGAACAGAGACCCCAGGACCCGAACAGAACCCCCAGGACCACAACAGAGCCCGCAGGACAACAACAGACACCCCAGGACCACAACAGAGACCCCAGGACCACAACAGAGCCCCCAGGACCCCAACAGAAGCTCCCAGGACTTCAGCAAAGCCCCCGGGAGCCCAACAGAGCCCCCGAGACCAGAACAGAGCCACAGGGACACGAAAAGAGCCTCGACGAACACAACAGAGCCCCCAGGACCCCAACAGAGACGCCAGGACAAGAAGAGAGACACCAGGAGAACAACAGAGCCCCCAAGAACCGAACAGAGGACCCAGGACACCAACAGAGCCCCCAGGACCACAACAGAGGCCCCAGGACCCGAACAGAGCTCACAGGACCCCAACAGAGCTCACAGGACCCCAACAGAGCCCGCAGGATCCCAACAGAGCCCGCAGGATCCCAACAGAGACTGTGGGACACAAACAGAACCCCAAGGACCCAAACAGAACCCCCAAGACCACAACTGAGCCCGCAGGACCCGAACGGAGCCCCCAGGACGCCAACACAGCTCCAAGGACCCCAACAGAGCCCCCAAGATGGCAACAGAGCCCCCAGAATCCCAACAGAGCCCGCAGGATCCCAAAAGATTCCCCGGGACACAAACAGAACCCCCAGGACCACAACAGAGCCCCCAGGACCACAACAGAGCCCCCAGGACCACAACAGAGGCCCCAGGACCCGAACAGAGGCCCCAGGACCCCAACAGAGCCCGCAGGATCCCATCAGAGACCCCGGGACACGAACAGAGCCCCCAGGACCCTAACAGAACCCCCAAGACCACAACAGAGCCCCCAGGACCACAACAGAGTCCCCAGGACCGCAACAGAGCCCCCAGGACCCAAACAGAGACCCCAATTCATGAAGAGAGCCCCCAGGACAACAACAGAGCCCCCCGGAACCCAACAGAGCCCCCGGGACCCCAACAGAGCCCCCGGGACCCCAACAGAGCCCTCGGGACCACAACAGAGCCCCCGGGACCACAACAGAGCCCCCAGGACCACAACAGATCCGCCACGACCACAACAGAGACCCCAGGACAACAACAGAGCCCCCAGTACCATAACAGAGCCCCAAGGACCCGAAGAGAACCACCAGGACAACAACAGAGCCCCTAAGACCACAACAGAGCCCCCAGGACCACAACAGAGTCCCCAGGATCCCATCAGAGCCCCCAGGACCCAAACAGAGACCCCAAAACGCCAAAAGAGCCCCCAGGACAGCAAGAGAGCCCCCAGGACACCAACAGAGCCCACACGACCTCACCAAAGCCCCCAGAACCACACCAGAGCCCCCAGGACACGAAGAGAGCCCCCAGGACCCCAACAGCGTCCCCGGGACCCCAACAGAGCCCCCGGGACCACAATAGAGCCCACGGGACCCCAACAGAGCCCCCGGGACCCTAACAGAGCCCTCGGGACCACAACAGAGCCCCCGGGACCACAACAGAGCCCCCAGGACCACAACAGAGCCCCCAGGACCACAACAGAGACCCCAGGACAACAACAGAGCCCCCAGTACCATAACGGAGCCCCAAGGACCCGAAGAGAACCACCAGGACAACAACAGAGCCCCTAAGACCACAACAGAGCCCCCAGGACCACAACAGAGCCCCCAGGACCCCAACAGAGGCCCCGGGACACCAACAGAACCCCCAGGCCCACAACAGAGCCCTCAGGACCCGAACAGAGCCCCCAGGACCCCAACACAGCTCACAGGACCCCAACAGAGCCCCCAGGACCACAACAGAGCCCGCAGGATCCCAACAGAGACCCCGGGACACAAACAGAACCCCCAGGACCCGAACACAACCCCCAAGACCACAATAGAGTTCGCATGACACGAACGGAGCCCCCACAACCCCAACAGAGCCCGCAGGATCCCATCAGAGACCCCGGGACACGAACAGAGCCCCCAGGACCCAAACAGAACCCCCAGGACCACAACAGAGCCTCCAGGACCACAACAGAGCCCCCAGGACCACAACAGAGACCCCAGGACCACAACAGAGACCCCAGGACCACAACAGAGTTCCAAGGACCCCAACAGAGCCCCAAGGACCCGAACAGAGACCCAAGGATCCCAACAGAGCCCACAGGATCCCGTCAGAGACCCCGGAACACGAACAGAGACCCCAGGACCCGAACAGAACCCCCAGGACCACAACAGAGCCCGCAGGACAACAACAGACACCCCAGGACCACAACAGAGCCCCCAGGACCCCAACAGAAGCTCCCAGGACTTCAGCAAAGCCCCCAGGAGACCAACAGAGCCCCCGAGACCAGAACAGAGCCACAGGGACACGAAAAGAGCCTCGAGGAACACAACAGAGCCCCCAGGACCCCAACAGAGACGCCAGGACAAGAAGAGAGACACCAGGAGAACAACAGAGCCCCCAAGAACCGAACAGAGGACCCAGGACACCAACAGAGCTCCCAGGACCACAACAGAGCCCCCAGGACCACAACAGAGGCCCCAGGACCCGAACAGAGCTCACAGGACCCCAACAGAGCTCACAGGACCCCAACAGAGCCCGCAGGATCCCAACAGAGCCCGCAGGATCCCAACAGAGACTGTGGGACACAAACAGAACCCCAAGGACCCGAACAGAACCCCCAAGACCACAACTGAGCCCGCAGGACCCGAACGGAGCCCCCAGGACGCCAACACAGCTCCAAGGACCCCAACAGAGCCCCCAAGGTGCCAACAGAGCCCCCAGAATCCCAACAGAGCCCGCAGGATCCCAAAAGATTCCCCGGGACACAAACAGAACCCCCAGGACCACAACAGAGCCCCCAGGACCACAACAGAGCCCCCAGGACCCGAACAGAGGCCCCAGGACCCGAACAGAGCCCCCACAACCCCAACAGAGCCCGCAGGATCCCATCAGAGACCCCGGGACACGAACAGAGCCCCCAGGACCCTAACAGAACCCCCAAGACCACAACAGAGCCCCCAGGACCACAACAGAGTCCCCAGGACCGCAACAGAGCCCCCAGGACCCAAACAGAGACCCCAATTCACGAAGAGAGCCCCCAGGACAACAACAGAGCCCCCCGGACCCCAACAGAGCCCCCGGGACCACAACAGAGCCCCCGGGACCCCAACAGAGCCCCCGGGACCCTAACAGAGCCCTCGGGACCACAACAGAGCCCCCGGGACCACAACAGAGCCCCCAGGACCACAACAGAGCCCCCAGGACCACAACAGAGCCCCCAGGACCACAACAGATCCGCCACGACCACAACAGAGACCCCAGGACAACAACAGAGCCCCCAGTAACATAACAGAGCCCCAAGGACCCGAAGAGAACCACCAGGACAACAACAGAGCCCCTAAGACCACAACAGAGCCCCCAGGACCACAACAGAGCCCCCAGGATCCCATCAGAGCCCCCAGGACCCAAACAGAGAACCCAAAACGCCAAAAGAGCCCCCAGGACAGCAAGAGAGCCCCCAGGACACCAACAGAGCCCACACGACCACACCAAAGCCCCCAGAACCACACCAGAGCCCCCAGGACACGAAGAGAGCCCCCAGGACCCCAACAGAGCCCCCGGGACCCCAACAGAGCCCCCGGGACCACAATAGAGCCCACGGGACCCCAACAGAGCCCTTGGGAACCTAACAGAGCCCCCAGAACACCAACAGAGCCCCCGGGACCACAACAGAGCCCACAGGACACGAACAGAGCCCCCAGGACCCCAACAGAGGCCCCGGGACACCAACAGAACCCCCAGGCCCACAACAGAGCCCTCAGGACCCGAACAGAGCCCCCAGGACCCCAACACAGCTCACAGGACCCCAACAGAGCCCCCAGGACCACAACAGAGCCCGCAGGATCCCAACAGAGACCCCGGGACACAAACAGAACCCCCAGGACCCGAACACAACCCCCAAGACCACAATAGAGTTCGCATGACCCGAACGGAGCCCCCACAACCCCAAAAGAGCCCGCAGGATCCCATCAGAGCCCCCAGGACACGAACAGAGCCCCCAGGACCCGAACAGAACCCCCAGGACCACAACAGAGCCCCCAGGACCCCAACAGAGCCCCCGGGACCCTAACAGAGCCCTCGGGACCACATCAGAGCCCCCGGGACCACAACAGAGCCCCGGGACCCCAACAGAGCCCCCAGGACCACAACAGAGCCCGCAGGATCCCAACAGAGACCCCGGGACACAAACAGAGCCCCCAGGACCCGAACAGAGCCCCCAGGAACACAACAGAGGCCCCAGGACACCAACAGAACCCCCAGGCCCACAACAGAGCTCTCAGGACCCGAACAGAGCCCCCAGGACCCGAACAGAGCCCCCAGGACCCGAACAGAGCCCACAGGACCCGAACAGAGCCCCCAGGACCCCAACAGAGATCACAGGACCACAACAGAGCCCCCAGGACCACAACAGAGCCCCCAGGACCACAACAGAGCCTACACAACCCCAACAGAGGCCCCAGGACCGGAACAGAGCCCCCACAACCCCAACAGAGCCCGCAGGATCCCAACAGAGACCCCAGGACACGAACAGAGCCCCCAGGACACGAACAGAACCCCCAGGACCACAACAGAGGCCCCAGG
Organism: Opisthocomus hoazin; assembly: GCF_030867145.1. NCBI lineage: Eukaryota > Metazoa > Chordata > Aves > Opisthocomiformes > Opisthocomidae > Opisthocomus > Opisthocomus hoazin. The sequence goes on along the minus strand of NC_134437.1, from coordinate 6,381,211 downwards.
ACCCCAACAGAGGCCCCAGAACCCGAACAGAGCCCACAGGACCCGAACAGAGCCCCCAGGACCACAACAGAGCTCACAGGACCCCAACAGAGCACCTAGGACCCCAACAGAGCCCGCAGGATCCCAACAGAGACTGTGGGACACAAACAGAACCCCAAGGACCCGAACAGAACCCCCAAGACCACAACTGAGCCCGCAGGACCCGAACGGAGTCCCCAGGACGCCAACACAGCTCCAAGGACCCCAACAGAGCCCCCAAGATGCCAACAGAGCCCCCAGACCCCAACAGAGCCTGCAGGATCCCAACAGATTCCCCGGGACACAAACAGAACCCCCAGGACCCAAATAGAACCCCCAGGACCACAACAGAGCCCCCAGGACCCGAACAGAGCCCCCAGGACCCGAACAGAGCCTACACAACCCCAACAGAGGCCCCAGGACCCCAACAGAGCCCCCACAACCCCAACAGAGCCCGCAGGATCCCATCAGAGACCCCGGGACACGAACAGAGCCCCCAGGACCCAAACAGAACCCCCAGGACCACAACAGAGCCCCCAGGACCACAACAGAGACCCCAGGACCACAACAGAGACCCCAGGACCACAACAGAGCCCCCAGGACCACAACAGAGTTCCAAGGACCCCAACAGAGCCCCAAGGACCCCAACAGAGCCCCAAGGATCCCAACAGAGCCCCAAGGACCCCAACAGAGCCCACAGGATCCCGTCAGAGACCCCGGAACACGAACAGAGACCCCAGGACCCGAACAGAACCCCCAGGACCACAACAGAGCCCGCAGGACAACAACAGACACCCCAGGACCACAACAGAGACCCCAGGACCACAACAGAGCCCCCAGGACCCCAACAGAAGCTCCCAGGACTTCAGCAAAGCCCCCGGGAGCCCAACAGAGCCCCCGAGACCAGAACAGAGCCACAGGGACACGAAAAGAGCCTCGACGAACACAACAGAGCCCCCAGGACCCCAACAGAGACGCCAGGACAAGAAGAGAGACACCAGGAGAACAACAGAGCCCCCAAGAACCGAACAGAGGACCCAGGACACCAACAGAGCCCCCAGGACCACAACAGAGGCCCCAGGACCCGAACAGAGCTCACAGGACCCCAACAGAGCTCACAGGACCCCAACAGAGCCCGCAGGATCCCAACAGAGCCCGCAGGATCCCAACAGAGACTGTGGGACACAAACAGAACCCCAAGGACCCAAACAGAACCCCCAAGACCACAACTGAGCCCGCAGGACCCGAACGGAGCCCCCAGGACGCCAACACAGCTCCAAGGACCCCAACAGAGCCCCCAAGATGGCAACAGAGCCCCCAGAATCCCAACAGAGCCCGCAGGATCCCAAAAGATTCCCCGGGACACAAACAGAACCCCAGGACCACAACAGAGCCCCCAGGACCACAACAGAGCCCCCAGGACCACAACAGAGGCCCCAGGACCCGAACAGAGGCCCCAGGACCCCAACAGAGCCCGCAGGATCCCATCAGAGACCCCGGGACACGAACAGAGCCCCCAGGACCCTAACAGAACCCCCAAGACCACAACAGAGCCCCCAGGACCACAACAGAGTCCCCAGGACCGCAACAGAGCCCCCAGGACCCAAACAGAGACCCCAATTCATGAAGAGAGCCCCCAGGACAACAACAGAGCCCCCCGGAACCCAACAGAGCCCCCGGGACCCCAACAGAGCCCCCGGGACCCCAACAGAGCCCTCGGGACCACAACAGAGCCCCCGGGACCACAACAGAGCCCCCAGGACCACAACAGATCCGCCACGACCACAACAGAGACCCCAGGACAACAACAGAGCCCCCAGTACCATAACAGAGCCCCAAGGACCCGAAGAGAACCACCAGGACAACAACAGAGCCCCTAAGACCACAACAGAGCCCCCAGGACCACAACAGAGTCCCCAGGATCCCATCAGAGCCCCCAGGACCCAAACAGAGACCCCAAAACGCCAAAAGAGCCCCCAGGACAGCAAGAGAGCCCCCAGGACACCAACAGAGCCCACACGACCTCACCAAAGCCCCCAGAACCACACCAGAGCCCCCAGGACACGAAGAGAGCCCCCAGGACCCCAACAGCGTCCCCGGGACCCCAACAGAGCCCCCGGGACCACAATAGAGCCCACGGGACCCCAACAGAGCCCCCGGGACCCTAACAGAGCCCTCGGGACCACAACAGAGCCCCCGGGACCACAACAGAGCCCCCAGGACCACAACAGAGCCCCCAGGACCACAACAGAGACCCCAGGACAACAACAGAGCCCCCAGTACCATAACGGAGCCCCAAGGACCGAAGAGAACCACCAGGACAACAACAGAGCCCCTAAGACCACAACAGAGCCCCAGGACCACAACAGAGCCCCCAGGACCCCAACAGAGGCCCCGGGACACCAACAGAACCCCCAGGCCCACAACAGAGCCCTCAGGACCCGAACAGAGCCCCCAGGACCCCAACACAGCTCACAGGACCCCAACAGAGCCCCCAGGACCACAACAGAGCCCGCAGGATCCCAACAGAGACCCCGGACACAAACAGAACCCCCAGGACCCGAACACAACCCCCAAGACCACAATAGAGTTCGCATGACACGAACGGAGCCCCCACAACCCCAACAGAGCCCGCAGGATCCCATCAGAGACCCCGGGACACGAACAGAGCCCCCAGGACCCAAACAGAACCCCCAGGACCACAACAGAGCCTCCAGGACCACAACAGAGCCCCCAGGACCACAACAGAGACCCCAGGACCACAACAGAGACCCCAGGACCACAACAGAGTTCCAAGGACCCCAACAGAGCCCCAAGGACCCGAACAGAGACCCAAGGATCCCAACAGAGCCCACAGGATCCCGTCAGAGACCCCGGAACACGAACAGAGACCCCAGGACCCGAACAGAACCCCCAGGACCACAACAGAGCCCGCAGGACAACAACAGACACCCCAGGACCACAACAGAGCCCCCAGGACCCCAACAGAAGCTCCCAGGACTTCAGCAAAGCCCCCAGGAGACCAACAGAGCCCCCGAGACCAGAACAGAGCCACAGGGACACGAAAAGAGCCTCGAGGAACACAACAGAGCCCCAGGACCCCAACAGAGACGCCAGGACAAGAAGAGAGACACCAGGAGAACAACAGAGCCCCCAAGAACCGAACAGAGGACCCAGGACACCAACAGAGCTCCCAGGACCACAACAGAGCCCCCAGGACCACAACAGAGGCCCCAGGACCCGAACAGAGCTCACAGGACCCCAACAGAGCTCACAGGACCCCAACAGAGCCCGCAGGATCCCAACAGAGCCCGCAGGATCCCAACAGAGACTGTGGGACACAAACAGAACCCCAAGGACCCGAACAGAACCCCCAAGACCACAACTGAGCCCGCAGGACCCGAACGGAGCCCCCAGGACGCCAACACAGCTCCAAGGACCCCAACAGAGCCCCCAAGGTGCCAACAGAGCCCCCAGAATCCCAACAGAGCCCGCAGGATCCCAAAAGATTCCCCGGGACACAAACAGAACCCCCAGGACCACAACAGAGCCCCCAGGACCACAACAGAGCCCCCAGGACCCGAACAGAGGCCCCAGGACCCGAACAGAGCCCCCACAACCCCAACAGAGCCCGCAGGATCCCATCAGAGACCCCGGGACACGAACAGAGCCCCCAGGACCCTAACAGAACCCCCAAGACCACAACAGAGCCCCCAGGACCACAACAGAGTCCCCAGGACCGCAACAGAGCCCCCAGGACCCAAACAGAGACCCCAATTCACGAAGAGAGCCCCCAGGACAACAACAGAGCCCCCCGGACCCCAACAGAGCCCCCGGGACCACAACAGAGCCCCCGGGACCCCAACAGAGCCCCCGGGACCCTAACAGAGCCCTCGGGACCACAACAGAGCCCCCGGGACCACAACAGAGCCCCCAGGACCACAACAGAGCCCCCAGGACCACAACAGAGCCCCCAGGACCACAACAGATCCGCCACGACCACAACAGAGACCCCAGGACAACAACAGAGCCCCCAGTAACATAACAGAGCCCCAAGGACCCGAAGAGAACCACCAGGACAACAACAGAGCCCCTAAGACCACAACAGAGCCCCCAGGACCACAACAGAGCCCCCAGGATCCCATCAGAGCCCCCAGGACCCAAACAGAGAAGAACCCAAAACGCCAAAAGAGCCCCCAGGACAGCAAGAGAGCCCCCAGGACACCAACAGAGCCCACACGACCACACCAAAGCCCCCAGAACCACACCAGAGCCCCCAGGACACGAAGAGAGCCCCCAGGACCCCAACAGAGCCCCCGGGACCCCAACAGAGCCCCCGGGACCACAATAGAGCCCACGGGACCCCAACAGAGCCCTTGGGAACCTAACAGAGCCCCCAGAACACCAACAGAGCCCCCGGGACCACAACAGAGCCCACAGGACACGAACAGAGCCCCCAGGACCCCAACAGAGGCCCCGGGACACCAACAGAACCCCCAGGCCCACAACAGAGCCCTCAGGACCCGAACAGAGCCCCCAGGACCCCAACACAGCTCACAGGACCCCAACAGAGCCCCCAGGACCACAACAGAGCCCGCAGGATCCCAACAGAGACCCCGGGACACAAACAGAACCCCCAGGACCCGAACACAACCCCCAAGACCACAATAGAGTTCGCATGACCCGAACGGAGCCCCCACAACCCCAAAAGAGCCCGCAGGATCCCATCAGAGCCCCCAGGACACGAACAGAGCCCCCAGGACCCGAACAGAACCCCCAGGACCACAACAGAGCCCCCAGGACCCCAACAGAGCCCCCGGGACCCTAACAGAGCCCTCGGGACCACATCAGAGCCCCCGGGACCACAACAGAGCCCCCGGGACCCCAACAGAGCCCCCAGGACCACAACAGAGCCCGCAGGATCCCAACAGAGACCCCGGGACACAAACAGAGCCCCCAGGACCCGAACAGAGCCCCCAGGAACACAACAGAGGCCCCAGGACACCAACAGAACCCCCAGGCCCACAACAGAGCTCTCAGGACCCGAACAGAGCCCCCAGGACCCGAACAGAGCCCCCAGGACCCGAACAGAGCCCACAGGACCCGAACAGAGCCCCCAGGACCCCAACAGAGATCACAGGACCACAACAGAGCCCCCAGGACCACAACAGAGCCCCCAGGACCACAACAGAGCCTACACAACCCCAACAGAGGCCCCAGGACCGGAACAGAGCCCCCACAACCCCAACAGAGCCCGCAGGATCCCAACAGAGACCCCAGGACACGAACAGAGCCCCCAGGACACGAACAGAACCCCCAGGACCACAACAGAGGCCCCAGGACCCCAACAGAGGCCCCAGAACCCGAACAGAGCCCACAGGACCCGAACAGAGCCCCCAGGACCACAACAGAGCTCACAGGACACCAACAGAGCACCAAGGAACCCAAAAGAGCTCGCAGGATCCCAACAGAGACTGTGGGACACAAACAGAACCCCAAGGACCCGAACAGAACCCCCAAGACCACAACTGAGCCCGCAGGACCCGAACGGAGCCCCCAGGACGCCAACACAGCTCCAAGGACCCCAACAGAGCCCCCAAGATGCCAACAGAGCCCCCAGAACCCCAACAGAGCCTGCAGGATCCCAACAGATTCCCCGGGACACAAACAGAACCCCCAGGACCCAAACAGAACCCCCAGGACCACAACAGAGCCCCCAGGACCACAACAGAGCCCCCAGGACCACAACAGAGACCCCAGGATCCGAACAGAGCCTACACAACCCCAACAGAGGCCCCAGGACCCGAACAGAGCCCCCACAACACCAACAGAGCCCGCAGGATCCCATCAGAGACCCCGGGACACGAACAGAGCCCCCAGGACCACAACAGAGCCCCCAGGACCACAACAGAGCCCCCAGGACCTGAACAGAGGCCCCAGGACCCGAACAGAGCCCCCACAACCCCAACAGAGCCCGCAGGATCCCATCAGAGACCCCGGGACACGAACAGAGCCCCCAGGACCCAAACAGAACCCCCAGGACGACAACAGAGCCCCCAGGACCACAACAGAGCCCCCAGGACCACAACAGAGCCCCCAGGACCACAACAGAGCCCCCAGGACCCAAACAGAGACCCCAATTCACGAAGAGAGCCCCCAGGACAACAACAGAGCCCCCCGACCCCAACAGAGCCCCCAGGACCCCAACAGAGCCCCCGGGACCCCAACAGAGCCCTCGGGACCACAACAGAGCCCCCGGGACCACAACAGAGCCCCCGGGACCACAACAGATCCGCCACGACCACAACAGAGACCCCAGGACAACAACAGAGCCCCCAGTACCATAACAGAGCCCCAAGGACCCGAAGAGAACCACCAGGACAACAACAGAGCCCCTAAGACCACAACAGAGCCCCCAGGACCACAGCAGAGTCCCCAGGATCCCATCAGAGCCCCCAGGACCCAAACAGAGACCCCAAAACGCCAAAAGAGCCCCCAGGACAGCAAGAGAGCCCCCAGGACACCAACAGAGCCCACACGACCACACCAAAGCCCCCAGGACCACACCAGAGCCCCCAGGACTCGAAGAGAGCCCCCAGGACCCCAACAGAGCCCCCGGGACCCCAACAGAGCCCCCGGGACCACAACAGAGCCCTCAGGACCCGAACAGAGCCCCCAGGACCCCAACACAGCTCACAGGACCCCAACACAGCTCACAGGACCCCAACAGAGCCCCCAGGACTACAACAGAGCCCGCAGGATCCCAACAGAGACCCCGGGACACAAACAGAACCCCCAGGACCCGAACACAACCCCCAAGACCACAATAGAGTTCGCATGACCCGAACGGAGCCCCCACAACCCCAACAGAGCCCGCAGGATCCCATCAGAGCCCCCAGGACACAAACAGAGCCCCCAGGAACCGAACAGAACCCCCAGGACCACAACAGAGCCCCCAGGACCCCAACAGAGCCCCCGGGACCCTAACAGAGCCCCCGGGACCACAACAGAGCCCCCGGGACCACAACAGAGCCCCCAGGACCACAACAGATCCGCCACGACCACAACAGAGACCCCAGGACAACAACAGAGCCCCCAGTACCATAACGGAGCCCCAAGGACCCGAGGAGAACCACCAGGACAACAACAGAGACCCTAAGACCACAACAGAGCCCCCAGGACCACAACAGAGTCCCCAGGATCCCATCAGAGCCCCCAGGACCCAAACAGAGACCCCAAAACGCCAAAAGAGCCCCCAGGACAGCAAGAGAGCCCCCAGGACACCAACAGAGCCCACACGACCACACCAAAGCCCCCAGAACCACACCAGAGCCCCCAGGACTCGAAGAGAGCCCCCAGGACCCCAACAGAGCCCCCGGGACCCCAACAGAGCCCCCGGGACCACAATAGAGCCCACGGGAACCCAACAGAGCCCCTGGGACCCTAACAGAGCCCTCGGGACCACAACAGAGCCCCCGGGACCACAACAGAGCCCACAGGACACGAACAGAGCCCCCAGGACCCCAACAGAGGCCCCGGGACACCAACAGAGCCCCCGGGACCACAACAGAGCCCTCAGGACCCGAACAGAGCCCCAAGGACCCCAACACAGCTCACAGGACCCCAACAGAGCCCCCAGGACCACAACAGAGCCCGCAGGATCCCAACAGAGACCCCGGGACACAAACAGAACCCCCAGGACCCGAACACAACCCCCAAGACCACAATAGAGTTCGCATGACCCGAACGGAGCCCCCACAACCCCAACAGAGCCCGCAGGATCCCATCAGAGCCCCCAGGACACAAACAGAGCCCCCAGGACCCGAACAGAACCCCCAGGACCACAACAGAGCCCCCAGGACCCCAACAGAGCCCGCAGGATCCCAACAGAGCCCCCAGGACACGAACAGAGCCCCCAGGACCCGAACAGAGCCCCCAGGACCACAACAGAGGCCCCAGGACACCAACAGAACCCCCAGGCCCACAACAGAGCTCTCAGGACCCGAACAGAGCCCACAGGACCCGAACAGAGCCCCCAGGATCCCAACAGAGATCACAGGACCACAACAGAGCCCCCAGGACCACAACAGAGCCCCCAGGACCACAACAGAGCCTACACAACCCCAACAGAGGCCCCAGGACCGGAACAGAGCCCCCACAACCCCAACAGAGCCCGCAGGATCCCAACAGAGACCCCAGGACACGAACAGAGCCCCCAGGACACGAACAGAACCCCCAGGACCACAACAGAGGCCCCAGGACACCAACAGAACCCCCAGGCCCACAACAGAGCCCTCAGGACCCGAACAGAGCCCCCAGGACCACAACAGAGCTCACAGGACACCAACAGAGCACCAAGGACCGCAACAGAGCTCGCAGGATCCCAACAGAGACTGTGGGACACAAACAGAACCCCAAGGAGCCGAACAGAACCCCCAAGACCACAACTGAGCCCGCAGGACCCGAACGGAGCCCCCAGGACGCCAACACAGCTCCAAGGACCCCAACAGAGCCCCCAAGATGCCAACAGAGCCCCCAGAACCCCAACAGAGCCTGCAGGATCCCAACAGATTCCCCGGGACACAAACAGAACCCCCAGGACCCAAACAGAACCCCCAGGACCACAACAGAGCCCCCAGGACCACAACAGAGCCCCCAGGACCACAACAGAGCCCCCAGAATCCCAACAGAGCCCGCAGGATCCCAAAAGATTCCCCGGGACACAAACAGAACCCCCAGGACCACAACAGAGCCCCCAGGACCACAACAGAGCCCCCAGGACCCGAACAGAGGCCCCAGGACCCGAACAGAGGCCCCAGGACCCCATCAGAGCCCGCAGGATCCCATCAGAGACCCCGGGACACGAACAGAGCCCCCAGGACCCTAACAGAACCCCCAAGACCACAACAGAGCCCCCAGGACCACAACAGAGTCCCCAGGACCGCAACAGAGCCCCCAGGACCCAAACAGAGACCCCAATTCATGAAGAGAGCCCCCAGGACAACAACAGAGCCCCCCGGAACCCAACAGAGCCCCCGGGACCCCAACAGAGCCCCCGGGACCCCAACAGAGCCCTCGGGACCACAACAGAGCCCCCGGGACCACAACAGAGCCCCCAGGACCACAACAGATCCGCCACGACCACAACAGAGACCCCAGGACAACAACAGAGCCCCCAGTACCATAACAGAGCCCCAAGGACCCGAAGAGAACCACCAGGACAACAACAGAGCCCCTAAGACCACAACAGAGCCCCCAGGACCACAACAGAGTCCCCAGGATCCCATCAGAGCCCCCAGGACCCAAACAGAGAACCGAAAATGCCAAAAGAGCCCCCAGGACAGCAAGAGAGCCCCAAGGACACCAACAGAGCCCACACGACCTCACCAAAGCCCCCAGAACCACACCAGAGCCCCCAGGACACGAAGAGAGCCCCCAGGACCCCAACAGCGTCCCCGGGACCCCAACAGAGCCCCCGGGACCACAATAGAGCCCACGGGACCCCAACAGAGCCCCTGGGACCCTAACAGAGCCCTCGGGACCACAACAGAGCCCCCGGGAACACAACAGAGCCCACAGGACACGAACAGAGCCCCCAGGACCCCAACAGAGGCCCCGGGACACCAACAGAACCCCCAGGCCCACAACAGAGCCCTCAGGACCCGAACAGAGCCCCCAGGACCCCAACACAGCTCACAGGACCCCAACAGAGCCCCCAGGACCACAACAGAGCCCGCAGGATCCCAACAGAGACCCCGGGACACAAACAGAACCCCCAGGACCGGAACACAACCCCCAAGACCACAATAGAGTTCGCATGACCCGAACGGAGCCCCCACAACCCCAACAGAGCCCGCAGGATCCCATCAGAGCCGCCAGGACACGAACAGAGCCCCCAGGACCCGAACACAACCCCCAGGACCACAACAGAGCCCCCAGGACCCCAACAGAGCCCCCGGGACCCTAACAGAGCCCTCGGGACCACAACAGAGCCCCCGGGACCACAACAGAGCCCCCAGGACCACAACAGAGCCCCCAGGACCACAACAGAGACCCCAGGACAACAACAGAGCCCCCAGTACCATAACGGAGCCCCAAGGACCCGAACAGAGACCCAAGGATCCCAACAGAGCCCACAGGATCCCGTCAGAGACCCCGGAACACGAACAGAGACCCCAGGACCCGAACAGAACCCCCAGGACCACAACAGAGCCCGCAGGACAACAACAGACACCCCAGGACCACAACAGAGCCCCCAGGACCCCAACAGAAGCTCCCAGGACTTCAGCAAAGCCCCCAGGAGACCAACAGAGCCCCCGAGACCAGAACAGAGCCACAGGGACACGAAAAGAGCCTCGAGGAACACAACAGAGCCCCCAGGACCCCAACAGAGACGCCAGGACAAGAAGAGAGACACCAGGAGAACAACAGAGCCCCCAAGAACCGAACAGAGGACCCAGGACACCAACAGAGCTCCCAGGACCACAACAGAGCCCCCAGGACCACAACAGAGGCCCCAGGACCCGAACAGAGCTCACAGGACCCCAACAGAGCTCACAGGACCCCAACAGAGCCCGCAGGATCCCAACAGAGCCCGCAGGATCCCAACAGAGACTGTGGGACACAAACAGAACCCCAAGGACACGAACAGAACCCCCAAGACCACAACTGAGCCCGCAGGACCCGAACGGAGCCCCCAGGACGCCAACACAGCTCCAAGGACCCCAACAGAGCCCCCAAGGTGCCAACAGAGCCCCCAGAATCCCAACAGAGCCCGCAGGATCCCAAAAGATTCCCCGGGACACAAACAGAACCCCCAGGACCACAACAGAGCCCCCAGGACCACAACAGAGCCCCCAGGACCCGAACAGAGGCCCCAGGACCCGAACAGAGCCCCCACAACCCCAACAGAGCCCGCAGGATCCCATCAGAGACCCCGGGACACGAACAGAGCCCCCAGGACCCTAACAGAACCCCCAAGACCACAACAGAGCCCCCAGGACCACAACAGAGTCCCCAGGACCGCAACAGAGCCCCCAGGACCCAAACAGAGACCCCAATTCACGAAGAGAGCCCCCAGGACAACAACAGAGCCCCCCGGACCGCAACAGAGCCCCCGGGACCACAACAGAGCCCCCGGGACCCCAACAGAGCCCCCGGGACCCTAACAGAGCCCTCGGGACCACAACAGAGCCCCCGGGACCACAACAGAGCCCCCAGGACCACAACAGAGCCCCCAGGACCACAACAGATCCGCCACGACCACAACAGAGACCCCAGGACAACAACAGAGCCCCCAGTACCATAACAGAGCCCCAAGGACCCGAAGAGAACCACCAGGACAACAACAGAGCCCCTAAGACCACAACAGAGCCCCCAGGACCACAACAGAGTCCCCAGGATCCCATCAGAGCCCCCAGGACCCAAACAGAGAACCCAAAACGCCAAAAGAGCCCCCAGGACAGCAAGAGAGCCCCCAGGACACCAACAGAGCCCACACGACCACACCAAAGCCCCCAGAACCACACCAGAGCCCCCAGGACACGAAGAGAGCCCCCAGGACCCCAACAGAGCCCCCGGGACCCCAACAGAGCCCCCGGGACCACAATAGAGCCCACGGGACCCCAACAGAGCCCTTGGGAACCTAACAGAGCCCCCAGAACACCAACAGAGCCCCCGGGACCACAACAGAGCCCACAGGACACGAACAGAGCCCCCAGGACCCCAACAGAGGCCCCGGGACACCAACAGAACCCCCAGGCCCACAACAGAGCCCTCAGGACCCGAACAGAGCCCCCAGGACCCCAACACAGCTCACAGGACCCCAACAGAGCCCCCAGGACCACAACAGAGCCCGCAGGATCCCAACAGAGACCCCGGGACACAAACAGAACCCCCAGGACCCGAACACAACCCCCAAGACCACAATAGAGTTCGCATGACCCGAACGGAGCCCCCACAACCCCAAAAGAGCCCGCAGGATCCCATCAGAGCCCCCAGGACACGAACAGAGCCCCCAGGACCCGAACAGAACCCCCAGGACCACAACAGAGCCCCCAGGACCCCAACAGAGCCCCCGGGACCCTAACAGAGCCCTCGGGACCACATCAGAGCCCCCGGGACCACAACAGAGCCCCCGGGACCCCAACAGAGCCCCCAGGACCACAACAGAGCCCGCAGGATCCCAACAGAGACCCCGGGACACAAACAGAGCCCCCAGGACCCGAACAGAGCCCCCAGGAACACAACAGAGGCCCCAGGACACCAACAGAACCCCCAGGCCCACAACAGAGCTCTCAGGACCCGAACAGAGCCCCCAGGACCCGAACACAGCCCCCAGGACCCGAACAGAGCCCACAGGACCCGAACAGAGCCCCCAGGACCCCAACAGAGATCACAGGACCACAACAGAGCCCCCAGGACCACAACAGAGCCCCCAGGACCACAACAGAGCCTACACAACCCCAACAGAGGCCCCAGGACCGGAACAGAGCCCCCACAACCCCAACAGAGCCCGCAGGATCCCAACAGAGACCCCAGGACACGAACAGAGCCCCCAGGACACGAACAGAACCCCCAGGACCACAACAGAGGCCCCAGGACCCCAACAGAGGCCCCAGGACCCGAACAGAGCCCCCACAACCCCAACAGAGCCCGCAGGATCCCATCAGAGACCCCGGGACACGAACAGAGCCCCCAGGACACAAACAGAACCCCCAGGACGACAACAGAGCCCCCAGGACCACAACAGAGCCCCCAGGACCACAACAGAGCCCCCAGGACCACACCAGAGACCCCAATTCACGAAGAGAGCCCCCAGGACAACAACAGAGCCCCCCGACCCCAACAGAGCCCCCAGGACCCCAACAGAGCCCCCGGGACCCCAACAGAGCCCTCGGGACCACAACAGAGCCCCCGGGACCACAACAGAGCCCCCGGGACCACAACAGATCCGCCACGACCACAACAGAGACCCCAGGACAACAACAGAGCCCCCAGTACCATAACAGAGCCCCAAGGACCCGAAGAGAACCACCAGGACAACAACAGAGCCCCTAAGACCACAACAGAGCCCCCAGGACCACAACAGAGTCCACAGGATCCCATCAGAGCCCCCAGGACCCAAACAGAGACCCCAAAACGCCAAAAGAGCCCCCAGGAAAGCAAGAGAGCCCCCAGGACACCAACAGAGCGAACACGACCACACCAAAGCCCCCAGGACCACACCAGAGCCCCCAGGACTCGAAGAGAGCCCCCAGGACCCCAACAGAGCCCCCGGGACCCCAACAGAGCCCCCGGGACCACAACAGAGCCCTCAGGACCCGAACAGAGCCCCCAGGACCCCAACACAGCTCACAGGACCCCAACAGAGCCCCCAGGACCACAACAGAGCCCGCAGGATCCCAACAGAGACCCCGGGACACAAACAGAACCCCCAGGACCCGAACACAACCCCCAAGAACACAATAGAGTTCGCATGACCCGAACGGAGCCCCCACAACCCCAACAGAGCCCGCAGGATCCCATCAGAGCCCCCAGGACACGAACAGAACCCCCAGGACCCAAAAAGAACCCCCAGGACCACAACAGAACGCCCAGGACCACAACAGAGCCCCCAGGACCACAACAGAGCCCCCAGGACCCGAACAGAGCCTACACAACCCCAACAGAGGCCCCAGGACCCGAACAGAGCCCCCACAACCCCAAGAGAGCCCGCAGGATCCCATCAGAGACCCCGGGACACGAACAGAGCCCCCAGGACCCAAACAGAACCCCCAGGACCACAACAGAGCCCCCAGGACCACAAAAGAGACCCCAGGACCACAACAGAGCCCCCAGGACCACAACAGAGCCCCCAGGACGCCAACACAGCTCCAAGGACCCCAACAGAGCCCCCAAGATGCCAACAGAGCCCCCAGAACCCCAACAGAGCCTGCAGGATCCCAACAGATTCCCCGGGACACAAACAGAACCCCCAGGACCCAAACAGAACCCCCAGGACCACAACAGAGCCCCCAGGACCACAACAGAGCCCCCAGGACCACAACAGAGCCCCCAGGACCCGAACAGAGCCTACAGAACCCCAACAGAGGCCCCAGGACCCGAACAGAGCCCCCACAACCCCAAGAGAGCCCGCAGGATCCCATCAGAGACCCCGGGACACGAACAGAGCCCCCAGGACCCAAACAGAACCCCCAGGACCACAACAGAGCCCCCAGGACCACAACAGAGACCCCAGGACCACAACAGAACCCCCAGGACCACAACAGAGCCCCCAGGACCCCAACAGAGCCCCAAGGACCCCAACAGAGCCCCAAGGACCCCAACAGAGCCCGCAGGATCTTGTCAGAGACCCCGGAACACGAACAGAGCCCCCAGGACCCGAACAGAACCCCCAGGACCACAACAGAGCCCGCAGGACAACAACAGAGCCCCCAGGACCACAACAGAGACCCCAGGACCACAACAGAGCCCCCAGGACCCCAACAGAAGCTCCCAGGACTTCAGCAAAGCCCCCGGGAGCCCAACAGAGCCCCCGAGACCAGAACAGAGCCACAGGGACACGAAAAGAGCCTCGAGGAACACAACAGAGCCCCCAGGACCCCAACAGAGACGCCAGGACACGAAGAGAGACACCAGGAGAACAACAGAGCCCCCAAGAACCGAATAGAGGACCCAGGACACGAACAGAGCCCCCAGGACCACAACAGAGCCCCCAGGACCACAATAGAGGCACCAGGACCCGAAAAGAGCTCACAGGACCCCAACAGAGCTCACAGGACCCCAACAGAGCCCGCAGGATCCCAACAGAGACTGTGGGACACAAACAGAACCCCAAGGACCCGAACAGAATCCCCAAGACCACAACTGAGCCCGCAGGACCCGAACGGAGCCCCCAGGACGCCAACACAGCTCCAAGGACCCCAACAGAGCCCCCAAGATGCCAACAGAGCCCCCAGAATCCCAACAGAGCCCGCAGGATCCCAAAAGATTCCCCGGGACACAAACAGAACCCCCAGGACCACAACAGAGCCCCCAGGACCACAACAGAGCCCCCAGGACCACAACAGAGGCCCCAGGACCCGAACAGAGGCCCCACAACCCCAACAGAGCCCGCAGGATCCCATCAGAGACCCCGGGACACGAACAGAGCCCCCAGGACCCAAACAGAACACCCAGGACCACAACAGAGCCCCCAGGACCACAACAGAGCCCCCAGGACCACAACAGAGCCCCAAGGACCCCAACAGAGCCCCAAGGACCCCAACAGAGCCCGCAGGATCTTGTCAGAGACCCCGGAACACGAACAGAGCCCCCAGGACCCGAACAGAACCCCCAGGACCACAACAGAGCCCGCAGGACAACAACAGAGCCCCCAGGACCACAACAGAGACCCCAGGACCACAACAGAGCCCCCAGGACCCCAACAGAAGCTCCCAGGACTTCAGCAAAGCCCCCGGGAGCCCAACAGAGCCCCCGAGACCAGAACAGAGCCACAGGGACACGAAAAGAGCCTCGAGGAACACAACAGAGCCCCCAGGACCCCAACAGAGACGCCAGGACACGAAGAGAGACACCAGGAGAACAACAGAGTCCCCAAGAACCGAATAGAGGACCCAGGACACCAACAGAGCCCCCAGGACCACAACAGAGCCCCCAGGACCACAATAAAGGCACCAGGACCCGAAAAGAGCTCACAGGACCCCAACAGAGCTCACAGGACCCCAACAGAGCTCACAGGACCCCAACAGAGCCCGCAGGATCCCAACAGAGACTGTGGGACACAAACAGAACCCCAAGGACCAGAACAGAATCCCCAAGACCACAACTGAGCCCGCAGGACCCGAACGGAGCCCCCAGGACGCCAACACAGCTCCAAGGACCCCAACAGAGCCCCCAAGATTCCAACAGAGCCCCCAGAATCCCAACAGAGCCCGCAGGATCCCAAAAGATTCCCCGGGACACAAACAGAACCCCCAGGACCACAACAGAGCCCCCAGGACCACAACAGAGGCCCCAGGACCCGAACAGAGGCCCCACAACCCCAACAGAGCCCGCAGGATCCCATCAGAGACCCCGGGACACGAACAGAGCCCCCAGGACCCAAACAGAACCCCCAGGACGACAACAGAGCCCCCAGGACCACAACAGAGCCCCCAGGACCACAACAGAGCCCCCAGGACCACAACAGAGCCCCCAGGACCCAAACAGAGACCCCAATTCACGAAGAGAGCCCCCAGGACAACAACAGAGCCCCCCGACCCCAACAGAGCCCCCGGGACCCCAACAGAGCCCCCGGGACCCCAACAGAGCCCCCGGGACCACAACAGAGCCCCCGGGACCACAACAGAGCCCCCAGGACCACAACAGAGATCCCAGGACAACAACAAAGCCCCCAGTACCATAACAGAGCCCCAAGGACCCGAAGAGAACCACCAGGACAACAACAGAGCCCCTAAGACCACAACAGAGCCCCCAGGACCACAACAGAGTCCCCAGGATCCCATCAGAGCCCCCAGGACCCAAACAGAGACCCCAAAACGCCAAAAGAGCCCCCAGGAAAGCAAGAGAGCCCCCAGGACACCAACAGAGCGAACACGACCACACCAAAGCCCCCAGGACCACACCAGAGCCCCCAGGACTCGAAGAGAGCCCCCAGGAACCCAACAGAGCCCCCGGGACCCCAACAGAGCCCCCGGGACCACAACAGAGCCCTCAGGACCCGAACAGAGCCCCCAGGACCCCAACACAGCTCACAGGACCCCAACAGAGCCCCCAGGACCCCAACAGAGCCCGCAGGATCCCAACAGAGCCCCCAGGACACGAACAGAGCCCCCAGGACCCGAACAGAACCCCCAGGACCACAACAGAGCCCCCAGGACCCCAACAGAGCCCGCAGGATCCCAACAGAGCCCCCAGGACACGAACAGAGCCCCCAGGACATGAACAGAGCCCCCAGGACCACAACAGAGGACCCAGGACACCAACAGAACCCCCAGGCCCACAACAGAGCCCTCAGGACCCGAACAGAGCCCCCAGGACCCCAACAGAGGCCCCAGAACCCGAACAGAGCCCACAGGACCCGAACAGAGCCCCCAGGACCACAACAGAGCTCACAGGACACCAACAGAGCACCAAGGACCCCAAAAGAGCTCGCAGGATCCCAACAGAGACTGTGGGACACAAACAGAACCCCAAGGACCCGAACAGAACCCCCAAGACCACAACTGAGCCCGCAGGACCCGAACGGAGCCCCCAGGACGCCAACACAGCTCCAAGGACCCCAACAGAGCCCCCAAGATGCCAACAGAGCCCCCAGAACCCCAACAGAGCCTGCAGGATCCCAACAGATTCCCCGGGACACAAACAGAACCCCCAGGACCCAAACAGAACCCCCAGGACCACAACAGAGCCCCCAGGACCACAACAGAGCCCCCAGGACCACAACAGAGCACCCAGGATCCGAACAGAGCCTACACAACCCCAACAGAGGCCCCAGGACCCGAACAGAGCCCCCACAACACCAACAGAGCCCGCAGGATCCCATCAGAGACCCCGGGACACGAACAGAGCCCCCAGGACCCAAACAGAGCCCCCAGGACCACAACAGAGCCCCCAGGACCACAACAGAGCCCCCAGGACCACAACAGAGCCCCCAGGACCACAACAGAGGCCCCAGGACCCGAACAGAGCCCCCACAACCCCAACAGAGCCCGCAGGATCCCATCAGAGACCCCGGGACACGAACAGAGCCCCCAGGACACAAACAGAACCCCCAGGACGACAACAGAGCCCCCAGGACCACAACAGAGCCCCCAGGACCACAACAGAGCCCCCAGGACCACAACAGAGACCCCAATTCACGAAGAGAGCCCCCAGGACAACAAGAGAGCCCCCCGACCCCAACAGAGCCCCCAGGACCCCAACAGAGCCCCGGGACCCCAACAGAGCCCTCGGGACCACAACAGAGCCCCCGGGACCACAACAGAGCCCCCGGGACCACAACAGATCCGCCACGACCACAACAGAGACCCCAGGACAACAACAGAGCCCCCAATACCATAACAGAGCCCCAAGGACCCGAAGAGAACCACCAGGACAACAACAGAGCCCCTAAGACCACAACAGAGCCCCCAGGACCACAACAGAGTCCCCAGGATCCCATCAGAGCCCCCAGGACCCCAACAGAGACCCCAAAACGCCAAAAGAGCCCCCAGGAAAGCAAGAGAGCCCCCAGGACACCAACAGAGCGAACACGACCACACCAAAGCCCCCAGGACCACACCAGAGCCCCCAGGACTCGAAGAGAGCCCCCAGGACCCCAACAGAGCCCCCGGGACCCCAACAGAGCCCCCGGGACCACAACAGAGCCCTCAGGACCCGAACAGAGCCCCCAGGACCCCAACACAGCTCACAGGACCCCAACAGAGCCCCCAGGACCACAACAGAGCCCGCAGGATCCCAACAGAGACCCCGGGACACAAACAGAACCCCCAGGACCCGAACACAACCCCCAAGACCACAATAGAGTTCGCATGACCCGAACGGAGCCCCCACAACCCCAACAGAGCCCGCAGGATCCCATCAGAGCCCCCAGGACACAAACAGAGCCCCCAGGACCCGAACAGAACCCCCAGGACCACAACAGAGCCCCCAGGACCACAACAGAACCCCCGGGACCCTAACAGAGCCCCCGGGACCACAACAGAGCCCCCGGGACCACAACAGAGCCCCCGGGACCACAACAGAGCCCCCAGGACCACAACAGATCCGCCACGACCACAACAGAGACCCCAGGACAACAACAGAGCCCCCAGTACCATAACGGAGCCCCAAGGACCCGAAGAGAACCACCAGGACAACAACAGAGCCCCTAAGACCACAACAGAGCCCCCAGGACCACAACAGAGTCCCCAGGATCCCATCAGAGCCCCCAGGACCCAAACAGAGACCCCAAAACGCCAAAAGAGCCCCCAGGACAGCAAGAGAGCCCCCAGGACACCAACAGAGCCCACACGACCACACCAAAGCCCCCAGAACCACACCAGAGCCCCCAGGACTCGAAGAGAGCCCCCAGGACCCCAACAGAGCCCCCGGGACCCCAACAGAGCCCCCGGGACCACAATAGAGCCCACGGGAACCCAACAGAGCCCTCGAGACCCTAACAGAGCCCTCGGGACCACAACAGAGCCCCCGGGACCACAACAGAGCCCACAGGACACGAACAGAACCCCCAGGACCCCAACAGAGGCCCCGGGACACCAACAGAACCCCCAGGCCCACAACAGAGCCCTCAGGACCCGAACAGAGCCCCCAGGACCCCAACACAGCTCACAGGACCCCAACAGAGCCCCCAGGACCACAACAGAGCCCGCAGGATCCCAACAGAGACCCCGGGACACAAACAGAACCCCCAGGACCCGAACACAACCCCCAAGACCACAATAGAGTTCGCATGACCCGAACGGAGCCCCCACAACCCCAACAGAGCCCGCAGGATCCCATCAGAGCCCCCAGGACACAAACAGAGCCCCCAGGACCCGAACAGAACCCCCAGGACCACAACAGAGCCCCCAGGACCCCAACAGAGCCCGCAGGATCCCAACAGAGCCCCCAGGACACGAACAGAGCCCCCAGGACCCGAACAGAGCCCCCAGGACCACAACAGAGGCCCCAGGACACCAACAGAACCCCCAGGCCCACAACAGAGCTCTCAGGACCCGAACAGAGCCCCCAGGACCCGAACAGAGCCCACAGGACCCGAACAGAGCCCCCAGGACCCCAACAGAGATCACAGGACCACAACAGAGCCCCCAGGACCACAACAGAGCCCCCAGGACCCGAACAGAGCCTACACAACCTCAACAGAGGCCCCAGGACCGGAACAGAGCCCCCACAACCCCAACAGAGCCCGCAGGATCCCAACAGAGACCCCAGGACACGAACAGAGCCCCCAGGACACGAACAGAACCCCCAGGACCACAACAGAGGCCCCAGGACACCAACAGAACCCCCAGGCCCACAACAGAGCCCTCAGGACCCGAACAGAGCCCCCAGGACCACAACAGAGCTCACAGGACACCAACAGAGCACCAAGGACCCCAAAAGAGCTCGCAGGATCCCAACAGAGACTGTGGGACACAAACAGAACCCCAAGGACCCGAACAGAACCCCCAAGACCACAACTGAGCCCGCAGGACCCGAACGGAGCCCCCAGGACGCCAACACAGCTCCAAGGACCCCAACAGAGCCCCCAAGATGCCAACAGAGCCCCCAGAACCCCAAAAGAGCCTGCAGGATCCCAACAGATTCCCCGGGACACAAACAGAACCCCCAGGACCCAAACAGAACCCCCAGGACCACAACAGAGCCCCCAGGACCACAACAGAGCCCCCAGGACCACAACAGAGCCTACACAACCCCAACAGAGGCCCCAGGACCCGAACAGAGCCCCCACAACCCCAACAGAGCCCGCAGGATCCCATCAGAAACCCCGGGACACGAACAGAGCCCCCAGGACCCAAACAGAACCCCCAGGACCACAACAGAGCCCCCAGGACCACAACAGAGACCCCAGGACCACAACAGAGCCCCCAGGACCACAACAGAGCCCCAAGGACCCCAACAGAGCCCCAAGGACCCCAACAGAGCCCGCAGGATCTTGTCAGAGACCCCGGAACACGAACAGAGCCCCCAGGACCCGAACAGAACCCCCAGGACGACAACAGAGCCCGCAGGACAACAACAGAGCCCCCAGGACCACAACAGAGACCCCAGGACCACAACAGAGCCCCCAGGACCCCAACAGAAGCTCCCAGGACTTCAGCAAAGCCCCCGGGAGCCCAACAGAGCCCCCGAGACCAGAACAGAGCCACAGGGACACGAAAAGAGCCTCGAGGAACACAACAGAGCCCCCAGGACCCCAACAGAGACGCCAGGACACGAAGAGAGACACCAGGAGAACAACAGAGCCCCCAAGAACCGAATAGAGGACCCAGGACACCAACAGAGCCCCCAGGACCACAACAGAGCCCCCAGGACCACAATAGAGGCACCAGGACCCGAAAAGAGCTCACAGGACCCCAACAGAGCTCACAGGACCCCAACAGAGCTCACAGGACCCCAACAGAGCCCGCAGGATCCCAACAGAGACTGTGGGACACAAACAGAACCCCAAGGACCCGAACAGAATCCCCAAGACCACAACTGAGCCCGCAGGACCCGAACGGAGCCCCCAGGACGCCAACACAGCTCCAAGGACCCCAACAGAGCCCCCAAGATGCCAACAGAGCCCCCAGAATCCCAACAGAGCCCGCAGGATCCCAAAAGATTCCCCGGGACACAAACAGAACCTCCAGGACCACAACAGAGAGCCCAGGACCACAACAGAGCCCCCAGGACCACAACAGAGGCCCCAGGACCCGAACAGAGGCCCCACAACCCCAACAGAGCCCGCAGGATCCCATCAGAGACCCCGGGACACGAACAGAGCCCCCAGGACCCAAACAGAACCCCCAGGACGACAACAGAGCCCCCAGGACCACAACAGAGCCCCCAGGACCACAACAGAGCCCCCAGGACCCAAACAGAGACCCCAATTCACGAAGAGAGCCCCCAGGACAACAACAGAGCCCCCCGACCCCAACAGAGCCCCCGGGACCCCAACAGAGCCCCCGGGACCCCAACAGAGCCCTCGGGACCACAACAGAGCCCCCGGGACCACAACAGAGCCCCCGGGACCACAACAGAGCCCCCAGGACCACAACAGATCCGCCACGACCACAACAGAGACCCCAGGACAACAACAGAGCCCCCAGTACCATAACAGAGCCCCCAGGACCACAACAGAGTCCCCAGGATCCAATCAGAGCCCCCAGGACCCAAACAGAGACCCCAAAACGCCAAAAGAGCCCCCAGGAAAGCAAGAGAGACCCCAGGACACCAACAGAGCGAACACGACCACACCAAAGCCCCCAGGACCACACCAGAGCCCCCAGGACTCGAAGAGAGCCCCCAGGAACCCAACAGAGCCCCCGGGACCCCAACAGAGCCCCCGGGACCACAACAGAGCCCTCAGGACCCGAACAGAGCCCCCAGGACCCCAACACAGCTCACAAAACCCCAACAGAGCCCCCAGGACCCCAACAGAGCCCGCAGGATCCCAACAGAGCCCCCAGGACACGAACAGAGCCCCCAGGACCCGAACAGAACCCCCAGGACAACAACAGAGCCCCCAGGACCCCAACAGAGCCCGCAGGATCCCAACAGAGCCCCCAGGACACGAACAGAGCCCCCAGGACACGAACAGATCCCCCAGGACCACAACAGAGGACCCAGGACACCAACAGAACCCCCAGGCCCACAACAGAGCCCTCAGGACCCGAACAGAGCCCCCAAAACCCCAACAGAGGCCCCAGAACCACAACAGAGCCCACAGAACTCGAACAGAGCCCCCAGGACCACAACAGAGCCCCCAGGACCCGAACAGAGCCTACACAACCCCAACAGAGGCCCCAGCACCCGAACAGAGCCCCCACAACCCCAACAGAGCCCGCAGGATCCCATCAGAGACCCCGGGACACGAACAGAGCCCCCAGGACCCAAACAGAACCCCCAGGACCACAACAGAGCCCCCAGGACCACAACAGAGCCCCCAGGACCACAACAGAGACCCCAGGACCACAACAGAGCCCCCAGGACCACAACAGAGTTCCAAGGACCCCAACAGAGCCCCCAAGACCCCAACAGAGCCCCCAGAACCCCAACAGAGCCCGCAGGATCCCGTCAGAGACCCCGGAACACGAACAGAGACCCCAGGACCCGAACAGAAACCCCAGGACCACAACAGAGCCCCCAGGACAACAACAGAGACCCCAGGACCACAACAGAGCCCCCAGGACCACAACAGAGCCCCCAGGACCCCAACAGAAGCTCCCAGGACTTCAGCAAAGCCCCCGGGAGCCCAACAGAGCCCCCGAGACCAGAACAGAGCCACAGGGACACGAAAAGAGCCTCGAGGAACACAACAGAGCCCCCAGGACCCCAACAGAGACGCCAGGACACGAAGAGAGACACCAGGAGAACAACAGAGCCCCCAAGAACCGAACAGAGGACCCAGGACACCTACAGAGCGACCAGGACCACAACAGAGCCCCCAGGACCACAACAGAGGCCCCAGGACCCGAACAGAGCTCACAGGACCCCAACAGAGCTCACAGGACCCCAACAGAGCCCGCAGGATCCCAACAGAGCCCGCAGGATCCCAACAGAGACTGTGGGACACAAACAGAACCCCCAAGACCACAACTGAGCCCGCAGGACCCGAACGGAGCCCCCAGGACGCCAACACAGCTCCAAGGACCCCAACAGAGCCCCCAAGATGCCAACAGAGCCCCCAGAATCCCAACAGAGCCCGCAGGATCCCAACAGATTCCCCGGGACACAAACAGAACCCCCAGGACCCAAACAGAACCCCCAGGACCACAACAGAGCCCCCAGGACCACAACAGAGCCCCCAGGACCCGAACAGAGCCTACACAACCCCAACAGAGGCCCCGGGACCCGAACAGAGCCCCCACAACCCCAACAGAGCCCGCAGGATCCCATCAGAGACCCCGGGACACGAACAGAGCCCCCAGGACCCAAACAGAACCCCCAGGACCACAACAGAGCCCCCAGGACCACAACAGAGCCCCCAGGACCACAACAGAGTCCCCAGGACCACAACAGAGCCCACAGGACCCAAACAGAGACCCCAATTCACGAAGAGAGCCCCCAGGACACCAACAGAGCCCCCGGGACCCCAACAGAGCCCCCGGGACCCCAACAGAGCCCCTGGGACCCTAACAGAGCCCCCGGGACCAAAACAGAGCCCCCGGGACCACAACAGATCCGCCACGACCACAACAGAGACCCCAGGACCACAACAGAGACCCCAGGACCACAACAGAGCCCCAAGGACCCGAAGAGAACCACCAGGACAACAACAGAGCCCCTAAAACCACAACAGAGCCCCCAGGACCCCAACAGAGGCCCCGGGAAACCAACAGAACCCCCAGGCCCACAACAGAGCCCTCAGGACCCGAACAGAGCCTCCAGGACCCCAACACAGCTCACAGGACCCCAACAGAGCCCCCAGGACCACAACAGAGCCCGCAGGATCCCAACAGAGACCCCGGGACACAAACAGAGCCCCCAGGACCCGAACAGAACCCCCAGGACCACAACAGAGGCCCCAGGACACCAACAGAACCCTCAGGCCCACAACAGAGCCCTCAGGACCCGAACAGAGCCCCCAGGACCCCAACAGAGGCCCCAGAACCCGAACAGAGCCCACAGGACCCGAACAGAGCCCCCAGGACCCCAACAGAGCTCACAGGACCACAACAGAGCCCCCAGGACCACAACAGAGCCTACACAACACCAACAGAGGCCCCAGGACCCGAACAGAGCCCCCACAACCCAAACAGAGCCCGCAGGATCCCATCAGAGACCCCGGGACACGAACAGAGCCCCCAGGACCCAAACAGAACCCCCAGGACCACAACAGAGCCCCCAGGACCACAACAGAGACCCCAGGACCACAACAGAGACCCCAGGATCCCATCAGAGCCCCCAGGACCCAAACAGAGACCCCAAAACGCCAAAAGAGCCCCCAGGAAAGCAAGAGAGCCCCCAGGACACCAACAGAGCGAACACGACCACACCAAAGCCCCCAGGACCACACCAGAGCCCCCAGGACTCGAAGAGAGCCCCCAGGACCCCAACAGAGCCCCCGGGACCCCAACAGAGCCCTCAGGACCCGAACAGAGCCCCCAGGACCCCAACACAGCTCACAGGACCCCAACAGAGCCCCCAGGACCCCAACAGAGCCCGCAGGATCCCAACAGAGCCCCCAGGACCCCAACACAGCTCACAGGACCCCAACAGAGCCCCCAGGACCCCAACAGAGCCCGCAGGATCCCAACAGAGCCCCCGGGACCCCAACAGAGCCCCCGGGACCCCAACAGAGCCCCCGGGACCACAACAGAGCCCCCAGGACCCCAACAGAGCCCGCAGGATCCCAACAGAGTCCCCAGGACACGAACAGAGCCCCCAGGACACGAACAGAGCCCCCAGGACCCGAACAGAACCCCCAGGACCACAACAGAGGACCCAGGACACCAACAGAACCCCCAGGCCCACAACAGAGCCCTCAGGACCCGAACAGAGCCCCCAGGACCCCAACAGAGGCCCCAGGACCCGAACAGAGCCCACAGGACCCGAACAGAGCCCCCAGGACCCCAACAGAGCTCACAGGACCACAACAGAGCCCCCAGGACCACAACAGAGCCCCCAGGACCCGAATAGAGCCTACACAACCCCAACAGAGGCCCCAGCACCCGAACAGAGCCCCCACAACCCCAACAGAGCCCGCAGGATCCCATCAGAGACCCCGGGACACGAACAGAGCCCCCAGGACCCAAACAGAACCCCCAGGACCACAACAGAGCCCCCAGGATCACAACAGAGCCCCCAGGACCACAACAGAGCCCCCAGGACCACAACAGAGCCCCCAGGACCACAACAGAGCCCCCAGGACCACAACAGAGTTCCAAGGACCCCAAAAGAGCACCCAAGACCCCAACAGATCCTCCAGAACCCCAACAGAGCCCGCAGGATCCCGTCAGAGACCCCGGAACACGAACAGAGACCCCAGGACCCGAAAAGAACCCCCAGGACCACAACAGAGCCTCCAGGACAACAACAGAGACCCCAGGACCACAACAGAGCCCCCAGGACCCCAACAGAAGCTCCCAGGACTTCAGCAAAGCCCCCGGGAGCCCAACAGAGCCCCCGAGACCAGAACAGAGCCACAGGGACACGAAAAGAGCCTCGAGGAACACAACAGAGCCCCCAGGACCCCAACAGAGACGCCAGGACACGAAGAGAGACACCAGGAGAACAACAGAGCCCCCAAGAACCGAACAGAGGACCCAGGACACCAACAGAGCCCCCAGGACCACAACAGAGCCCCCAGGACCACAACAGAGGCCCCAGGACCCGAACAGAGCTCACAGGACCCCAACAGAGCTCACAGGACCCCAACAGAGCTCACAGGACCCCAACAGAGCCCGCAGGATCCCAACAGAGACTGTGGGACACAAACAGAACCCCAAGGACCCGAACAGAACCCCCAAGACCACAACTGAGCCCGCAGGACCCGAACGGAGCCCCCAGGATGCCAACACAGCTCCAAGGACCCCAACAGAGCCCCCAAGATGCCAACAGAGCCCCCAGAACCCCAACAGAGCCCGCAGGATCCCAACAGATTCCCCGGGACACAAACAGAACCCCCAGGACCCAAACAGAACCCCCAGGACCACAACAGAGCCCCCAGGCCCACAACAGAGCCCCCAGGACCCGAACAGAGCCCCCAGGACCCGAGCAGAGCCTACACAACCCCAACAGAGGCCCCAGGACCCGAACAGAGCCCCCACAACCCCAACAGAGCCCGCAGGATCCCATCAGAGACCCCGGGACACGAACAGAGCCCCCAGGACCCAAACAGAACCCCCAGGACCACAACAGAGCCCCCAGGACCACAACAGAGCCCCCAGGACCACAACAGAGTCCCCAGGACCACAACAGAGCCCACAGGACCCAAACAGA
Source organism: Opisthocomus hoazin (assembly GCF_030867145.1). Lineage (NCBI taxonomy): Eukaryota > Metazoa > Chordata > Aves > Opisthocomiformes > Opisthocomidae > Opisthocomus > Opisthocomus hoazin. Next base: position 6,354,541 of record NC_134437.1, on the reverse strand, counting down.
GACCCCAATTCACGAAGAGAGCCCCCAGGACACCAACAGAGCCCCCGGGACCCCAACAGAGCCCCCGGGACCCCAACAGAGCCCCTGGGACCCTAACAGAGCCCCCGGGACCACAACAGAGCCCCCAGGACCACAACAGATCCGCCACGACCACAACAGAGACCCCAGGACAACAACAGAGCCCCCAATACCATAACAGAGCCCCAAGGACCCGAAGAGAACCACCAGGACAACAACAGAGCCCCTAAAACCACAACAGAGCCCCCAGGACCCCAACAGAGGCCCCGGGACACCAACAGAACCCCCAGGCCCACAAGAGAGCCCTCAGGACCCGAACAGAGCCTCCAGGACCCCAACACAGCTCACAGGACCCCAACAGAGCCCCCAGGACCACAACAGAGCCCGCAGGATCCCAACAGAGACCCCGGGACACAAACAGAACCCCCAGGACTCGAACACAACCCCCAAGACCACAATAGAGTTTGCATGACCCGAACGGAGCCCCCACAACCCCAACAGAGCCCGCAGGATCCCATCAGAGAAAACAGGACACGAACAGAGCCCCCAGGACCCGAACAGAACCCCCAGGACCACAACAGAGCCCCCAGGACCTCAACAGAGCCCGCAGGATCCCAACAGAGCCCCCAGGACACGAACAAAGCCCCCAGGACCCGAACAGAACCCCCAGGACCACAACAGAGGCCCCAGGACACCAACAGAACCCTCAGGCCCACAACAGAGCCCTCAGGACCCGAACAGAGCCCCCAGGACCCCAACAGAGGCCCCAGAACCCGAACAGAGCCCACAGGACCCGAACAGAGCCCCCAGGACCCCAACAGAGCTCACAGGACCACAACAGAGCCCCCAGTACCATAACGGAGCCCCAAGGACCCGAAGAGAACCACCAGGACAACAACAGAGCCCCTAAGACCACAACAGAGCCCCCAGGACCACAACAGAGTCCCCAGGATCCCATCAGAGCCCCCAGGACCCAAACAGAGACCCCAAAACGCCAAAAGAGCCCCCAGGACAGCAAGAGAGCCCCCAGGACACCAACAGAGCCCACACGACCACACCAAAGCCCCCAGAACCACACCAGAGCCCCCAGGACTCGAAGAGAGCCCCCAGGACCCCAACAGAGCCCCCGGGACCCCAACAGAGCCCCCGGGACCACAATAGAGCCCACGGGAACCCAACAGAGCCCTCGAGACCCTAACAGAGCCCTCGGGACCACAACAGAGCCCCCGGGACCACAACAGAGCCCACAGGACACGAACAGAGCCCCCAGGACCCCAACAGAGGCCCCGGGACACCAACAGAACCCCCAGGCCCACAACAGAGCCCTCAGGACCCGAACAGAGCCCCCAGGACCCCAACACAGCTCACAGGACCCCAACAGAGCCCCCAGGACCACAACAGAGCCCGCAGGATCCCAACAGAGACCCCGGGACACAAACAGAACCCCCAGGACCCGAACACAACCCCCAAGACCACAATAGAGTTCGCATGACCCGAACGGAGCCCCCACAACCCCAACAGAGCCCGCAGGATCCCATCAGAGCCCCCAGGACACAAACAGAGCCCCCAGGACCCGAACAGAACCCCCAGGACCACAACAGAGCCCCCAGGACCCCAACAGAGCCCGCAGGATCCCAACAGAGCCCCCAGGACACGAACAGAGCCCCCAGGACCCGAACAGAGCCCCCAGGACCACAACAGAGGCCCCAGGACACCAACAGAACCCCCAGGCCCACAACAGAGCTCTCAGGACCCGAACAGAGCCCCCAGGACCCGAACAGAGCCCACAGGACCCGAACAGAGCCCCCAGGACCCCAACAGAGATCACAGGACCACAACAGAGCCCCCAGGACCACAACAGAGCCCCCAGGACCCGAACAGAGCCTACACAACCCCAACAGAGGCCCCAGGACCGGAACAGAGCCCCCACAACCCCAACAGAGCCCGCAGGATCCCAACAGAGACCCCAGGACACGAACAGAGCCCCCAGGACACGAACAGAACCCCCAGGACCACAACAGAGGCCCCAGGACACCAACAGAACCCCCAGGCCCACAACAGAGCCCTCAGGACCCGAACAGAGCCCCCAGGACCACAACAGAGCTCACAGGACACCAACAGAGCACCAAGGACCCCAAAAGAGCTCGCAGGATCCCAACAGAGACTGTGGGACACAAACAGAACCCCAAGGACCCGAACAGAACCCCCAAGACCACAACTGAGCCCGCAGGACCCGAACGGAGCCCCCAGGACGCCAACACAGCTCCAAGGACCCCAACAGAGCCCCCAAGATGTCAACAGAGCCCCCAGAACCCCAAAAGAGCCTGCAGGATCCCAACAGATTCCCCGGGACACAAACAGAACCCCCAGGACCCAAACAGAACCCCCAGGACCACAACAGAGCCCCCAGGAACACAACAGAGCCCCCAGGACCACAACAGAGCCCCCAGGACCCGAACAGAGCCTACACAACCCCAACAGAGGCCCCAGGACCCGAACAGAGCCCCCACAACCCCAACAGAGCCCGCAGGATCCCATCAGAGACCCCGGGACACGAACAGAGCCCCCAGGACCCAAACAGAACCCCCAGGACCACAACAGAGCCCCCAGGACCACAACAGAGACCCCAGGACCACAACAGAGCCCCCAGGACCACAACAGAGCCCCAAGGACCCCAACAGAGCCCCAAGGACCCCAACAGAGCCCGCAGGATCTTGTCAGAGACCCCGGAACACGAACAGAGCCCCCAGGACCCGAACAGAACCCCCAGGACCACAACAGAGCCCGCAGGACAACAACAGAGCCCCCAGGACCACAACAGAGACCCCAGGACCACAACAGAGCCCCCAGGACCCCAACAGAAGCTCCCAGGACTTCAGCAAAGCCCCCGGGAGCCCAACAGAGCCCCCGAGACCAGAACAGAGCCACAGGGACACGAAAAGAGCCTCGAGGAACACAACAGAGCCCCCAGGACCCCAACAGAGACGCCAGGACACGAAGAGAGACACCAGGAGAACAACAGAGCCCCCAAGAACCGAATAGAGGACCCAGGACACCAACAGAGCCCCCAGGACCACAACAGAGCCCCCAGGACCACAATAGAGGCACCAGGACCCGAAAAGAGCTCACAGGACCCCAACAGAGCTCACAGGACCCCAACAGAGCTCACAGGACCCCAACAGAGCCCGCAGGATCCCAACAGAGACTGTGGGACACAAACAGAACCCCAAGGACCCGAACAGAATCCCCAAGACCACAACTGAGCCCGCAGGACCCGAACGGAGCCCCCAGGACGCCAACACAGCTCCAAGGACCCCAACAGAGCCCCCAAGATGCCAACAGAGCCCCCAGAATCCCAACAGAGCCCGCAGGATCCCAAAAGATTCCCCGGGACACAAACAGAACCCCCAGGACCACAACAGAGCCCCCAGGACGACAACAGAGCCCCCAGGACCACAACAGAGGCCCCAGGACCCGAACAGAGGCCCCACAACCCCAACAGAGCCCGCAGGATCCCATCAGAGACCCCGGGACACGAACAGAGCCCCCAGGACCCAAACAGAACCCCCAGGACGACAACAGAGCCCCCAGGACCACAACAGAGCCCCCAGGACCACAACAGAGCCCCCAGGACCCAAACAGAGACCCCAATTCACGAAGAGAGCCCCCAGGACAACAACAGAGCCCCCCGACCCCAACAGAGCCCCCGGGACCCCAACAGAGCCCCCGGGACCCCAACAGAGCCCTCGGGACCACAACAGAGCCCCCGGGACCACAACAGAGCCCCCGGGACCACAACAGAGCCCCCAGGACCACAACAGATCCGCCACGACCACAACAGAGACCCCAGGACAACAACAGAGCCCCCAGTACCATAACAGAGCCCCCAGGACCACAACAGAGTCCCCAGGATCCAATCAGAGCCCCCAGGACCCAAACAGAGACCCCAAAACGCCAAAAGAGCCCCCAGGAAAGCAAGAGAGACCCCAGGACACCAACAGAGCGAACACGACCACACCAAAGCCCCCAGGACCACACCAGAGCCCCCAGGACTCGAAGAGAGCCCCCAGGAACCCAACAGAGCCCCCGGGACCCCAACAGAGCCCCCGGGACCACAACAGAGCCTTCAGGACCCGAACAGAGCCCCCAGGACCCCAACACAGCTCACAAAACCCCAACAGAGCCCCCAGGACCCCAACAGAGCCCGCAGGATCCCAACAGAGCCCCCAGGACACGAACAGAGCCCCCAGGACCCGAACAGAACCCCCAGGACCACAACAGAGCCCCCAGGACCCCAACAGAGCCCGCAGGATCCCAACAGAGCCCCCAGGACACAAACAGAGCCCCCAGGACACGAACAGAGCCCCCAGGACCACAACAGAGGACCCAGGACACCAACAGAACCCCCAGGCCCACAACAGAGCCCTCAGGACCCGAACAGAGCCCCCAAAACCCCAACAGAGGCCCCAGAACCCGAACAGAGCCCACAGGACTCGAACAGAGCCCCCAGGACCACAACAGAGCCCCCAGGACCCGAACAGAGCCTACACAACCCCAACAGAGGCCCCAGGACCCGAACAGAGCCCCCACAACCCCAAGAGAGCCCGCAGGATCCCATCAGAGACCCCGGGACACGAACAGAGCCCCCAGGACCCAAACAGAACCCCCAGGACCACAACAGAGCCCCCAGGATCACAACAGAGCCCCCAGGACCACAACAGAGCCCCCAGGACCACAACAGAGACCCCAGGACCACAACAGAGACCCCAGGACCACAACAGAGTTCCAAGGACCCCAACAGAGCCCCCAAGACCCCAACAGAGCCCCCAGAACCCCAACAGAGCCCGCAGGATCCCGTCAGAGACCCCGGAACACGAACAGAGACCCCAGGACCCGAACAGAAACCCCAGGACCACAACAGAGCCCCCAGGACAACAACAGAGACCCCAGGACCACAACAGAGACCCCAGGACCACAACAGAGCCCCCAGGACCACAACAGAGCCCCCAGGACCCCAACAGAAGCTCCCAGGACTTCAGCAAAGCCCCCGGGAGCCCAACAGAGCCCCCGAGACCAGAACAGAGCCACAGGGACACGAAAAGAGCCTCGAGGAACACAACAGAGCCCCCAGGACCCCAACAGAGACGCCAGGACACGAAGAGAGACACCAGGAGAACAACAGAGCCCCCAAGAACCGAACAGAGGACCCAGGACACCTACAGAGCGACCAGGACCACAACAGAGCCCCCAGGACCACAACAGAGGCCCCAGGACCCGAACAGAGCTCACAGGACCCCAACAGAGCTCACAGGACCCCAACAGAGCCCGCAGGATCCCAACAGAGCCCGCAGGATCCCAACAGAGACTGTGGGACACAAACAGAACCCCCAAGACCACAACTGAGCCCGCAGGACCCGAACGGAGCCCCCAGGACGCCAACACAGCTCCAAGGACCCCAACAGAGCCCCCAAGATGCCAACAGAGCCCCCAGAATCCCAACAGAGCCCGCAGGATCCCAACAGATTCCCCGGGACACAAACAGAACCCCCAGGAACCAAACAGAACCCCCAGGACCACAACAGAGCCCCCAGGACCACAACAGAGCCCCCAGGACCACAACAGAGCCTACACAACCCCAACAGAGGCCCCAGGACCCGAACAGAGCCCCCACAACCCCAACAGAGCCCGCAGGATCCCATCAGAGACCCCGGGACACGAACAGAGCCCCCAGGACCCAAACAGAACCCCCAGGACCACAACAGAGCCCCCAGGACCACAACAGAGCCCCCAGGACCACAACAGAGTCCCCAGGACCACAACAGAGCCCACAGGACCCAAACAGAGACCCCAATTCACGAAGAGAGCCCCCAGGACACCAACAGAGCCCCCGGGACCACAACAGAGCCCCCGGGACCCCAACAGAGCCCCTGGGACCCTAACAGAGCCCCCGGGACCACAACAGAGCCCCCAGGACCACAACAGATCCGCCACGACCACAACAGAGACCCCAGGACAACAACAGAGCCCCCAATACCATAACAGAGCCCCAAGGACCCGAAGAGAACCACCAGGACAACAACAGAGCCCCTAAAACCACAACAGAGCCCCCAGGACCCGAACAGAGCCCCCAGGACCCCAACAGAGGCCCCAGAACCCGAACAGAGCCCACAGGACCCGAACAGAGCCCCCAGGACCCCAACAGAGCTCACAGGACCACAACAGAGCCCCCAGTACCATAACGGAGCCCCAAGGACCCGAAGAGAACCACCAGGACAACAACAGAGCCCCTAAGACCACAACAGAGCCCCCAGGACCACAACAGAGTCCCCAGGATCCCATCAGAGCCCCCAGGACCCAAACAGAGACCCCAAAACGCCAAAAGAGCCCCCAGGACAGCAAGAGAGCCCCCAGGACACCAACAGAGCCCACACGACCACACCAAAGCCCCCAGAACCACACCAGAGCCCCCAGGACTCGAAGAGAGCCCCCAGGACCCCAACAGAGCCCCCGGGACCCCAACAGAGCCCTCGGGACCACAACAGAGCCCACAGGACACGAACAGAGCCCCCAGGACCCCAACAGAGGCCCCGGGACACCAACAGAACCCCCAGGCCCACAACAGAGCCCTCAGGACCCGAACAGAGCCCCCAGGACCCCAACACAGCTCACAGGACCCCAACAGAGCCCCCAGGACCACAACAGAGCCCGCAGGATCCCAACAGAGACCCCGGGACACAAACAGAACCCCCAGGACCCGAACACAACCCCCAAGACCACAATAGAGTTCGCATGACCCGAACGGAGCCCCCACAACCCCAACAGAGCCCGCAGGATCCCATCAGAGCCCCCAGGACACAAACAGAGCCCCCAGGACCCGAACAGAACCCCCAGGACCACAACAGAGCCCCCAGGACCCCAACAGAGCCCGCAGGATCCCAACAGAGCCCCCAGGACACGAACAGAGCCCCCAGGACCCGAACAGAGCCCCCAGGACCACAACAGAGGCCCCAGGACACCAACAGAACCCCCAGGCCCACAACAGAGCTCTCAGGACCCGAACAGAGCCCCCAGGACCCGAACAGAGCCCACAGGACCCGAACAGAGCCCCCAGGACCCCAACAGAGATCACAGGACCACAACAGAGCCCCCAGGACCACAACAGAGCCCCCAGGACCCGAACAGAGCCTACACAACCCCAACAGAGGCCCCAGGACCCGAACAGAGCCCCCACAACCCCAACAGAGCCCGCAGGATCCCAACAGAGACCCCAGGACACGAACAGAGCCCCCAGGACACGAACAGAACCCCCAGGATCACAACAGAGGCCCCAGGACACCAACAGAACCCCCAGGCCCACAACAGAGCCCTCAGGAGCCGAACAGAGCCCCCAGGACCACAACAGAGCTCACAGGACACCAACAGAGCACCAAGGAACCCAAAAGAGCTCGCAGGATCCCAACAGAGACTGTGGGACACAAACAGAACCCCAAGGACCCGAACAGAACCCCCAAGACCACAACTGAGCCCGCAGGACCCGAACGGAGCCCCCAGGACGCCAACACAGCTCCAAGGACCCCAACAGAGCCCCCAAGATGCCAACAGAGCCCCCAGAACCCCAAAAGAGCCTGCAGGATCCCAACAGATTCCCCGGGACACAAACAGAACCCCCAGGACCCAAACAGAACCCCCAGGACCACAACAGAGCCCCCAGGACCACAACAGAGCCTCCAGGACCCGAACAGAGCCTACACAACCCCAACAGAGGCCCCAGGACCCGAACAGAGCCCCCACAACCCCAACAGAGCCCGCAGGATCCCATCAGAGACCCCGGGACACGAACAGAGCCCCCAGGACCCAAACAGAACCCCCAGGACCACAACAGAGCCCCCAGGACCACAACAGAGACCCCAGGACCACAACAGAGCCCCCAGGACCACAACAGAGCCCCAAGGACCCCAACAGAGCCCCAAGGACCCCAACAGAGCCCGCAGGATCTTGTCAGAGACCCCGGAACACGAACAGAGCCCCCAGGACCCGAACAGAACCCCCAGGACCACAACAGAGCCCGCAGGACAACAACAGAGCCCCCAGGACCACAACAGAGACCCCAGGACCACAACAGAGCCCCCAGGACCCCAACAGAAGCTCCCAGGACTTCAGCAAAGCCCCCGGGAGCCCAACAGAGCCCCCGAGACCAGAACAGAGCCACAGGGACACGAAAAGAGCCTCGAGGAACACAACAGAGCCCCCAGGACCCCAACAGAGACGCCAGGACACGAAGAGAGACACCAGGAGAACAACAGAGCCCCCAAGAACCGAATAGAGGACCCAGGACACCAACAGAGCCCCCAGGACCACAACAGAGCCCCCAGGACCACAATAGAGGCACCAGGACCCGAAAAGAGCTCACAGGACCCCAACAGAGCTCACAGGACCCCAACAGAGCTCACAGGACCCCAACAGAGCCCGCAGGATCCCAACAGAGACTGTGGGACACAAACAGAACCCCAAGGACCCGAACAGAATCCCCAAGACCACAACTGAGCCCGCAGGACCCGAACGGAGCCCCCAGGACGCCAACACAGCTCCAAGGACCCCAACAGAGCCCCCAAGATGCCAACAGAGCCCCCAGAATCCCAACAGAGCCCGCAGGATCCCAACAGATTCCCCGGGACACAAACAGAACCCCCAGGACCACAACAGAGCCCCCAGGACGACAACAGAGCCCCCAGGACCACAACAGAGGCCCCAGGACCCGAACAAAGGTCCCACAACCCCAACAGAGCCCGCAGGATCCCATCAGAGACCCCGGGACACGAACAGAGCCCCCAGGACCCAAACAGAACCCCCAGGACGACAACAGAGCCCCCAGGACCACAACAGAGCCCCCAGGACCACAACAGAGCCCCCAGGACCCAAACAGAGACCCCAATTCACGAAGAGAGCCCCCAGGACAACAACAGAGCCCCCCGACCCCAACAGAGCCCCCGGGACCCCAACAGAGCCCCCGGGACCCCAACAGAGCCCTCGGGACCACAACAGAGCCCCCGGGACCACAACAGAGCCCCCGGGACCACAACAGAGCCCCCAGGACCACAACAGATCCGCCACGACCACAACAGAGACCCCAGGACAACAACAGAGCCCCCAGTACCATAACAGAGCCCCCAGGACCACAACAGAGTCCCCAGGATCCAATCAGAGCCCCCAGGACCCAAACAGAGACCCCAAAACGCCAAAAGAGCCCCCAGGAAAGCAAGAGAGACCCCAGGACACCAACAGAGCGAACACGACCACACCAAAGCCCCCAGGACCACACCAGAGCCCCCAGGACTCGAAGAGAGCCCCCAGGAACCCAACAGAGCCCCCGGGACCCCAACAGAGCCCCCGGGACCACAACAGAGCCCTCAGGACCCGAACAGAGCCCCCAGGACCCCAACACAGCTCACAAAACCCCAACAGAGCCCCCAGGACCCCAACAGAGCCCGCAGGATCCCAACAGAGCCCCCGGGACACGAACAGAGCCCCCAGGACCCGAACAGAACCCCCAGGACCACAACAGAGCCCCCAGGACCCCAACAGAGCCCGCAGGATCCCAACAGAGCCCCCAGGACACGAACAGAGCCCCCAGGACCACAACAGAGGACCCAGGACACCAACAGAACCCCCAGGCCCACAACAGAGCCCTCAGGACCCGAACAGAGCCCCCAAAACCCCAACAGAGGCCCCAGAACCCGAACAGAGCCCACAGGACTCGAACAGAGCCCCCAGGACCACAACAGAGCCCCCAGGACCCGAACAGAGCCTACACAACCCCAACAGAGGCCCCAGGACCCGAACAGAGCCCCCACAACCCCAACAGAGCCCGCAGGATCCCATCAGAGACCCCGGGACACGAACAGAGCCCCCAGGACCCAAACAGAACCCCCAGGACCACAACAGAGCCCCCAGGATCACAACAGAGCCCCCAGGACCACAACAGAGCCCCCAGGACCACAACAGAGACCCCAGGACCACAACAGAGCCCCCAGGACCACAACAGAGTTCCAAGGACCCCAACAGAGCCCCCAAGACCCCAACAGAGCCCCCAGAACCCCAACAGAGCCCGCAGGATCCCGTCAGAGACCCCGGAACACGAACAGAGACCCCAGGACCCGAACAGAAACCCCAGGACCACAACAGAGCCCCCAGGACAACAACAGAGACCCCAGGACCACAACAGAGACCCCAGGACCACAACAGAGCCCCCAGGACCACAACAGAGCCCCCAGGACCCCAACAGAAGCTCCCAGGACTTCAGCAAAGCCCCCGGGAGCCCAACAGAGCCCCCGAGACCAGAACAGAGCCACAGGGACACGAAAAGAGCCTCGAGGAACACAACAGAGCCCCCAGGACCCCAACAGAGACGCCAGGACACGAAGAGAGACACCAGGAGAACAACAGAGCCCCCAAGAACCGAACAGAGGACCCAGGACACCTACAGAGCGACCAGGACCACAACAGAGCCCCCAGGACCACAACAGAGGCCCCAGGACCCGAACAGAGCTCACAGGACCCCAACAGAGCTCACAGGACCCCAACAGAGCCCGCAGGATCCCAACAGAGCCCGCAGGATCCCAACAGAGACTGTGGGACACAAACAGAACCCCCAAGACCACAACTGAGCCCGCAGGACCCGAACGGAGCCCCCAGGACCCCAACACAGCTCCAAGGACCCCAACAGAGCCCCCAAGATGCCAACAGAGCCCCCAGAATCCCAACAGAGCCCGCAGGATCCCAACAGATTCCCCGGGACACAAACAGAACCCCCAGGAACCAAACAGAACCCCCAGGACCACAACAGAGCCCCCAGGACCACAACAGAGCCCCCAGGACCACAACAGAGCCCCCAGGACCCGAACAGAGCCTACACAACACCAACAGAGGCCCCGGGACCCGAACAGAGCCCCCACAACCCCAACAGAGCCCGCAGGATCCCATCAGAGACCCCGGGACACGAACAGAGCCCCCAGGACCCAAACAGAACCCCCAGGACCACAACAGAGCCCCCAGGACCACAACAGAGCCCCCAGGACCACAACAGAGTCCCCAGGACCACAACAGAGCCCACAGGACCCAAACAGAGACCCCAATTCACGAAGAGAGCCCCCAGGACACCAACAGAGCCCCCGGGACCCCAACAGAGCCCCCGGGACCCCAACAGAGCCCCTGGGACCCTAACAGAGCCCCCGGGACCAAAACAGAGCCCCCGAGACCACAACAGATCCGCCACGACCACAACAGAGACCCCAGGACCACAACAGAGCCCCCAATACCATAACAGAGCCCCAAGGACCCGAAGAGAACCACCAGGACAACAACAGAGCCCCTAAAACCACAACAGAGCCCCCAGGACCCCAACAGAGGCCCCGGGAAACCAACAGAACCCCCAGGCCCACAACAGAGCCCTCAGGACCCGAACAGAGCCTCCAGGACCCCAACACAGCTCACAGGACCCCAACAGAGCCCCCAGGACCACAACAGAGCCCGCAGGATCCCAACAGAGACCCCGGGACACAAACAGAGCCCCCAGGACCCGAACAGAACCCCCAGGACCACAACAGAGGCCCCAGGACACCAACAGAACCCTCAGGCCCACAACAGAGCCCTCAGGACCCGAACAGAGCCCCCAGGACCCCAACAGAGGCCCCAGAACCCGAACAGAGCCCACAGGACCCGAACAGAGCCCCCAGGACCCCAACAGAGCTCACAGGACCACAACAGAGCCCCCAGGACCACAACAGAGCCTACACAACACCAACAGAGGCCCCAGGACCCGAACAGAGCCCCCACAACCCAAACAGAGCCCGCAGGATCCCATCAGAGACCCCGGGACACGAACAGAGCCCCCAGGACCCAAACAGAACCCCCAGGACCACAACAGAGCCCCCAGGACCACAACAGAGACCCCAGGACCACAACAGAGACCCCAGGATCCCATCAGAGCCCCCAGGACCCAAACAGAGACCCCAAAACGCCAAAAGAGCCCCCAGGAAAGCAAGAGAGTCCCCAGGACACCAACAGAGCGAACACGACCACACCAAAGCCCCCAGGACCACACCAGAGCCCCCAGGACTCGAAGAGAGCCCCCAGGACCCCAACAGAGCCCCCGGGACCCCAACAGAGCCCTCAGGACCCGAACAGAGCCCCCAGGACCCCAACACAGCTCACAGGACCCCAACAGAGCCCCCAGGAACCCAACAGAGCCCGCAGGATCCCAACAGAGCCCCCAGGACACGAACAGAGCCCCCAGGACCCGAACAGAACCCCCAGGACCACAACAGAGCCCCCAGGACCCCAACAGAGCCCGCAGGATCCCAACAGAGCCCCCAGGACACGAACAGAGCCCCCAGGACACGAACAGAGCCCCCAGGACCCGAACAGAACCCCCAGGACCACAACAGAGGACCCAGGACACCAACAGAACCCCCAGGCCCACAACAGAGCCCTCAGGACCCGAACAGAGCCCCCAGGACCCCAACAGAGGCCCCAGGACCCGAACAGAGCCCACAGAACCCGAACAGAGCCCCCAGGACCCCAACAGAGCTCACAGGACCACAACAGAGCCCCCAGGACCACAACAGAGCCCCCAGGACACGAACAGAGCCTACACAACCCCAACAGAGGCCCCAGCACCCGAACAGAGCCCCCACAACCCCAACAGAGCCCGCAGGATCCCATCAGAGACCCCGGGACACGAACAGAGCCCCCAGGACCCAAACAGAACCCCCAGGACCACAACAGAGCCCCCAGGATCACAACAGAGCCCCCAGGACCACAACAGAGCCCCCAGGACCACAACAGAGACCCCAGGACCACAACAGAGCCCCCAGGACCACAACAGAGTTCCAAGGACCCCAAAAGAGCACCCAAGACCCCAACAGAGCCCCCAGAACTCCAACAGAGCCCGCAGGATCCCGTCAGAGACCCCGGAACACGAACAGAGACCCCAGGACCCGAAAAGAACCCCCAGGACCACAACAGAGCCTCCAGGACAACAACAGAGACCCCAGGACCACAACAGAGCCCCCAGGACCCCAACAGAAGCTCCCAGGACTTCAGCAAAGCCCCCGGGAGCCCAACAGAGCCCCCGAGACCAGAACAGAGCCACAGGGACACGAAAAGAGCCTCGAGGAACACAACAGAGCCCCCAGGACCCCAACAGAGACGCCAGGACACGAAGAGAGACACCAGGAGAACAACAGAGCCCCCAAGAACCGAACAGAGGACCCAGGACACCAACAGAGCCCCCAGGACCACAACAGAGGCCCCAGGACCCGAACAGAGCTCACAGGACCCCAACAGAGCTCACAGGACCCCAACAGAGCTCACAGGACCCCAACAGAGCCCGCAGGATCCCAACAGAGACTGTGGGACACAAACAGAACCCCAAGGACCCGAACAGAACCCCCAAGACCACAACTGAGCCCGCAGGACCCGAACGGAGCCCCCAGGACGCCAACACAGCTCCAAGGACCCCAACAGAGCCCCCAAGATGCCAACAGAGCCCCCAGAACCCCAACAGAGCCCGCAGGATCCCAACAGATTCCCCGGGACACAAACAGAACCCCCAGGAACCAAACAGAACCCCCAGGACCACAACAGAGCCCCCAGGACCACAACAGAGCCCCCAGGACCACAACAGAGCCCCCAGGACCACAACAGAGCCTACACAACCCCAACAGAGGCCCCAGGACCCGAACAGAGCCCCCACAACCCCAACAGAGCCCGCAGGATCCCATCAGAGACCCCGGGACACGAACAGAGCCCCCAGGACTCAAACAGAACCCCCAGGACCACAACAGAGCCCCCAGGACCACAACAGAGCCCCCAGGACCACAACAGAGTCCCCAGGACCACAACAGAGCCCACAGGACCCAAACAGAGACCCCAATTCACGAAGAGAGCCCCCAGGACACCAACAGAGCCCCCGGGACCCCAACAGAGCCCCCGGGACCCCAACAGAGCCCCTGGGACCCTAACAGAGCCCCCGGGACCACAACAGAGCCCCCAGGACCACAACAGATCCGCCACGACCACAACAGAGACCCCAGGACAACAACAGAGCCCCCAATACCATAACAGAGCCCCAAGGACCCGAAGAGAACCACCAGGACAACAACAGAGCCCCTAAAACCACAACAGAGCCCCCAGGACCCCAACAGAGGCCCCGGGACACCAACAGAACCCCCAGGCCCACAAGAGAGCCCTCAGGACCCGAACAGAGCCTCCAGGACCCCAACACAGCTCACAGGACCCCAACAGAGCCCCCAGGACCACAACAGAGCCCGCAGGATCCCAACAGAGACCCCGGGACACAAACAGAACCCCCAGGACTCGAACACAACCCCCAAGACCACAATAGAGTTTGCATGACCCGAACGGAGCCCCCACAACCCCAACAGAGCCCGCAGGATCCCATCAGAGAAAACAGGACACGAACAGAGCCCCCAGGACCCGAACAGAACCCCCAGGACCACAACAGAGCCCCCAGGACCTCAACAGAGCCCGCAGGATCCCAACAGAGCCCCCAGGACACGAACAAAGCCCCCAGGACCCGAACAGAACCCCCAGGACCACAACAGAGGCCCCAGGACACCAACAGAACCCTCAGGCCCACAACAGAGCCCTCAGGACCCGAACAGAGCCCCCAGGACCCCAACAGAGGCCCCAGAACCCGAACAGAGCCCACAGGACCCGAACAGAGCCCCCAGGACCCCAACAGAGCTCACAGGACCACAACAGAGCCCCCAGGACCACAACAGAGCCCCCAGGACCACAACAGAGCCTACACAACACCAACAGAGGCCCCAGGACCCGAACAGAGCCCCCACAACCCAAACAGAGCCCGCAGGATCCCATCAGAGACCCCGGGACACGAACAGAGCCCCCAGGACCCAAACAGAACCCCCAGGACCACAACAGAGCCCCCAGGACCACAACAGAGACCCCAGGACCACAACAGAGCCCCCAGGACCACAACAGAGTTTCAAGGACCCCAACAGAGCCCCAAGGACCCCAACAGAGCCCCCAGAACCCCAACAGAGCCCGCAGGATCCCGTCAGAGACCCCGGGACACGAACAGAGCCCCCAGGACCCGAACAGAACCCCCAGGACCACAACAGAGCCCGCAGGACAACAACAGAGCCCCCAGGACCACAACAGAGACCCCAGGACCACAACAGAGCCCCCAGGACCCCAACAGAAGCTCCCAGGACTTCAGCAAAGCCCCCGGGAGCCCAACAGAGCCCCCGAGACCAGAACAGAGCCACAGGGACACGAAAAGAGCCTCGAGGAACACAACAGAGCCCCCAGGACCCCAACAGAGACGCCAGGACACGAAGAGAGACACCAGGAGAACAACAGAGCCCCCAAGAACCGAATAGAGGACCCAGGACAACAACAGAGCCCCCAGGACCACAACAAAGCCCCCAGGACCACAATAGAGGCACCAGGACCCGAAAAGAGCTCACAGGACCCGAACAGAGCTCACAGGACCCCAACAGAGCACCCAGGACCCCAACAGAGCCCGCAGGATCCCAACAGAGACTGTGGGACACAAACAGAACCCCAAGGACCCGAACAGAATCCCCAAGACCACAACTGAGCCCGCAGGACCCGAACGGAGCCCCCAGGACGCCAACACAGCTCCAAGGAACCCAACAGAGCCCCCAAGATGCCAACAGAGCCCCCAGAATCCCAACAGAGCCCGCAGGATCCCAAAAGATTCCCCGGGACACAAACAGAACCCCCAGGACCACAACAGAGCCCCCAGGACCACAACAGAGCCCCCAGGACCCGAACAGAGGCCCCAGGACCCGAACAGAGGCCCCACAACCCCAACAGAGCCCGCAGGATCCCATCAGAGACCCCGGGACACGAACAGAGCCCCCAGGACACAAACAGAGACCCCAGGACCACAACAGAGCCCGCAGGACCACAACAGAGCTCCCAGGACCACAACAGAGCCCCCAGGACCCAAACAGAGACCCCAATTCACGAAGAGAGCCCCCAGGACAACAACAGAGCCCCCCGACCCCAACAGAGCCCCCGGGACCACAACAGAGCCCCCGGGACCCCAACAGAGCCCCCGGGACCCCAACAGAGCCCCCGGGACCACAACAGAGCCCCCGGGACCACAACAGAGCCCCCGGGACCACAACAGAGACCCCAGTACCATAACAGAGCCCCCAGTACCCGAAGAGAACCACCAGGACAACAACAGAGCCCCTAAGACCACAACAGAGCCCCCAGGACCACAACAGAGTCCCCAGGATCCCATCAGAGCCCCCAGGACCCAAACAGAGACCCCAAAACGCCAAAAGAGCCCCCAGGACACCAAGAGAGCCCCCAGGACACCAACAGAGCCCACACGACCACACCAAAGCCCCCAGGACCACAACAGAGCCCCCAGGACTCGAAGAGAGCCCCCAGGACCCCAACAGAGCCCCTGGGACCCCAACAGAGCCCCCGGGACCACAACAGAGCCCTCAGGACCCGAACAGAGCCCCCAGGACCGCAACACAGCTCACAGGACCCCAACAGAGCCCCCAGGACCCCAACAGAGCCTGCAGGATCCCAACAGAGCCCCCAGGACAGGAACAGAGCCACCAGGACCCGAACAGAACCCCCAGGACCACAACAGAGCCCCCAAGACCCCAACAGAGCCCGCAGGATCCCAACAGAGCCCCCAGAACACGAACAGAGCCCCCAGGACCCGAACAGAACCCCCAGGACCCCAACAGAGCCCCCAGGACACCAACAGAACCCCCAGGCCCACAACAGAGCCCTCAGGACCCGAAAAGAGCCCCCAGGACCCCAACAGAGGCCCCAGAACCTGAACAGAGCCCACAGGACCCGAACAGAGCTCCCAGGACACCAACAGAGCTCACAGGACCACAACAGAGCCCCCAGGACCACAACAGAGCCCCCAGGAGCACAACAGAGTTCCAAGGACCCCAACAGAGCCCCCAAGACCCCAACAGAGCCCCCAGAACCCCAACAGAGTCCGCAGGATCCCGTCAGAGACCCCGGAACACGAACAGAGACCCCAGGACCCGAACAGAACCCCCAGGACCACAACAGAGACCCCAGGACAACAACAGAGACCCCAGGACCACAACAGAGACCCCAGGACCACAACAGAGACCCCAGGACCCCAACAGACACGCCAGGACACGAAGAGAGATACCAGGAGAACAACAGAGCCCCCAAGAACCGAACAGAGGACCCAGGACACCAACAGAGCCCCCAGGACCACAACAGAGCCCCCAGGACCACAACAGAGGCCCCAGGACACGAACAGAGCTCACAGGACCCCAACAGAGCTCACAGGACCCCAACAGAGCCCGCAGGATCCCAACAGAGACTGTGGGACACAAACAGAACCCCAAGGATCCGAACAGAACCCCCAAGACCACAACTGAGCCCGCAGGACCCGAACGGAGCCCCCAGGACGCCAACACAGCTCCAAGGACCCCAACAGAGCCCCCAAGATGCCAACAGAGCCCCCAGAACCCCAACAGAGCCCGCAGGATCCCAACAGATTCCCCGGGACACAAACAGAACCCCCAGGACCGAAACAGAACCCCCAGGACCACAACAGAGCCCCCAGGACCACAACAGAGCCCCCAGGACCACAACAGAGCCCCCAGGACCACAACAGAGCCTACACAACCCCAACAGAGGCCCCAGGACCCGAACAGAGCCCCCACAACCCCAACAGAGCCCGCAGGATCCCATCAGAGACCCCGGGACACGAACAGAGCCCCCAGGACCCAAACAGAACCCCCAGGACCACAACAGAGCCCCCAGGACCACAACAGAGCCCCCAGGACCACAACAGAGTCCCCAGGACCACACCAGAGCCCACAGGACCCAAACAGAGACCCCAATTCACGAAGAGAGCCCCCAGGACACCAACAGAGCCCCCGGGACCCAACAGAGCCCCCGGGACCCCAACAGAGCCCCCGGGACCCCAACAGAGCCCCCGGGACCACAACAGATCCGCCACGACCACAACAGACACCCCAGGACAACAACAGAGCCCCCAATACCATAACAGAGCCCCAAGGACCCGAAGAGAACCACCAGGACAACAACAGAGCCCCTAAAACCACAACAGAGCCCCCAGGACCACAACAGAGTCCCCAGGATCCCATCAGAGCCCCCAGGACCCAAACAGAGACCCCAAAACGCCAAAAGAGCCCCCAGGACACCAAGAGAGCCCCCAGGACACCAACAGATCCCACACGACCACACCAAATCCCCCAGGACCACACCAGAGTCCCCAGGACTCGAAGAGAGCCCCCAGGACCCCAACAGAGCCCCCGGGACCCCAACAGAGCCCCCGGGACAACAATAGAGCCCACGGGAACCCAACAGAGCCCCCGGGACCCTAACAGAGCCCTCGGGACCACAACAGAGCCCCCGGGACCACAACAGAGCCCCCAGGACCACAACAGAGCCCCCAGGACCACAACAGATCCGCCACGACCACAACAGAGACCCCAGGACAACAACAGAGCCCCCAGTACCATAACAGAACCCCAAGGACCCGAAGAGAACCACCAGGACAACAACAGAGCCCTTAAGACCACAACAGAGCCCCCAGGACCACAACAGAGTCCCCAGGATCCCATCAGAGCCCCCAGGACCCAAACAGAGACCCCAAAACGCCAAAAGAGCCCTCAGGACAGCAAGAGAGCCCCCAGGACACCAACAGAGCCCACACGACCACACCAAAGCCCCCAGGACCACACCAAAGCCCCCAGGACTCGAAGAGAGCCCCCAGGACCCCAACAGAGCCCCCGGGACCCCAACAGAGCCCTCAGGCCCCGAACAGAGCCCCCAGGACCCCAACACAGCTCACAGGACCCCAACAGAGCCCCCAGGAACCCAACAGAGCCCCCAGGACACGAACAGAGACCCCAGGACACGAAGAGAGCCCCCAGGACACGAACAGAGCCCCCAGGACCACAACAGAGCACGCAGGATCCCAACAGAGCCCCCAGGACACGAACAGAGCCCCCAGGACCCGAACAGAACCCCCAGGACCACAACAGAGGCCCCAGGACACCAACAGAACCCCCAGGCCCACAACAGAGCCCTCAGGACCCGAACAGAGCCCCCAGGACCCCAACAGAGGCCCCAGAACCCGAACAGAGCCCACAGGACCCCAACAGAGCCCGCAGGACCCCAACAGAGCCCGCAGGACCCCAACAGAGCCCGCAGGATCCCAACAGAGACTGTGGGACACAAACAGAACCCCAAGGACCCGAACAGAACCCCCAAGACCACAACTGAGCCCGCAGGACCCGAACGGAGCCCCCAAGATGCCAACAGAGCCCCCAGAACCCCAACAGAGCCCGCAGGATCCCAACAGATTCCCCGGGACACAAACAGAACCCCCAGGACCCAAACAGAACCCCCAGGACCACAACAGAGCCCCCAGGACCACAACAGAGCCCCCAGGACCACAACAGAGCCCCCAGGACCCGAACAGAGCCCCCAGGACCCGAACAGAGCCTACACAACCCCAACAGAGGCCCCAGGACCCGAACAGAGCCCCCACAACCCCAACAGAGCCCGCAGGATCCCATCAGAGACCCCGGGACACAAACAGAGCCCCCAGGACCCAAACAGAACCCCCAGGACCACAACAGAGCCCCCAGGACCACAACAGAGTCCCCAGGACCACACCAGAGCCCACAGGACCCAAACAGAGACCCCAATTCACGAAGAGAGCCCCCAGGACACCAACAGAGCCCCCGGGACCCCAACAGAGCCCCCGGGACCCCAACAGAGCCCCCGGGACCACAACAGAGTCCCCAGGATCACATCAGAGCCCCCAGGACCCAAACAGAGACCCCAAAACGCCAAAAGAGCCCTCAGGACAGCAAGAGAGCCCCCAGGACACGAACAGAGCCCACACGACCACACCAAAGCCCCCAGGACCCCAACAGAGCCCCCGGGACCCCAACAGAGCCCCCGGGACAACAATAGAGCCCACGGGAACCCAACAGAGCCCCCGGGACCCTAACAGAGCCCTCGAAACCACAGCAGAGGCCCCGGGACCACAACAGAGCCCCCAGGACCACAACAGAGCCCCCAGGACCACAACAGAGCCCCCAGGACCACAACAGATCCGCCACGACCACAACAGAGACCCCAGGACAACAACAGAGCCCCCAGTACCATAACAGAGCCCCAAGGACCCGAAGAGAACCACCAGGAAAACAACAGAGCCCTTAAGACCACAACAGAGCCCCCAGGACCACAACAGAGTCCCCAGGATCCCATCAGAGCCCCCAGGACCCAAACAGAGACCCCAAAACGCCAAAAGAGCCCCCAGGACAGCAAGAGAGCCCCCAGGACACCAACAGAGCCCACACGACCACACCAAAGCCCCCAGGACCACACCAGAGCCCCCAGGACTCGAAGAGAGCCCCCAGGACCGCAACAGAGCCCCCGGGACCCCAACAGAGCCCCCGGGACCACAACAGAGCCCTCAGGACTCGAACAGAGTCCCCAGGACCCCAACACAGCTCACAGGACACCAACAGAGCCCCCAGGAACCCAACAGAGCCCGCAGGATCCCAACAGAGCCCCCAGGACACGAACAGAGCCCCCAGGACACGAACAGAACCCCCAGGACCACAACAGAGCCCCCAGGACCCCAACACAGCCCGCAGGATCCCAACAGAGCCCCCAGGACACGAACAGAGCCCCCAGGACACGAACAGAGCCCCCAGGACCACAACAGAGGCCCCAGGACACCAACAGAACCCCCAGGCCCACAACAGAGCCCTCAGGACCCGAACAGAGCCCCCAGGACCCCAACAGAGGCCCCAGAACCCGAACAGAGCCCACAGGACCCGAACAGAGCACCCAGGACCCCAACAGAGCTCACAGGACCACAACAGAGCCCCCAGGACCACAACAGAGCCCCCAGGACCACAACAGAGCCTACACAACCCCAACAGAGGCCCCAGGACCCGAACAGAGCCCCCACAACCCCAACAGAGCCCGCAGGATCCCATCAGAGACCCCGGGACACGAACAGAGCCCCCAGGACCCAAACAGAACCCCCAGGACCACAACAGAGCCCCCAGGACCACAACAGAGTCCCCAGGACCACACCAGAGCCCACAGGACCCAAACAGAGACCCCAATTCACGAAGAGAGCCCCCAGGACACCAACAGAGCCCCCGGGACCCCAACAGAGCCCCCGGGACCCCAACAGAGCCCCCGGGACCACAACAGAGTCCCCAGGATCCCATCAGAGCCCCCAGGACCCGAACAGAGACCCCAAAACGCCAAAAGAGCCCTCAGGACAGCAAGAGAGCCCCAGGACACCAACAGAGCCCACACGACCACACCAAAGCCCCCAGGACCACACCAGAGCCCCCAGGACTCGAAGAGAGCCCCCAGGACCCCAACAGAGCCCCCGGGACCCCAACAGAGCCCCCGGGACAACAATAGAGCCCATGGGAACCCAACACAGCGCCCGGGACCCTAACAGAGCCCTCGAAACCACAGCAGAGGCCCCGGGACCACAACAGAGCCCCCAGGACCACAACAGAGCCCCCAGGACCACAACAGAGCCCCCAGGACCACAACAGATCCGCCACGACCACAACAGAGACCCCAGGACAACAACAGAGCCCCCAGTACCATAACAGAGCCCCAAGGACCCGAAGAGAACCACCAGGAAAACAACAGAGCCCTTAAGACCACAACAGAGCCCCCAGGACCACAACAGAGTCCCCAGGATCCCATCAGAGCCCCCAGGACCCAAACAGAGACCCCAAAATGCCAAAAGAGCCCCCAGGACACCAAGAGAGCCCCCAGGACACCAACAGAGCCCACACGACCACACCAAAGCCCCCAGGACCACACCAGAGCCCCCAGGACTCGAAGAGAGCCCCCAGGACCCCAACAGAGCCCCCGGGACCCCAACAGAGCCCCCGGGACCACAACAGAGCCCTCAGGACTCGAACAGAGCCCCCAGGACCCCAACACAGCTCACAGGACCCCAACAGAGCCCCCAGGAACCCAACAGAGCCCGCAGGATCCCAACAGAGCCCCCAGGACACGAACAGAGCCCCCAGGACACGAACAGAGCCCCCAGGACCACAACAGAGCCCCCAGGACCCCAACAGAGCTTGCAGGATCCCAACAGTGCCCCCAGGACACGAACAGAGCCCCCAGGACACGAACAGAGCCCCCAGGACCACAACAGAGGCCCCAGGACACCAACAGAACCCCCAGGCCCACAACAGAGCCCTCAGGACCCGAACAGAGCCCCCAGGACCCCAACAGAGGCCCCAGAACCCGAACAGAGCCCACAGGACCCGAACAGAGCCCCCAGGACCCCAACAGAGCCCCCGAGACCAGAACAGAGCCACAGGGACACGAAAAGAGCCTCGAGGAACACAACAGAGCCCCCAGGACCCCAACAGAGACGCCAGGACACCAACAGAGCGACCAGGACCACAACAGAGCCCCCAGGACCACAACAGAGGCCCCAGGACCCGAACAGAGCTCACAGGACCCCAACAGAGCTCACAGGACCCCAACAGAGCCCGCAGGATCCCAACAGAGACTGTGGGACACAAACAGAACCCCAAGGAGCCGAACAGAACCCCCAAGACCACAACTGAGCCCGCAGGACCCGAACGGAGCCCCCAGGACGCCAACACAGCTCCAAGGACCCCAACAGAGCCCCCAAGATGCCAACAGAGCCCCCAGAACCCCAACAGAGCCCGCAGGATCCCAACAGATTCCCCGGGACACAAACAGAACCCCCAGGACCCAAACAGAACCCCCAGGACCACAACAGAGCCCCCAGGACCACAACAGAGCCCCCAGGACCCGAACAGAGCCCCCAGGACCCGAACAGAGCCTACACAACCCCAACAGAGGCCCCAGGACCCGAACAGAGCCCCCACAACCCCAACAGAGCCCGCAGGATCCCATCAGAGACCCCGGGACACGAACAGAGCCCCCAGGACCCAAACAGAACCCCCAGGACCACAACAGAGCCCCCAGGACCACAACAGAGTCCCCAGGACCACACCAGAGCCCACAGGACCCAAACAGAGACCCCAATTCACGAAGAGAGCCCCCAGGACACCAACAGAGCCCTCGGGACCCCAACAGAGCCCCCGGGACCCCAACAGAGGCCCCGGGACCACAACAGAGTCCCCAGGATCCCATCAGAGCCCCCAGGACCCAAACAGAGACCCCAAAATGCCAAAAGAGCCCTCAGGACAGCAAGAGAGCCCCCAGGACACCAACAGAGCCCACACGACCACACCAAAGCCCCCAGGACCACACCAGAGCCCCCAGGACTCGAAGAGAGCCCCCAGGACCCCAACAGAGCCCCCGGGACCCCAACAGAGCCCCCGGGACAACAATAGAGCCCATGGGAACCCAACACAGCGCCCGGGACCCTAACAGAGCCCTCGAAACCACAGCAGAGGCCCCGGGACCACAACAGAGCCCCCAGGACCACAACAGAGCCCGCAGGATCCCAACAGAGCCCCCAGGACCACAACAGAGCCCCCAGGACCCCAACAGAAGCTCCCAGGACTTCAGCAAAGCCCCCGGGAGCCCAACAGAGCCCCCGAGACCAGGACAGAGCCACAGGGACACGAAAAGAGCCTCGAGGAACACAACAGAGCCCCCAGGACCCCAACAGAGACGCCAGGACACGAAGAGAGACACCAGGAGAACAACAGAGCCCCCAAGAACCGAACAGAGGACCCAGGACACCAACAGAGCGACCAGGACCACAACAGAGCCCCCAGGACCACAACAGAGGCCCCAGGACCCCAACAGAGCTCACAGGACCCCAACAGAGCTCACAGGACCCCAACAGAGCCCGCAGGATCCCAACAGAGACTGTGGGACACAAACAGAACCCCAAGGACCCGAACAGATCCCCCAAGACCACAACTGAGCCCGCAGGACCCGAACGGAGCCCCCAGGACGCCAACACAGCTCCAAGGACCCCAACAGAGCCCCCAAGATGCCAACAGAGCCCCCAGAACCCCAACAGAGCCCGCAGGATCCCAACAGATTCCCCGGGACACAAACAGAACCCCCAGGACCCAAACAGAACCCCCAGGACCACAACAGAGCCCCCAGGACCACAACAGAGCCCCCAGGACCACAACAGAGCCCCCAGAACCCGAACAGAGCCCCCAGGACCCGAACAAAGCCTACACAACCCCAACAGAGGCCCCAGGACCCGAACAGAGCCCCCACAACCCCAACAGAGCCCGCAGGATCCCATCAGAGACCCCGGGACACGAACAGAGCCCCCAGGACCCAAACAGAACCCCCAGGACCCAAACAGAACCCCCAGGACCACAACAGAGTCCCCAGGACCACACCAGAGCCCACAGGACCCAAACAGAGACCCCAATTCACGAAGAGAGCCCCCGGGACCCCAACAGAGCCCCCGGGACCCCAACAGAGCCCCCGGGACCCCAACAGAGCCCCCAGGACCACAACAGATCCGCCACGACCACAACAGACACCCCAGGACAACAACAGAGCCCCCAATACCATAACAGAGCCCCAAGGACCCGAAGAGAACCACCAGGACAACAACAGAGCCCCTAAAACCACAACAGAGCCCCCAGGACCACAACAGAGTCCCCAGGATCCCATCAGAGCCCCCAGGACCCAAACAGAGACCCCAAAACGCCAAAAGAGCCCCCAGGACAGCAAGAGAGCCCCCAGGACACCAACAGAGCCCACACGACCACACCAAAGCCCCCAGGACCACACCAGAGCCCCCAGGACTCGAAGAGAGCCCCCAGGACCCCAACAGAGCCCCGGGACCCCAACAGAGCCCCCGGACAACAATAGAGCCCACGGGAACCCAACAGAGCCCCCGGGACCCTAACAGAGCCCTCGGGACCACAACAGAGGCCCCGGGACCACAACAGAGCCCCCAGGACCACAACAGAGCCCCCAGGACCACAACAGATCCGCCACGACCACAACAGAGACCCCAGGACAACAACAGAGCCCCCAGTACCATAACAGAGCCCCAAGGACCCGAAGAGAACCACCAGGAAAACAACAGAGCCCTTAAGACCACAACAGAGCCCCCAGGACCACAACAGAGTCCCCAGGATCCCATCAGAGCACCCAGGACCCAAACAGAGACCCCAAAACGCCAAAAGAGCCCCCAGGACAGAAAGAGAGCCCCCAGGACACCAACAGAGCCCACACGACCACACCAAAGCCCCCAGGACCACACCAGAGCCCCCAGGACTCGAAGAGAGCCCCTAGGACCCCAACAGAGCCCCCGGGACCCCAACAGAGCCCCCGGGACAACAATAGAGCCCACGGGAACCCAACAGAGCCCCCGGGACCCTAACAGAGCCCTCGAAACCACAGCAGAGGCCCCGGGACCACAACAGAGCCCCCAGGACCACAACAGAGCCCCCAGGACCACAACAGAGCCCCCAGGACCACAACAGATCCGCCACGACCACAACAGAGACCCCAGGACAACAACAGAGCCCCCAGTACCATAACAGAGCCCCAAGGACCCGAAGAGAACCACCAGGAAAACAACAGAGCCCTTAAGACCACAACAGAGCCCCCAGGACCACAACAGAGTCCCCAGGATCCCATCAGAGCCCCCAGGACCCAAACAGAGACCCCAAAACGCCAAAAGAGCCCCCAGGACAGCAAGAGAGCCCCCAGGACACCAACAGAGCCCACACGACCACACCAAAGCCCCCAGGACCACACCAGAGCCCCCAGGACTCGAAGAGAGCCCCCAGGACCGCAACAGAGCCCCCGGGACCCCAACAGAGCCCCCGGGACCACAACAGAGCCCTCAGGACTCGAACAGAGTCCCCAGGACCCCAACACAGCTCACAGGACCCCAACAGAGCCCCCAGGAACCCAACAGAGCCCGCAGGATCCCAACAGAGCCCCCAGGACACGAACAGAGCCCCCAGGACACGAACAGAACCCCCAGGACCACAACAGAGCCCCCAGGACCCCAACACAGCCCGCAGGATCCCAACAGAGCCCCCAGGACACGAACAGAGCCCCCAGGACACGAACAGAGCCCCCAGGACCACAACAGAGGCCCCAGGACACCAACAGAACCCCCAGGCCCACAACAGAGCCCTCAGGACCCGAACAGAGCCCCCAGGACCCCAACAGAGGCCCCAGAACCCGAACAGAGCCCACAGGACCCGAACAGAGCCCCCAGGACCCCAACAGAGCTCACAGGACCACAACAGAGCCCCCAGGACCACAACAGAGCCCCCAGGACCACAACAGAGCCTACACAACCCCAACAGAGGCCCCAGGACCCGAACAGAGCCCCCACAACCCCAACAGAGCCCGCAGGATCCCATCAGAGACCCCGGGACACGAACAGAGCCCCCAGGACCCAAACAGAACCCCCAGGACCACAACAGAGCCCCCAGGACCACAACAGAGTCCCCAGGACCACACCAGAGCCCACAGGACCCAAACAGAGACCCCAATTCACGAAGAGAGCCCCCAGGACACCAACAGAGCCCCCGGGACCCCAACAGAGCCCCCGGGACCCCAACAGAGCCCCCGGGACCACAACAGAGTCCCCAGGATCCCATCAGAGCCCCCAGGACCCGAACAGAGACCCCAAAACGCCAAAAGAGCCCTCAGGACAGCAAGAGAGCCCCCAGGACACCAACAGAGCCCACACGACCACACCAAAGCCCCCAGGACCACACCAGAGCCCCCAGGACTCGAAGAGAGCCCCCAGGACCCCAACAGAGCCCCCGGGACCCCAACAGAGCCCCCGGGACAACAATAGAGCCCATGGGAACCCAACACAGCGCCCGGGACCCTAACAGAGCCCTCGAAACCACAGCAGAGGCCCCGGGACCACAACAGAGCCCCCAGGACCACAACAGAGCCCCCAGGACCACAACAGAGCCCCCAGGACCACAACAGATCCGCCACGACCACAACAGAGACCCCAGGACAACAACAGAGCCCCCAGTACCATAACAGAGCCCCAAGGACCCGAAGAGAACCACCAGGAAAACAACAGAGCCCTTAAGACCACAACAGAGCCCCCAGGACCACAACAGAGTCCCCAGGATCCCATCAGAGCCCCCAGGACCCAAACAGAGACCCCAAAATGCCAAAAGAGCCCCCAGGACACCAAGAGAGCCCCCAGGACACCAACAGAGCCCACACGACCACACCAAAGCCCCCAGGACCACACCAGAGCCCCCAGGACTCGAAGAGAGCCCCCAGGACCCCAACAGAGCCCCCGGGACCCCAACAGAGCCCCCGGGACCACAACAGAGCCCTCAGGACTCGAACAGAGCCCCCAGGACCCCAACACAGCTCACAGGACCCCAACAGAGCCCCCAGGAACCCAACAGAGCCCGCAGGATCCCAACAGAGCCCCCAGGACACGAACAGAGCCCCCAGGACACGAACAGAGCCCCCAGGACCACAACAGAGCCCCCAGGACCCCAACAGAGCTTGCAGGATCCCAACAGTGCCCCCAGGACACGAACAGAGCCCCCAGGACACGAACAGAGCCCCCAGGACCACAACAGAGGCCCCAGGACACCAACAGAACCCCCAGGCCCACAACAGAGCCCTCAGGACCCGAACAGAGCCCCCAGGACCCCAACAGAGGCCCCAGAACCCGAACAGAGCCCACAGGACCCGAACAGAGCCCCCAGGACCCCAACAGAGCCCCCGAGACCAGAACAGAGCCACAGGGACACGAAAAGAGCCTCGAGGAACACAACAGAGCCCCCAGGACCCCAACAGAGACGCCAGGACACCAACAGAGCGACCAGGACCACAACAGAGCCCCCAGGACCACAACAGAGGCCCCAGGACCCGAACAGAGCTCACAGGACCCCAACAGAGCTCACAGGACCCCAACAGAGCCCGCAGGATCCCAACAGAGACTGTGGGACACAAACAGAACCCCAAGGACCCGAACAGAACCCCCAAGACCACAACTGAGCCCGCAGGACCCGAACGGAGCCCCCAGGACGCCAACACAGCTCCAAGGACCCCAACAGAGCCCCCAAGATGCCAACAGAGCCCCCAGAACCCCAACAGAGCCCGCAGGATCCCAACAGATTCCCCGGGACACAAACAGAACCCCCAGGACCCAAACAGAACCCCCAGGACCACAACAGAGCCCCCAGGACCACAACAGAGCCCCCAGGACCCGAACAGAGCCCCCAGGACCCGAACAGAGCCCCCAGGACCCGAACAGAGCCTACACAACCCCAACAGAGGCCCCAGGACCCGAACAGAGCCCCCACAACCCCAACAGAGCCCGCAGGATCCCATCAGAGACCCCGGGACACGAACAGAGCCCCCAGGACCCAAACAGAACCCCCAGGACCACAACAGAGCCCCCAGGACCACAACAGAGTCCCCAGGACCACACCAGAGCCCACAGGACCCAAACAGAGACCCCAATTCACGAAGAGAGCCCCCAGGACACCAACAGAGCCCCCGGGACCCCAACAGAGCCCCCGGGACCCCAACAGAGGCCCCGGGACCACAACAGAGTCCCCAGGATCCCATCAGAGCCCCCAGGACCCAAACAGAGACCCCAAAACGCCAAAAGAGCCCTCAGGACAGCAAGAGAGCCCCCAGGACACCAACAGAGCCCACACGACCACACCAAAGCCCCCAGGACCACACCAGAGCCCCCAGGACTCGAAGAGAGCCCCCAGGACCCCAACAGAGCCCCCGGGACCCCAACAGAGCCCCCGGGACAACAATAGAGCCCATGGGAACCCAACACAGCGCCCGGGACCCTAACAGAGCCCTCGAAACCACAGCAGAGGCCCCGGGACCACAACAGAGCCCCCAGGACCACAACAGAGCCCGCAGGATCCCAACAGAGCCCCCAGGACCACAACAGAGCCCCCAGGACCCCAACAGAAGCTCCCAGGACTTCAGCAAAGCCCCCGGGAGCCCAACAGAGCCCCCGAGACCAGGACAGAGCCACAGGGACACGAAAAGAGCCTCGAGGAACACAACAGAGCCCCCAGGACCCCAACAGAGACGCCAGGACACGAAGAGAGACACCAGGAGAACAACAGAGCCCCCAAGAACCGAACAGAGGACCCAGGACACCAACAGAGCGACCAGGACCACAACAGAGCCCCCAGGACCACAACAGAGGCCCCAGGACCCCAACAGAGCTCACAGGACCCCAACAGAGCTCACAGGACCCCAACAGAGCCCGCAGGATCCCAACAGAGACTGTGGGACACAAACAGAACCCCAAGGACCCGAACAGATCCCCCAAGACCACAACTGAGCCCGCAGGACCCGAACGGAGCCCCCAGGACGCCAACACAGCTCCAAGGACCCCAACAGAGCCCCCAAGATGCCAACAGAGCCCCCAGAACCCCAACAGAGCCCGCAGGATCCCAACAGATTCCCCGGGACACAAACAGAACCCCCAGGACCCAAACAGAACCCCCAGGACCACAACAGAGCCCCCAGGACCACAACAGAGCCCCCAGGACCACAACAGAGCCCCCAGAACCCGAACAGAGCCCCCAGGACCCGAACAAAGCCTACACAACCCCAACAGAGGCCCCAGGACCCGAACAGAGCCCCCACAACCCCAACAGAGCCCGCAGGATCCCATCAGAGACCCCGGGACACGAACAGAGCCCCCAGGACCCAAACAGAACCCCCAGGACCCAAACAGAACCCCCAGGACCACAACAGAGTCCCCAGGACCACACCAGAGCCCACAGGACCCAAACAGAGACCCCAATTCACGAAGAGAGCCCCCGGGACCCCAACAGAGCCCCCGGGACCCCAACAGAGCCCCCGGGACCCCAACAGAGCCCCCAGGACCACAACAGATCCGCCACGACCACAACAGACACCCCAGGACAACAACAGAGCCCCCAATACCATAACAGAGCCCCAAGGACCCGAAGAGAACCACCAGGACAACAACAGAGCCCCTAAAACCACAACAGAGCCCCCAGGACCACAACAGAGTCCCCAGGATCCCATCAGAGCCCCCAGGACCCAAACAGAGACCCCAAAACGCCAAAAGAGCCCCCAGGACAGCAAGAGAGCCCCCAGGACACCAACAGAGCCCACACGACCACACCAAAGCCCCCAGGACCACACCAGAGCCCCCAGGACTCGAAGAGAGCCCCCAGGACCCCAACAGAGCCCCGGGACCCCAACAGAGCCCCCGGACAACAATAGAGCCCACGGGAACCCAACAGAGCCCCCGGGACCCTAACAGAGCCCTCGGGACCACAACAGAGGCCCCGGGACCACAACAGAGCCCCCAGGACCACAACAGAGCCCCCAGGACCACAACAGATCCGCCACGACCACAACAGAGACCCCAGGACAACAACAGAGCCCCCAGTACCATAACAGAGCCCCAAGGACCCGAAGAGAACCACCAGGAAAACAACAGAGCCCTTAAGACCACAACAGAGCCCCCAGGACCACAACAGAGTCCCCAGGATCCCATCAGAGCACCCAGGACCCAAACAGAGACCCCAAAACGCCAAAAGAGCCCCCAGGACAGAAAGAGAGCCCCCAGGACACCAACAGAGCCCACACGACCACACCAAAGCCCCCAGGACCACACCAGAGCCCCCAGGACTCGAAGAGAGCCCCTAGGACCCCAACAGAGCCCCCGGGACCCCAACAGAGCCCCCGGGACCACAACAGAGCCCTCAGGACCCGAACAGAGCCCCCAGGACCCCAACACAGCTCACAGGACCCCAACAGAGCCCCCAGGAACCCAACAGAGCCCGCAGGATCCCAACAGAGCCCCCAGGACACGAACAGAGCCCCCAGGACACGAACAGAACCCCCAGGACCACAACAGAGCCCCCAGGACCCCAACAGAGCCCGCAGGATCCCAACAGAGCCCCCAGGACACGAACAGAGCCCCCAGGACCCGAACAGAACCACCAGGACCACAACAGAGGCCCCAGGACACCAACAGAACCCCCAGGCCCACAACAGAGCCCTCAGGACCCGAACAGAGCCCCCAGGACCCCAACAGAGGCCCCAGAACCCGAACAGAGCCCACAGGACCCGAACAGAGCCCCCAGGACCTCAACAGAGCTCACAGGACCACAACAGAGCCCCCAGGACCACAACAGAGCCCCCAGGACCCGAACAGAGCCTACACAACCCCAACAGAGGCCCCAGGACCCGAACAGAGCCCCCACAACCCCAACAGAGCCCGCAGGATCCCATCAGAGACCCCGGGACACGAACAGAGCCCCCAGGACCCAAACAGAACCCCCAGGACCACAACAGAGCCCCCAGGACCACAACAGAGCCCCCAGGACCACAACAGAGCCCCCAGGACACCAAAAGAGCCCCCAAGAACCCAACAGAGCCCCCAGAACCCCAACAGAGCCCGCAGGATCCCTTCAGAGACCCCGAAACACGAACAGAGACCCCGGGACCCAAACAGAACCCCCAGGACCACAACAGAGCCTCCAGGACAACAACAGAGCCCCCAGGACGACAACACAGACCCCAGGACCACAACAGAACCCCCAGGACCCCAACAGAAGCTCCCAGGACTTCAGCAAAGCCCCCGGGAGCCCAACAGAGCCCCCGAGACCAGAACAGAGCCACAGGGACACGAAAAGAGCCTCGAGGAACACAACAGAGCCCCCAGGACCCCAACAGAGACGCCAGGACACGAAGAGAGACACCAGGAGAACAACAGAGCCCCCAAGAACCGAACAGAGGACCCAGGACACCTACAGAGCGACCAGGACCACAACAGAGCCCCCAGGACCACAACAGAGGCCCCAGGACCCAAACAGAGCTCACAGGACCCCAACAGAGCTCACAGGACCCCAACAGAGCCCGCAGGATCCCAACAGAGACTGTGGGACACAAACAGAACCCCAAGGACCCGAACAGAACCCCCAAGACCACAACTGAGCCCGCAGGACCCGAACGGAGCCCCCAGGACGCCAACACAGCTCCAAGGACCCCAACAGAGCCCCCAAGATGCCAACAGAGCCCCCAGAATCCCAACAGAGCCCGCAGGATCCCAACAGATTCCCCGGGACACAAACAGAACCCCCAGGACCCAAACAGAACCCCCAGGACCACAACAGAGCCCCCAGGACAACAACAGAGCCCCCAGGACCACAACAGAGCCCCCAGGACCCGAACAGAGCCTACACAACCCCAACAGAGGCCCCAGGACCCGAACAGAGCCCCCACAACCCCAACAGAGCCTGCAGGATCCCATCAGAGACCCCGGGACACGAACAGAGCCCCCAGGACCCAAACAGAACCCCCAGGACCACAACAGAGCCCCCAGGACCCCAACAGAGCCCCCAGGACCACAACAGAGTCCCCAGGACCACAACAGAGCCCACAGGACCCAAACAGAGACCCCAATTCACGAAGAGAGCCCCCAGGACCCCAACAGAGCCCCCGGGACCCCAACAGAGCACCCGGGACCACAACAGATCCGCCACGACCACAACAGAGACCCCAGGACAACAACAGAGCCCCCAGTACCATAACAGAGCCCCAAGGACCCGAAGAGAACCACCAGGACAACAACAGAGCCCCTAAAACCACAACAGAGCCCCCAGGACCACAACAGAGTCCCCAGGATCCCATCAGAGCCCCCAGGACCCAAACAGAGACCCCAAAACACCAAAAGAGCCCCCAGGACAGCAAGAGAGCCCCCAGGACACCAACAGAGCCCACACGACCACACCAAAGCCCCCAGGACCACACCAGAGCCCCCAGGACTCGAAGAGAGCCCCCAGGACCCCAACAGAGCCCCCGGGACCCCAACAGAGCCCCCGGGACAACAATAGAGCCCACGGGACCCCAACAGAGCCCCCGGGACACTAACAGAGCCCTCGGGACCACAACAGAGCCCCCGGGACCACAACAGAGCCCACAGGACACGAACAGAGCCCCCAGGACCCCAACAGAACCCGCAGGATCCCAACAGAGCCCCCAGGACACGAACAGAGCCCCCAGGACACGAACAGAACCCCCAGGACCACAACAGAGGCCCCAGGACACCAACAGAACCCCCAGGCCCACAACAGAGCCCTCAGGACCCGAACAGAGCCCCCAGGACCACAACAGAGACCCCAGGACCCGAACAGAGCCCCCAGGACCCCAACAGAGCCCACAGGACCCCAACAGAGCACCCAGGACCCCAACAGAGCCCGCAGGATCCCAACAGAGACTGTGGGACACAAACAGAACCCCAAGGACCCGAACAGAACCCCCAAGACCACAACTGAGCCCGCAGGACCCGAACGGAGCCCCCAGGACGCCAACACAGCTCCAAGGACCCCAACAGAGCCCCCAAGATGCCAACAGAGCCCCCAGAACCCCAACAGAGCCCGCAGGATCCCAACAGATTCCCCGGGACACAAACAGAACCCCCAGGAACCAAACAGAACCCCAGGACCACAACAGAGCCCCCAGGACCACAACAGAGCCCCCAGGACCACAACAGAGCCCCCAGGACCACAACAGAGCCCCCAGGACACCAACAGAGCCCCCAGGACCCGAACAGAGCCCCCACAACCCCAACAGAGCCCCAGGACCCGAACAGAGCCCCCACAACCCCAACAGAGCCCGCAGGATCCCATCAGAGACCCCGGGACACGAACAGAGACCCCAGGACCCAAACAGAACCCCCAGGACCACAACAGAGCCCCCAGGACCACAACAGAGACCCCAGGACCACAACAGAGACCCCAGAACTCCAACAGAGCCCGCAGGATCCCGTCAGAGACCCCGGAACACGAACAGAGACCCCAGGACCCGAACAGAACCCCCAGGACCCGAACAGAGCCTACACAACCCCAACAGAGGCCCCAGCACCCGAACAGAGCCCCCACAACCCCAACAGAGCCCGCAGGATCCCATCAGAGACCCCGGGACACGAACAGAGCCCCCAGAACCCAAACAGAAGCCCCAGGACCACAACAGAGCCCCCAGGACCACAACAGAGCCCCCAGGACCCCAACAGAAGCTCCCAGGACTTCAGCAAAGCCCCCGGGAGCCCAACAGAGCCCCCGAGACCAGAACAGAGCCACAGGGACACGAAAAGAGCCTCGAGGAACACAACAGAGCCCCCAGGACCCCAACAGAGACGCCAGGACACGAAGAGAGACACCAGGAGAACAACAGAGCCCCCAAGAACCGAACAGAGGACCCAGGACACCAACAGAGCCCCCAGGACCACAACAGAGCCCCCAGGACCACAACAGAGCCCCCAGGACCCCAACAGAGCTCACAGGACCCCAACAGAGCCCGCAGGATCCCAACAGAGACTGTGGGACACAAACAGAACCCCAAGGAGCCGAACAGAACCCCCAAGACCACAACTGAGCCCGCAGGACCCGAACGGAGCCCCCAGGACACCAACACAGCTCCAAGGACCCCAACAGAGCCCCCAAGATGCCAACAGAGCCCCCAGAACCCCAACAGAGCCCGCAGGATCCCAACAGATTCCCCGGGACACAAACAGAACCCCCAGGACCGAAACAGAACCCCCAGGACCACAACAGAGCCCCCAGGACAACAACAGAGCCCCCAGGACCCGAACAGAGCCCCCAGGACCCGAACAGAGCCTACACAACCCCAACAGAGGCCCCAGGACCCGAACAGAGCCCCCACAACCCCAACAGAGCCCGCAGGATCCCATCAGAGACCCCGGGACACGAACAGAGCCCCCAGGACCCAAACAGAACCCCCAGGACCACAACAGAGCCCCCAGGACCACAACAGAGTCCCCAGGACCACACCAGAGCCCACAGGACCCAAACAGAGACCCCAATTCACGAAGAGAGCCCCCAGGACACCAACAGAGCCCCCGGGACCCCAACAGAGCCCCCGGGACCCCAACAGAGCCCCCGGGACCACAACAGAGTCCCCAGGATCCCATCAGAGCCCCCAGGACCCAAACAGAGACCCCAAAACGCCAAAAGAGCCCTCAGGACAGCAAGAGAGCCCCCAGGACACCAACAGAGCCCACACGACCACACCAAAGCCCCCAGGACCACACCAGAGCCCCCAGGACTCGAAGAGAGCCCCCAGGACCCCAACAGAGCCCCCGGGACCCCAACAGAGCCCCCGGGACAACAATAGAGCCCACGGGAACCCAACAGAGCCCCCGGGACCCTAACAGAGCCCTCGAAACCACAGCAGAGGCCCCGGGACCACAACAGAGCCCCCAGGACCACAACAGAGCCCCCAGGACCACAACAGAGCCCCCAGGACCACAACAGATCCGCCACGACCACAACAGAGACCCCAGGACAACAACAGAGCCCCCAGTACCATAACAGAGCCCCAAGGACCCGAAGAGAACCACCAGGAAAACAACAGAGCCCTTAAGACCACAACAGAGCCCCCAGGACCACAACAGAGTCCCCAGGATCCCATCAGAGCCCCCAGGACCCAAACAGAGACCCCAAAACGCCAAAAGAGCCCCCAGGACAGCAAGAGAGCCCCCAGGACACCAACAGAGCCCACACGACCACACCAAAGCCCCCAGGACCACACCAGAGCCCCCAGGACTCGAAGAGAGCCCCCAGGACCCCAACAGAGCCCCCGGGACCCCAACAGAGCCCCCGGGAACCCAACAGAGCCCTCAGGACTCGAACAGAGCCCCCAGGACCCCAACACAGCTCACAGGACCCCAACAGAGCCCCCAGGAACCCAACAGAGCCCGCAGGATCCCAACAGAGCCCCCAGGACACGAACAGAGCCCCCAGGACACGAACAGAACCCCCAGGACCACAACAGAGCCCCCAGGACCCCAACACAGCCCGCAGGATCCCAACAGAGCCCCCAGGACACGAACAGAGCCCCCAGGACACGAACAGAGCCCCCAGGACCACAACAGAGGCCCCAGGACACCAACAGAACCCCCAGGCCCACAACAGAGCCCTCAGGACCCGAACAGAGCCCCCAGGACCCCAACAGAGGCCCCAGAACCCGAACAGAGCCCACAGGACCCGAACAGAGCCCCCAGGACCCCAACAGAGCTCACAGGACCACAACAGAGCCCCCAGGACCACAACAGAGCCCCCAGGACCCGAACAGAGCCTACACAACCCCAACAGAGGCCCCAGCACCCGAACAGAGCCCCCACAACCCCAACAGAGCCCGCAGGATCCCGTCAGAGACCCCGGAACACGAACAGAGCCCCCAGGACCCAAACAGAAGCCCCAGGACCACAACAGAGCCCCCAGGACCACAACAGAGCCCCCAGGACCCCAACAGAAGCTCCCAGGACTTCAGCAAAGCCCCCGGGAGCCCAATAGAGCCCCCGAGACCAGAACAGAGCCACAGGGACACGAAAAGAGCCTCGAGGAACACAACAGAGCCCCCAGGACCCCAACAGAGACGCCAGGACACGAAGAGAGACACCAGGAGAACAACAGAGCCCCCAAGAACCGAACAGAGGACCCAGGACACCAACAGAGCGACCAGGACCACAACAGAGCCCCCAGGACCACAACAGAGGCCCCAGGACCCGAACAGAGCTCACAGGACCCCAACAGAGCTCACAGGACCCCAACAGAGCCCGCAGGATCCCAACAGAGACTGTGGGACACAAACAGAACCCCAAGGACCCGAACAGAACCCCCAAGACCACAACTGAGCCCGCAGGACCCGAACGGAGCCCCCAGGACGCCAACACAGCTCCAAGGACCCCAACAGAGCCCCCAAGATGCCAACAGAGCCCCCAGAACCCCAACAGAGCCCCCAGGATCCCAACAGATTCCCCGGGACACAAACAGAACCCCCAGGACCCTAACAGAACCCCCAGGACCACAACAGAGCCCCCAGGACCACAACAGAGCCCCCAGGACCACAACAGAGCCCCCAGGACCACAACAGAGCCCCCAGAACCCGAACAGAGCCCCCAGGACCCGAACAGAGCCTACACAACCCCAACAGAGGCCCCAGGACCCGAACAGAGCCCCCACAACCCCAACAGAGCCCGCAGGATCCCATCAGAGACCCCGGGACACGAACAGAGCCCCCAGGACCCAAACAGAACCCCCAGGACCACAACAGAGACCCCAGGACCACAACAGACTCCCCAGGACCACAACAGAGTCCCCAGGACCACACCAGAGCCCACAGGACCCAAACAGAGACCCCAATTCACGAAGAGAGCCCCCAGGACACCAACAGAGCCCCCGGGACCCCAACAGAGCCCCCGGGACCCCAACAGAGCCCCCGGGACCCTAACAGAGCCCCCGGGACCACAACAGAGCCCCCAGGACCACAACAGATCCGCCACGACCACAACAGACACCCCAGGACAACAACAGAGCCCCCAATACCATAACAGAGCCCCAAGGACCCGAAGAGAACCACCAGGACAACAACAGAGCCCCTAAGACCACAACAGAGCCCCCAGGACCACAACAGATTCCCCAGGATCCCATCAGAGCCCCCAGGACCCAAACAGAGACCCCAAAACGCCAAAAGAGCCCCCAGGACAGAAAGAGAGCCCCCAGGACACCAACAGAGCCCACACGACCACACCAAAGCCCCCAGGACCACACCAGAGCCCCCAGGACTCGAAGAGAGCCCCCAGGACCCCAACAGAGCCCCGGGACCCCAACAGAGCCCCCGGGACAACAATAGAGCCCACGGGAACCCAACAGAGCCCCCGGGACCCTAACAGAGCCCTCGGGACCACAACAGAGGCC
The DNA here is from genome assembly GCF_030867145.1 of Opisthocomus hoazin. NCBI lineage: Eukaryota > Metazoa > Chordata > Aves > Opisthocomiformes > Opisthocomidae > Opisthocomus > Opisthocomus hoazin. The sequence continues at coordinate 6,316,718 of NC_134437.1, read as the reverse complement.
CCGGGACCACAACAGAGCCCCCAGGACCACAACAGAGCCCCCAGGACCACAACAGATCCGCCACGACCACAACAGAGACCCCAGGACAACAACAGAGCCCCCAGTACCATAACAGAGCCCCAAGGACCCGAAGAGAACCACCAGGAAAACAACAGAGCCCTTAAGACCACAACAGAGCCCCCAGGACCACAACAGAGTCCCCAGGATCCCATCAGAGCCCCCAGGACCCAAACAGAGACCCCAAAACGCCAAAAGAGCCCCCAGGACAGCAAGAGAGCCCCCAGGACACCAACAGAGCCCACACGACCACACCAAAGCCCCCAGGACCACACCAGAGCCCCCAGGACTCGAAGAGAGCCCCCAGGACCCCAACAGAGCCCCCGGGACCCCAACAGAGCCCCCGGGACCACAACAGAGCCCTCAGGACCCGAACAGAGCCCCCAGGACCCCAACACAGCTCACAGGACCCCAACAGAGCCCCCAGGAACCCAACAGAGCCCGCAGGATCCCAACAGAGCCCCCAGGACACGAACAGAGCCCCCAGGACACGAACAGAACCCCCAGGACCACAACAGAGCCCCCAGGACCCCAACAGTGCCCGCAGGATCCCAACAGAGCCCCCAGGACACGAACAGAGCCCCCAGGACCCGAACAGAACCACCAGGACCACAACAGAGCCCCCAGGACCACAACAGATCCGCCACGACCACAACAGAGACCCCAGGACAACAACAGAGCCCCCAGTACCATAACAGAGCCCCAAGGACCCGAAGAGAACCACCAGGAAAACAACAGAGCCCTTAAGACCACAACAGAGCCCCCAGGACCACAACAGAGTCCCCAGGATCCCATCAGAGCCCCCAGGACCCAAACAGAGACCCCAAAACGCCAAAAGAGCCCCCAGGACAGCAAGAGAGCCCCCAGGACACCAACAGAGCCCACACGACCACACCAAAGCCCCCAGGACCACACCAGAGCCCCCAGGACTCGAAGAGAGCCCCCAGGACCCCAACAGAGCCCCCGGGACCCCAACAGAGCCCCCGGGAACCCAACAGAGCCCTCAGGACTCGAACAGAGCCCCCAGGACCCCAACACAGCTCACAGGACCCCAACAGAGCCCCCAGGAACCCAACAGAGCCCGCAGGATCCCAACAGAGCCCCCAGGACACGAACAGAGCCCCCAGGACACGAACAGAACCCCCAGGACCACAACAGAGCCCCCAGGACCCCAACACAGCCCGCAGGATCCCAACAGAGCCCCCAGGACACGAACAGAGCCCCCAGGACACGAACAGAGCCCCCAGGACCACAACAGAGGCCCCAGGACACCAACAGAACCCCCAGGCCCACAACAGAGCCCTCAGGACCCGAACAGAGCCCCCAGGACCCCAACAGAGGCCCCAGAACCCGAACAGAGCCCACAGGACCCGAACAGAGCCCCCAGGACCCCAACAGAGCTCACAGGACCACAACAGAGCCCCCAGGACCACAACAGAGCCCCCAGGACCCGAACAGAGCCTACACAACCCCAACAGAGGCCCCAGCACCCGAACAGAGCCCCCACAACCCCAACAGAGCCCGCAGGATCCCGTCAGAGACCCCGGAACACGAACAGAGCCCCCAGGACCCAAACAGAAGCCCCAGGACCACAACAGAGCCCCCAGGACCACAACAGAGCCCCCAGGACCCCAACAGAAGCTCCCAGGACTTCAGCAAAGCCCCCGGGAGCCCAATAGAGCCCCCGAGACCAGAACAGAGCCACAGGGACACGAAAAGAGCCTTGAGGAACACAACAGAGCCCCCAGGACCCCAACAGAGACGCCAGGACACGAAGAGAGACACCAGGAGAACAACAGAGCCCCCAAGAACCGAACAGAGGACCCAGGACCCGAACAGAGCTCACAGGACCCCAACAGAGCTCACAGGACCCCAACAGAGCCCGCAGGATCCCAACAGAGACTGTGGGACACAAACAGAACCCCAAGGACCCGAACAGAACCCCCAAGACCACAACTGAGCCCGCAGGACCCGAACGGAGCCCCCAGGACACCAACACAGCTCCAAGGACCCCAACAGAGCCCCCAAGATGCCAACAGAGCCCCCAGAACCCCAACAGAGCCCGCAGGATCCCAACAGATTCCCCGGGACACAAACAGAACCCCCAGGAACCAAACAGAACCCCCAGGACCACAACAGAGCCCCCAGGACCACAACAGAGCCCACAGGACCACAACAGAGCCCACAGGACCCGAACAGAGCCTACACAACCCCAACAGAGGCCCCAGGACCCGAACAGAGCCCCCACAACCCCAACAGAGCCCGCAGGATCCCATCAGAGACCCCGGGACACGAACAGAGCCCCCAGGACCCAAACAGAACCCCCAGGACCACAACAGAGCCCCCAGGACCACAACAGAGTCCCCAGGACCACAACAGAGTCCCCAGGACCACACCAGAGCCCACAGGACCCAAACAGAGACCCCAATTCACGAAGAGAGCCCCCAGGACACCAACAGAGCCCCCGGGACCCCAACAGAGCCCCCGGGACCCCAACAGAGCCCCCGGGACCCTAACAGAGCCCCCGGGACCACAACAGAGCCCCCAGGACCACAACAGATCCGCCACGACCACAACAGACACCCCAGGACAACAACAGAGCCCCCAATACCATAACAGAGCCCCAAGGACCCGAAGAGAACCACCAGGACAACAACAGAGCCCCTAAAACCACAACAGAGCCCCCAGGAACACAACAGAGTCCCCAGGATCCCATCAGAGCCACCAGGACCCAAACAGAGACCCCAAAACGCCAAAAGAGCCCCCAGGACAGCAAGAGAGCCCCCAGGACACCAACAGAGCCCACACGACCACACCAAAGCCCCCAGGACCACACCAGAGCCCCCAGGACTCGAAGAGAGCCCCCAGGACCCCAACAGAGCCCCGGGACCCCAACAGAGCCCTCGGGACAACAATAGAGCCCACGGGAACCCAACAGAGCCCCCGGGACGCTAACAGAGCCCTCGGGACCACAACAGAGGCCCCGGGACCACAACAGAGCCCCCAGGACCACAACAGAGCCCCCAGGACCACAACAGAGCCGCCACGACCACAACAGAGACCCCAGGACAACAACAGAGCCCCCAGTACCATAACAGAGCCCCAAGGACCCGAAGAGAACCACCAGGAAAACAACAGAGCCCTTAAGACCACAACAGAGCCCCCAGGACCACAACAGAGTCCCCAGGATCCCATCAGAGCCCCCAGGACCCAAACAGAGACCCCAAAACGCCAAAAGAGCCCCCAGGACAGCAAGAGAGCCCCCAGGACACCAACAGAGCCCACACGACCACACCAAAGCCCCCAGGACCACACCAGAGCCCCCAGGACTCGAAGAGAGCCCCCAGGACCCCAACAGAGCCCCCGGGACCCCAACAGAGCCCCCGGGACCACAACAGAGCCCCCGGGACCCGAACAGAGCCCCCAGGACCCCAACACAGCTCACAGGACCCCAACAGAGCCCCCAGGAACCAAACAGAGCCCGCAGGATCCCAACAGAGCCCCCAGGACACGAACAGAGCCCCCAGGACACGAACAGAACCCCCAGGACCACAACAGAGCCCCCAGGACCCCAACAGAGCCCGCAGGATCCCAACAGAGCCCCCAGGACACGAACAGAGCCCCCAGGACCCGAACAGAACCCCCAGGACCACAACAGAGGCCCCAGGACACCAACAGAACCCCCAGGCCCACAACAGAGCCCTCAGGACCCGAACAGAGCCCCCAGGACCCCAACAGAGGCCCCAGAACCCGAACAGAGCCCACAGGACCCGAACAGAGCCCCCAGGACCTCAACAGAGCTCACAGGACCACAACAGAGCCCCCAGGACCACAACAGAGGCCCCAGGACCCAAACAGAGCTCACAGGACCCCAACAGAGCTCACAGGACCCCAACAGAGCCCGCAGGATCCCAACAGAGACTGTGGGACACAAACAGAACCCCAAGGAGCCGAACAGAACCCCCAAGACCACAACTGAGCCCGCAGGACCCGAACGGAGCCCCCAGGACACCAACACAGCTCCAAGGACCCCAACAGAGGCCCCAAGATGCCAACAGAGCCCCCAGAACCCCAACAGAGCCCGCAGGATCCCAACAGATTCCCCGGGACACAAACAGAACCCCCAGGAACCAAACAGAACCCCCAGGACCACAACAGAGCCCCCAGGACCACAACAGAGCCCCCAGGACCACAACAGAGCCCCCAGGACCACAACAGAGCCTACACAACCCCAACAGAGGCCCCAGGACCCGAACAGAGCCCCCACAACCCCAACAGAGCCCGCAGGATCCCATCAGAGACCCCGGGACACGAACAGAGCCCCCAGGACCCAAACAGAACCCCCAGGACCACAACAGAGCCCCCAGGACCACAACAGAGTCCCCAGGACCACAACAGAGTCCCCAGGACAACAACAGAGTCCCCAGGACCACAACAGAGCCCACAGGACCCAAACAGAGACCCCAATTCACGAAGAGAGCCCACGGGACCCCAACAGAGCCCCCGGGACCCCAACAGAGCCCCCGGGACCCCAACAGATCCGCCACGACCACAACAGAGACCCCAGGACAACAACAGAGCCCCCAATACCATAACAGAGCCCCAAGGACCCGAAGAGAACCACCAGGACAACAACAGATTCCCCTAAAACCACAACAGAGCCCCCAGGACCACAACAGAGTCCCCAGGATCCCATCAGAGCCCCCAGGACCCAAACAGAGACCCCAAAACGCCAAAAGAGCCCCCAGGACAGAAAGAGAGCCCCCAGGACACCAACAGAGCCCACACGACCACACCAAAGCCCCCAGGACCACACCAGAGCCCCCAGGACTCGAAGAGAGCCCCCAGGACCCCAACAGAGCCCCGGGACCCCAACAGAGCCCCCGGGACAACAATAGAGCCCACGGGAACCCAACAGAGCCCCCGGGACCCTAACAGAGCCCTCGGGACCACAACAGAGGCCCCGGGACCACAACAGAGCCCCCAGGACCACAACAGAGCCCCCAGGACCACAACAGATCCGCCACGACCACAACAGAGACCCCAGGACAACAACAGAGCCCCCAGTACCATAACAGAGCCCCAAGGACCCGAAGAGAACCACCAGGAAAACAACAGAGCCCTTAAGACCACAACAGAGCCCCCAGGACCACAACAGAGTCCCCAGGATCCCATCAGAGCCCCCAGGACCCAAACAGAGACCCCAAAACGCCAAAAGAGCCCCCAGGACAGCAAGAGAGCCCCCAGGACACCAACAGAGCCCACACGACCACACCAAAGCCCCCAGGACCACACCAGAGCCCCCAGGACTCGAAGAGAGCCCCCAGGACCCCAACAGAGCCCCCGGGACCCCAACAGAGCCCCCGGGACCACAACAGAGCCCTCAGGACCCGAACAGAGCCCCCAGGACCCCAACACAGCTCACAGGACCCCAACAGAGCCCCCAGGAACCCAACAGAGCCCGCAGGATCCCAACAGAGCCCCCAGGACACGAACAGAGCCCCCAGGACACGAACAGAACCCCCAGGACCACAACAGAGCCCCCAGGACCCCAACAGAGCCCGCAGGATCCCAACAGAGCCCCCAGGACACGAACAGAGCCCCCAGGACCCGAACAGAACCACCAGGACCACAACAGAGGCCCCAGGACACCAACAGAACCCCCAGGCCCACAACAGAGCCCTCAGGACCCGAACAGAGCCCCCAGGACCCCAACAGAGGCCCCAGAACCCGAACAGAGCCCACAGGACCCGAACAGAGCCCCCAGGACCTCAACAGAGCTCACAGGACCACAACAGAGCCCCCAGGACCACAACAGAGCCCCCAGGACCACAACAGAGCCTACACAACCCCAACAGAGGCCCCAGGACCCGAACAGAGCCCCCACAACCCCAACAGAGCCCGCAGGATCCCATCAGAGACCCCGGGACACGAACAGAGCCCCCAGGACCCAAACAGAACGCCCAGGACCACAACAGAGCCCCCAGGACCACAACAGAGCCCCCAGGACCCCAAAAGAGCCCCCAGGACCCCAACAGAGCCCCCAGAACCCCAACAGAGCCCGCAGGATCCCGTCAGAGACCCCGAAACACGAACAGAGACCCCAGGACCCAAACAGAACCCCCAGGACCACAACAGAGCCTCCAGGACAACAACAGAGACCCCAGGACCACAACAGAGGCCCCAGGACCCGAACAGAGCTCACAGGACCCCAACAGAGCTCACAGGACCCCAACAGAGCCCGCAGGATCCCAACAGAGACTGTGGGACACAAACAGAACCCCAAGGAGCCGAACAGAACCCCCAAGACCACAACTGAGCCCGCAGGACCCGAACGGAGCCCCCAGGACACCAACACAGCTCCAAGGACCCCAACAGAGCCCCCAAGATGCCAACAGAGCCCCCAGAACCCCAACAGAGCCCGCAGGATCCCAACAGATTCCCCGGGACACAAACAGAACCCCCAGGAACCAAACAGAACCCCCAGGACCACAACAGAGCCCCCAGGACCACAACAGAGCCCACAGGACCACAACAGAGCCCACAGGACCCGAACAGAGCCTACACAACCCCAACAGAGGCCCCAGGACCCGAACAGAGCCCCCACAACCCCAACAGAGCCCGCAGGATCCCATCAGAGACCCCGGGACACGAACAGAGCCCCCAGGACCCAAACAGAACCCCCAGGACCACAACAGAGCCCCCAGGACCACAACAGAGTCCCCAGGACCACAACAGAGTCCCCAGGACCACACCAGAGCCCACAGGACCCAAACAGAGACCCCAATTCACGAAGAGAGCCCCCAGGACACCAACAGAGCCCCCGGGACCCCAACAGAGCCCCCGGGACCCCAACAGAGCCCCCGGGACCCTAACAGAGCCCCCGGGACCACAACAGAGCCCCCAGGACCACAACAGATCCGCCACGACCACAACAGACACCCCAGGACAACAACAGAGCCCCCAATACCATAACAGAGCCCCAAGGACCCGAAGAGAACCACCAGGACAACAACAGAGCCCCTAAAACCACAACAGAGCCCCCAGGAACACAACAGAGTCCCCAGGATCCCATCAGAGCCACCAGGACCCAAACAGAGACCCCAAAACGCCAAAAGAGCCCCCAGGACAGCAAGAGAGCCCCCAGGACACCAACAGAGCCCACACGACCACACCAAAGCCCCCAGGACCACACCAGAGCCCCCAGGACTCGAAGAGAGCCCCCAGGACCCCAACAGAGCCCCGGGACCCCAACAGAGCCCTCGGGACAACAATAGAGCCCACGGGAACCCAACAGAGCCCCCGGGACGCTAACAGAGCCCTCGGGACCACAACAGAGGCCCCGGGACCACAACAGAGCCCCCAGGACCACAACAGAGCCCCCAGGACCACAACAGATCCGCCACGACCACAACAGAGACCCCAGGACAACAACAGAGCCCCCAGTACCATAACAGAGCCCCAAGGACCCGAAGAGAACCACCAGGAAAACAACAGAGCCCTTAAGACCACAACAGAGCCCCCAGGACCACAACAGAGTCCCCAGGATCCCATCAGAGCCCCCAGGACCCAAACAGAGACCCCAAAACGCCAAAAGAGCCCCCAGGACAGCAAGAGAGCCCCCAGGACACCAACAGAGCCCACACGACCACACCAAAGCCCCCAGGACCACACCAGAGCCCCCAGGACTCGAAGAGAGCCCCCAGGACCCCAACAGAGCCCCCGGGACCCCAACAGAGCCCCCGGGACCACAACAGAGCCCCCGGGACCCGAACAGAGCCCCCAGGACCCCAACACAGCTCACAGGACCCCAACAGAGCCCCCAGGAACCAAACAGAGCCCGCAGGATCCCAACAGAGCCCCCAGGACACGAACAGAGCCCCCAGGACACGAACAGAACCCCCAGGACCACAACAGAGCCCCCAGGACCCCAACAGAGCCCGCAGGATCCCAACAGAGCCCCCAGGACACGAACAGAGCCCCCAGGACCCGAACAGAACCCCCAGGACCACAACAGAGGCCCCAGGACACCAACAGAACCCCCAGGCCCACAACAGAGCCCTCAGGACCCGAACAGAGCCCCCAGGACCCCAACAGAGGCCCCAGAACCCGAACAGAGCCCACAGGACCCGAACAGAGCCCCCAGGACCTCAACAGAGCTCACAGGACCACAACAGAGCCCCCAGGACCACAACAGAGGCCCCAGGACCCAAACAGAGCTCACAGGACCCCAACAGAGCTCACAGGACCCCAACAGAGCCCGCAGGATCCCAACAGAGACTGTGGGACACAAACAGAACCCCAAGGAGCCGAACAGAACCCCCAAGACCACAACTGAGCCCGCAGGACCCGAACGGAGCCCCCAGGACACCAACACAGCTCCAAGGACCCCAACAGAGCCCCCAAGATGCCAACAGAGCCCCCAGAACCCCAACAGAGCCCGCAGGATCCCAACAGATTCCCCGGGACACAAACAGAACCCCCAGGAACCAAACAGAACCCCCAGGACCACAACAGAGCCCCCAGGACCACAACAGAGCCCCCAGGACCACAACAGAGCCCCCAGGACCACAACAGAGCCTACACAACCCCAACAGAGGCCCCAGGACCCGAACAGAGCCCCCACAACCCCAACAGAGCCCGCAGGATCCCATCAGAGACCCCGGGACACGAACAGAGCCCCCAGGACCCAAACAGAACCCCCAGGACCACAACAGAGCCCCCAGGACCACAACAGAGTCCCCAGGACCACAACAGAGTCCCCAGGACAACAACAGAGTCCCCAGGACCACAACAGAGCCCACAGGACCCAAACAGAGACCCCAATTCACGAAGAGAGCCCACGGGACCCCAACAGAGCCCCCGGGACCCCAACAGAGCCCCCGGGACCCCAACAGATCCGCCACGACCACAACAGAGACCCCAGGACAACAACAGAGCCCCCAATACCATAACAGAGCCCCAAGGACCCGAAGAGAACCACCAGGACAACAACAGATTCCCCTAAAACCACAACAGAGCCCCCAGGACCACAACAGAGTCCCCAGGATCCCATCAGAGCCCCCAGGACCCAAACAGAGACCCCAAAACGCCAAAAGAGCCCCCAGGACAGAAAGAGAGCCCCCAGGACACCAACAGAGCCCACACGACCACACCAAAGCCCCCAGGACCACACCAGAGCCCCCAGGACTCGAAGAGAGCCCCCAGGACCCCAACAGAGCCCCGGGACCCCAACAGAGCCCCCGGGACAACAATAGAGCCCACGGGAACCCAACAGAGCCCCCGGGACCCTAACAGAGCCCTCGGGACCACAACAGAGGCCCCGGGACCACAACAGAGCCCCCAGGACCCTAACAGAGCCCCCAGGACCCCAACAGAGGCCCCGGGACACCAACAGAAACCCCAGGCCCACAACAGAGCCCTCAGGACCCGAACAGAGCCCCCAGGACCCCAACAGAGCCCGCAGGATCCCAACAGAGCCCCCAGGACACGAACAGAGCCCCCAGGACACGAACAGAACCCCCAGGACCACAACAGAGGCCCCAGGACACCAATAGAACCCCCAGGCCCACAACAGAGCCCTCAGGACCCGAACAGAGCCCCCAGGACCACAACAGAGCCCCCAGGACCCGAACAGAGCCCACAGGACCCGAACAGAGCCCCCAGGACCCCAACAGAGCTCACAGGACCCCAACAGAGCACCCAGGACCCCAACAGAGCCCGCAGGATCCCAACAGAGACTGTGGGACACAAACAGAACCCCAAGGACCCGAACAGAACCCCCAAGACCACAACTGAGCCCGCAGGACCCGAACGGAGCCCCCAGGACGCCAACACAGCTCCAAGGACCCCAACAGAGCCCCCAAGATGCCAACAGAGCCCCCAGAACCACAACAGAGCCCGCAGGATCCCAACAGATTCCCCGGGACACAAACAGAACCCCCAGGACCCAAACAGAACCCCCAGGACCACAACAGAGCCCCCAGGACCACAACAGAACGCCCAGGACCACAACAGAGCCCCCAGGACCACAACAGAGCCCCCAGGACACCAACAGAGCCCCCACAACCCCAACAGAGCCCCAGGACCCGAACAGAGCCCCCACAACCCCAACAGAGCCCGCAGGATCCCATCAGAGACCCCGGGACACGAACAGAGACCCCAGGACCCAAACAGAACCCCCAGGACCACAACAGAGCCCCCAGGACCACAACAGAGACCCCAGGACCACAACAGAGCTCCCAGAACTCCAACAGAGCCCGCAGGATCCCGTCAGAGACCCCGGAACACGAACAGAGACCCCAGGACCCGAACAGAACCCCCAGGACCACAACAGAGCCCGCAGGACAACAACAGAGACCCCAGGACCACAACAGAGACCCCAGGACCACAACAGAGCCCCCAGGACCCCAACAGAAGCTCCCAGGACTTCAGCAAAGCCCCCGGGAGCCCAACAGAGCCCCCGAGACCAGAACAGAGCCACAGGGACACGAAAAGAGCCTCGAGGAACACAACAGAGCCCCCAGGACCCCAACAGAGACGCCAGGACACGAAGAGAGACACCAGGAGAACAACAGACCCCCAAGAACCGAACAGAGGACCCAGGACACCAACAGAGCCCCCAGGACCACAACAGAGCCCCCAGGACCCCAACAGAGACCCCAGGACCACAACAGAGACCCCAGGACAACAACAGAGCCCCCAGGACCCCAACAGAGCTCACAGGACCCCAACAGAGCTCACAGGACCCCAACAGAGCCCGCAGGATCCCAACAGAGACTGTGGGACACAAACAGAACCCCAAGGACCCGAACAGAACCCCCAAGACCACAACTGAGCCCGCAGGACCCGAACGGAGCCCCCAGGACGCCAACACAGCTCCAAGGACCCCAACAGAGCCCCCAAGATGCCAACAGAGCCCCCAGAACCCCAACAGAGCCCGCAGGATCCCAACAGATTCCCCGGGACACGAACAGAGCCCCCAGGACCCAAACAGAACCCTCAGGACCACAACAGAGCCCCCAGGACCACAACAGAGCCCCCAGGACCACAACAGAGCCTACACAACCCCAACAGAGGCCCCAGGACCCGCACAGAGCCCCCACAACCCCAACAGAGCCCGCAGGATCCCATCAGAGACCCCGGGACACGAACAGAGCCCCCAGGACCCAAACAGAACCTCCAGGACTACAACAGAGCACCCAGGACCACAACAGAGTCCCCAGGATTGCAACAGAGCCCCCAGGACCCAAACAGAGAACCCAATTCACGAAGAGAGCCCCCAGGACAACAACAGAGCCCCCGGGACCCCAACAGAGCCCCCGGAACCACAACAGAGCCCCCGAGACACCAACAGAGCCCCCGGGACACTAACAGAGCCCTCGGGACCACAACAGAGCCCCCGGGACCCTAACAGAGCCCTCGGGACCACAACAGAGCCCCCGGGACCACAACAGAGCCCCCGGGACCACAACAGAGCCCCCAGGACCACAACAGAGACCCCAGGACAACAACAGAGCCCCCAGTACCATAACAGAGCCCCAAGGACCCAAAGAGAACCACCAGGACAACAACAGAGCCCCTAAGACCACAACAGAGCCCCCAGGACCACAACAGAGTCCCCAGGATCCCATCAGAGCCCCCAGGACCCAAACAGAGACCCCAAAACGCCAAAAGAGCCCCCAGGACAGCAAGAGAGCCCCCAGGACACCAACAGAGCCCACACGACCACACCAAAGCCCCCAGGACCACACCAGAGCCCCCAGGACTCGAAGAGAGCCCCCAGGACCCCAACAGAGACCCCGGGACCCCAACAGAGCCCCCGGGACCACAATAGAGCCCCCAGGACTCCAACAGAGCCCGCAGGATCCCAACGAAGCCCTCAGGACACGAACAGAGCCCCCAGGACACCAACAGAGCCCCCAGGACCACAACAGAGCCCCCGGGACCACAACAGAGCCCACAGGACACGAACAGAACCCCCAGGACCACAACAGAGGCCCCAGGACACCAACAGAACCCCCAGGCCCACAACACAGCCCTCAGGACCCGAACAGAGCCCCCAGGACCACAACAGAGCCCCCAGGACCCGAACAGAGCCCACAGGACCCGAACAGAGCCCCCAGGACCCCAACAGAGCTCACAGGACCCCAACAGAGCACCCAGGACCCCAACAGAGCCCGCAGGATCCCAACAGAGACTGTGGGACACAAACAGAACCCCAAGGACCCGAACAGAACCCCCAAGACCACAACTGAGCCCGCAGGACCCGAACGGAGCCCCCAGGACGCCAACACAGCTCCAAGGACCCCAACAGAGCCCCCAAGATGCCAACAGAGCCCCCAGAACCCCAACAGAGCCCGCAGGATCCCAACAGATTCCCCGGGACACAAACAGAACCCCCAGGACCCAAACAGAACCCTCAGGACCACAACAGAGCCCCCAGGACCACAACAGAGCCCCCAGGACCACAACAGAGCCCCCAGGACACCAACAGAGCCCCCAGGACCCGAACAGAGCCCCCACAACCCCAACAGAGCCCCAGGACCCGAACAGAGCCCCCACAACCCCAAAAGAGCCCGCAGGATCCCATCAGAGACCCCGGGACACGAACAGAGACCCCAGGACACGAACAGAACCCCCAGGACCACAACAGAGCCTCCAGGACAACAACAGAGACCCCAGGACCACAACACAGACCCCAGGACCACAACAGAGCCCCCAGGACCCCAACAGAAGCTCCCAGGACTTCAGCAAAGCCCCCGGGAGCCCAACAGAGCCCCCGAGACCAGAACAGAGCCACAGGGACACGAAAAGAGCCTCGAGGAACACAACAGAGCCCCCAGGACCCCAACAGAGACGCCAGGACACGAAGAGAGACACCAGGAGAACAACAGAGCCCCCAAGAACCGAACAGAGGACCCAGGACACCAACAGAGCGACCAGGACCACAACAGAGCCCCCAGGACCACAACAGAGGCCCCAGGACCCGAACAGAGCTCACAGGACCCCAACAGAGCTCACAGGACCCCAACAGAGCCCGCAGGATCCCAACAGAGACTGTGGGACACAAACAGAACCCCAAGGACCCGAACAGAACCCCCAAGACCACAACTGAGCCCGCAGGACCCGAACGGAGCCCCCAGGACGCCAACACAGCTCCAAGGACCCCAACAGAGCCCCCAAGATGCCAACAGAGCCCCCAGAACCCCAACAGAGCCCCCAGTATCCCAACAGATTCCCCGGGACACAAACAGAACCCCCAGGACCCAAACAGAACCCCCAGGACCACAACAGAGCCCCCAGGACCACAACAGAGCCCCCAGGACCCGAACAGAGCCTACACAACCCCAACAGAGGCCTCAGGACCCGCACAGAGCCCCCACAACCCTAACAGAGCCCGCAGGATCCCATCAGAGACCCCGGGACACGAACAGAGCCCCCAGGACCCAAACAGAACCCCCAGGACCACAACAGAGCCCCCAGGACCACAACAGAGCCCCCAGGACCACAACAGAGTCCCCAGGACCACAACAGAGCCCACAGGAACCAAACAGAGACCCCAATTAGGAAGAGAGCCCCCAGGACACCAACAGAGCCCCCAGGACCCCAACAGAGCCCCCGGGACCCCAACAGACCCCCCGGGACCACAACAGAGACCCCAGGACAACAACAGAGCCCCCAATACCATAACAGAGCCCCAAGGACCCGAAGAGAACCACCAGGACAACAACAGAGCACCTAAAACCACAACAGAGCCCCCAGGACCACAACACAGTCCCCAGGATCCCATCAGAGCCCCCAGGACCCAAACAGAGACCCCAAAATGCCAAAAGAGCCCCCAGGACAGCAAGAGAGCCCCCAGGACACCAACAGAGCCCACACGACCACACCAAAGCCCCCAGGACCACACCAGAGCCCCCAGGACTCGAAGAGAGCCCCCAGGACCCCAACAGAGCCCCCGGGACCCCAACAGAGCCCCCGGGACAACAATAGAGCCCACGGGACCCCAACAGAGCCCCCGGGACCCTAACAGAGCCCTCGGGACCACAACAGAGCCCCCGGGACCACAACAGAGCCCACAGGACACGAACAGAGCCCCCAGGACCCCAACAGAGGCCCCGGGACACCAACAGAACCCCCAGGCCCACAACAGAGCCCTCTGGACCCGAACAGAGCCCCCAGGACCCCAACAGAGCCCGCAGGATCCCAACAGAGCCCCCAGGACACGAACAGAGCCCCCAGGACACGAACAGAGCCCCCAGGACCACAACAGAGGCCCCAGGACCCCAACAGAACCCCCAGGCCCACAACAGAGCCCTCAGGACCCGAACAGAGCCCCCAGGACCACAACAGAGCCCCCAGGACCCGAACAGAGCCCACAGGACCCGAACAGAGCCCCCAGGACCCCAACAGAGCTCACAGGACCCCAACAGAACACCCAGGACCCCAACAGAGCCCGCAGGATCCCAACAGAGACTGTGGGACACAAACAGAACCCCAAGGACCCGAACAGAACCCCCAAGACCACAACTGAGCCCGCAGGACCCGAACGGAGCCCCCAGGACGCCAACACAGCTCCAAGGACCCCAACAGAGCCCCCAAGATGCCAACAGAGCCCCCAGAACCCCAACAGAGCCCGCAGGATCCCAACAGATTCCCCGGGACACAAACAGAACCCCCAGGACCCAAACAGAACGCCCAGGACCACAACAGAGCCCCCAGGACCACAACAGAGCCCCCAGGACCACAACAGAGCCCCCAGGACACCAACAGAGCCCCCAGGACACCAACAGAGCCCCCACAACCCCAACAGAGCCCCAGGACCCGAACAGAGCCCCCACAACCCCAACAGAGCCCGCAGGATCCCATCAGAGACCCCGGGACACGAACAGAGACCCCAGGACCCAAACAGAACCCCCAGGACCACAACAGAGCCCCCAGGACCACAACAGAGACCCCAGGACCACAACAGAGCCCCCAGAACTCCAACAGAGCCCGCAGGATCCCGTCAGAGACCCCGGAACACGAACAGAGACCCCAGGACCCGAACAGAACCCCCAGGACCACAACAGAGCCCGCAGGACAACAACAGAGACCCCAGGACCACAACAGAGACCCCAGGACCACAACAGAGCCCCCAGGACCCCAACAGAAGCTCCCAGGACTTCAGCAAAGCCCCCGGGAGCCCAACAGAGCCCCCGAGACCAGAACAGAGCCACAGGGACACGAAAAGAGCCTCGAGGAACACAACAGAGCCCCCAGGACCCCAACAGAGACGCCAGGACACGAAGAGAGCCCCCAGGAGAACAACAGAGCCCCCAAGAACCGAACAGAGGACCCAGGACACCAACAGAGCGACCAGGACCACAACAGAGCCCCCAGGACCACAACAGAGGCCCCAGGACCCGAACAGAGCTCACAGGACCCCAACAGAGCTCACAGGACCCCAACAGAGCCCGCAGGATCCCAACAGAGACTGTGGGACACAAACAGAACCCCAAGGACCCGAACAGAACCCCCAAGACCACAACTGAGCCCGCAGGACCCGAACGGAGCCCCCAGGACGCCAACACAGCTCCAAGGACCCCAACAGAGCCCCCAAGATGCCAACAGAGCCCCCAGAACCCCAACAGAGCCCCCAGGATCCCAACAGATTCCCCGGGACACAAACAGAACCCCCAGGACCCAAACAGAACCCCCAGGACCACAACAGAGCCCCCAGGACCACAACAGAGCCCCCAGGACCCGAACAGAGCCTACACAACCCCAACAGAGGCCTCAGGACCCGCACAGAGCCCCCACAACCCTAACAGAGCCCGCAGGATCCCATCAGAGACCCCGGGACACGAACAGAGCCCCCAGGACCCAAACAGAACCCCCAGGACCACAACAGAGCCCCCAGGACCACAACAGAGCCCCCAGGACCACAACAGAGTCCCCAGGACCACAACAGAGCCCACAGGAACCAAACAGAGACCCCAATTAGGAAGAGAGCCCCCAGGACACCAACAGAGCCCCCAGGACCCCAACAGAGCCCCCGGGACCCCAACAGACCCCCCGGGACCACAACAGAGACCCCAGGACAACAACAGAGCCCCCAATACCATAACAGAGCCCCAAGGACCCGAAGAGAACCACCAGGACAACAACAGAGCACCTAAAACCACAACAGAGCCCCCAGGACCACAACACAGTCCCCAGGATCCCATCAGAGCCCCCAGGACCCAAACAGAGACCCCAAAATGCCAAAAGAGCCCCCAGGACAGCAAGAGAGCCCCCAGGACACCAACAGAGCCCACACGACCACACCAAAGCCCCCAGGACCACACCAGAGCCCCCAGGACTCGAAGAGAGCCCCCAGGACCCCAACAGAGCCCCCGGGACCCCAACAGAGCCCCCGGGACAACAATAGAGCCCACGGGACCCCAACAGAGCCCCCGGGACCCTAACAGAGCCCTCGGGACCACAACAGAGCCCCCGGGACCACAACAGAGCCCACAGGACACGAACAGAGCCCCCAGGACCCCAACAGAGGCCCCGGGACACCAACAGAACCCCCAGGCCCACAACAGAGCCCTCTGGACCCGAACAGAGCCCCCAGGACCCCAACAGAGCCCGCAGGATCCCAACAGAGCCCCCAGGACACGAACAGAGCCCCCAGGACACGAACAGAGCCCCCAGGACCACAACAGAGGCCCCAGGACCCCAACAGAACCCCCAGGCCCACAACAGAGCCCTCAGGACCCGAACAGAGCCCCCAGGACCACAACAGAGCCCCCAGGACCCGAACAGAGCCCACAGGACCCGAACAGAGCCCCCAGGACCCCAACAGAGCTCACAGGACCCCAACAGAACACCCAGGACCCCAACAGAGCCCGCAGGATCCCAACAGAGACTGTGGGACACAAACAGAACCCCAAGGACCCGAACAGAACCCCCAAGACCACAACTGAGCCCGCAGGACCCGAACGGAGCCCCCAGGACGCCAACACAGCTCCAAGGACCCCAACAGAGCCCCCAAGATGCCAACAGAGCCCCCAGAACCCCAACAGAGCCCGCAGGATCCCAACAGATTCCCCGGGACACAAACAGAACCCCCAGGACCCAAACAGAACGCCCAGGACCACAACAGAGCCCCCAGGACCACAACAGAGCCCCCAGGACCACAACAGAGCCCCCAGGACACCAACAGAGCCCCCAGGACACCAACAGAGCCCCCACAACCCCAACAGAGCCCCAGGACCCGAACAGAGCCCCCACAACCCCAACAGAGCCCGCAGGATCCCATCAGAGACCCCGGGACACGAACAGAGACCCCAGGACCCAAACAGAACCCCCAGGACCACAACAGAGCCCCCAGGACCACAACAGAGACCCCAGGACCACAACAGAGCCCCCAGAACTCCAACAGAGCCCGCAGGATCCCGTCAGAGACCCCGGAACACGAACAGAGACCCCAGGACCCGAACAGAACCCCCAGGACCACAACAGAGCCCGCAGGACAACAACAGAGACCCCAGGACCACAACAGAGCCCCAAGGACCCAAAGAGAACCACCAGGACAACAACAGAGCCCCTAAGACCACAACAGAGCCCCCAGGACCACAACAGAGTCCCCAGGATCCCATCAGAGCCCCCAGGACCCAAACAGAGACCCCAAAACGCCAAAAGAGCCCCCAGGACAGCAAGAGAGCCCCCAGGACACCAACAGAGCCCACACGACCACACCAAAGCCCCCAGGACCACACCAGAGCCCCCAGGACTCGAAGAGAGCCCCCAGGACCCCAACAGAGACCCCGGGACCCCAACAGAGCCCCCGGGACCACAATAGAGCCCCCAGGACTCCAACAGAGCCCGCAGGATCCCAACGAAGCCCTCAGGACACGAACAGAGCCCCCAGGACACCAACAGAGCCCCCAGGACCACAACAGAGCCCCCGGGACCACAACAGAGCCCACAGGACACGAACAGAACCCCCAGGACCACAACAGAGGCCCCAGGACACCAACAGAACCCCCAGGCCCACAACAGAGCCCTCAGGACCCGAACAGAGCCCCCAGGACCACAACAGAGCCCCCAGGACCCGAACAGAGCCCACAGGACCCGAACAGAGCCCCCAGGACCCCAACAGAGCTCACAGGACCCCAACAGAGCACCCAGGACCCCAACAGAGCCCGCAGGATCCCAACAGAGACTGTGGGACACAAACAGAACCCCAAGGACCCGAACAGAACCCCCAAGACCACAACTGAGCCCGCAGGACCCGAACGGAGCCCCCAGGACGCCAACACAGCTCCAAGGACCCCAACAGAGCCCCCAAGATGCCAACAGAGCCCCCAGAACCCCAACAGAGCCCGCAGGATCCCAACAGATTCCCCGGGACACAAACAGAACCCCCAGGACCCAAACAGAACCCTCAGGACCACAACAGAGCCCCCAGGACCACAACAGAGCCCCCAGGACCACAACAGAGCCCCCAGGACACCAACAGAGCCCCCAGGACCCGAACAGAGCCCCCACAACCCCAACAGAGCCCCAGGACCCGAACAGAGCCCCCACAACCCCAAAAGAGCCCGCAGGATCCCATCAGAGACCCCGGGACACGAACAGAGACCCCAGGACACGAACAGAACCCCCAGGACCACAACAGAGCCTCCAGGACAACAACAGAGACCCCAGGACCACAACACAGACCCCAGGACCACAACAGAGCCCCCAGGACCCCAACAGAAGCTCCCAGGACTTCAGCAAAGCCCCCGGGAGCCCAACAGAGCCCCCGAGACCAGAACAGAGCCACAGGGACACGAAAAGAGCCTCGAGGAACACAACAGAGCCCCCAGGACCCCAACAGAGACGCCAGGACACGAAGAGAGACACCAGGAGAACAACAGAGCCCCCAAGAACCGAACAGAGGACCCAGGACACCAACAGAGCGACCAGGACCACAACAGAGCCCCCAGGACCACAACAGAGGCCCCAGGACCCGAACAGAGCTCACAGGACCCCAACAGAGCTCACAGGACCCCAACAGAGCCCGCAGGATCCCAACAGAGACTGTGGGACACAAACAGAACCCCAAGGACCCGAACAGAACCCCCAAGACCACAACTGAGCCCGCAGGACCCGAACGGAGCCCCCAGGACGCCAACACAGCTCCAAGGACCCCAACAGAGCCCCCAAGATGCCAACAGAGCCCCCAGAACCCCAACAGAGCCCCCAGGATCCCAACAGATTCCCCGGGACACAAACAGAACCCCCAGGACCCAAACAGAACCCCCAGGACCACAACAGAGCCCCCAGGACCACAACAGAGCCCCCAGGACCCGAACAGAGCCTACACAACCCCAACAGAGGCCTCAGGACCCGCACAGAGCCCCCACAACCCTAACAGAGCCCGCAGGATCCCATCAGAGACCCCGGGACACGAACAGAGCCCCCAGGACCCAAACAGAACCCCCAGGACCACAACAGAGCCCCCAGGACCACAACAGAGCCCCCAGGACCACAACAGAGTCCCCAGGACCACAACAGAGCCCACAGGAACCAAACAGAGACCCCAATTAGGAAGAGAGCCCCCAGGACACCAACAGAGCCCCCAGGACCCCAACAGAGCCCCCGGGACCCCAACAGACCCCCCGGGACCACAACAGAGACCCCAGGACAACAACAGAGCCCCCAATACCATAACAGAGCCCCAAGGACCCGAAGAGAACCACCAGGACAACAACAGAGCACCTAAAACCACAACAGAGCCCCCAGGACCACAACACAGTCCCCAGGATCCCATCAGAGCCCCCAGGACCCAAACAGAGACCCCAAAATGCCAAAAGAGCCCCCAGGACAGCAAGAGAGCCCCCAGGACACCAACAGAGCCCACACGACCACACCAAAGCCCCCAGGACCACACCAGAGCCCCCAGGACTCGAAGAGAGCCCCCAGGACCCCAACAGAGCCCCCGGGACCCCAACAGAGCCCCCGGGACAACAATAGAGCCCACGGGACCCCAACAGAGCCCCCGGGACCCTAACAGAGCCCTCGGGACCACAACAGAGCCCCCGGGACCACAACAGAGCCCACAGGACACGAACAGAGCCCCCAGGACCCCAACAGAGGCCCCGGGACACCAACAGAACCCCCAGGCCCACAACAGAGCCCTCTGGACCCGAACAGAGCCCCCAGGACCCCAACAGAGCCCGCAGGATCCCAACAGAGCCCCCAGGACACGAACAGAGCCCCCAGGACACGAACAGAGCCCCCAGGACCACAACAGAGGCCCCAGGACCCCAACAGAACCCCCAGGCCCACAACAGAGCCCTCAGGACCCGAACAGAGCCCCCAGGACCACAACAGAGCCCCCAGGACCCGAACAGAGCCCACAGGACCCGAACAGAGCCCCCAGGACCCCAACAGAGCTCACAGGACCCCAACAGAACACCCAGGACCCCAACAGAGCCCGCAGGATCCCAACAGAGACTGTGGGACACAAACAGAACCCCAAGGACCCGAACAGAACCCCCAAGACCACAACTGAGCCCGCAGGACCCGAACGGAGCCCCCAGGACGCCAACACAGCTCCAAGGACCCCAACAGAGCCCCCAAGATGCCAACAGAGCCCCCAGAACCCCAACAGAGCCCGCAGGATCCCAACAGATTCCCCGGGACACAAACAGAACCCCCAGGACCCAAACAGAACGCCCAGGACCACAACAGAGCCCCCAGGACCACAACAGAGCCCCCAGGACCACAACAGAGCCCCCAGGACACCAACAGAGCCCCCAGGACACCAACAGAGCCCCCACAACCCCAACAGAGCCCCAGGACCCGAACAGAGCCCCCACAACCCCAACAGAGCCCGCAGGATCCCATCAGAGACCCCGGGACACGAACAGAGACCCCAGGACCCAAACAGAACCCCCAGGACCACAACAGAGCCCCCAGGACCACAACAGAGACCCCAGGACCACAACAGAGCCCCCAGAACTCCAACAGAGCCCGCAGGATCCCGTCAGAGACCCCGGAACACGAACAGAGACCCCAGGACCCGAACAGAACCCCCAGGACCACAACAGAGCCCGCAGGACAACAACAGAGACCCCAGGACCACAACAGAGACCCCAGGACCACAACAGAGACCCCAGGACCCCAACAGAAGCTCCCAGGACTTCAGCAAAGCCCCCGGGAGCCCAACAGAGCCCCCGAGACCAGAACAGAGCCACAGGGACACGAAAAGAGCCTCGAGGAACACAACAGAGCCCCCAGGACCCCAACAGAGACGCCAGGACACGAAGAGAGCCCCCAGGAGAACAACAGAGCCCCCAAGAACCGAACAGAGGACCCAGGACACCAACAGAGCGACCAGGACCACAACAGAGCCCCCAGGACCACAACAGAGGCCCCAGGACCCGAACAGAGCTCACAGGACCCCAACAGAGCTCACAGGACCCCAACAGAGCCCGCAGGATCCCAACAGAGACTGTGGGACACAAACAGAACCCCAAGGACCCGAACAGAACCCCCAAGACCACAACTGAGCCCGCAGGACCCGAACGGAGCCCCCAGGACGCCAACACAGCTCCAAGGACCCCAACAGAGCCCCCAAGATGCCAACAGAGCCCCCAGAACCCCAACAGAGCCCCCAGGATCCCAACAGATTCCCCGGGACACAAACAGAACCCCCAGGACCCAAACAGAACCCCCAGGACCACAACAGAGCCCCCAGGACCACAACAGAGCCCCCAGGACCCGAACAGAGCCTACACAACCCCAACAGAGGCCTCAGGACCCGCACAGAGCCCCCACAACCCTAACAGAGCCCGCAGGATCCCATCAGAGACCCCGGGACACGAACAGAGCCCCCAGGACCCAAACAGAACCCCCAGGACCACAACAGAGCCCCCAGGACCACAACAGAGCCCCCAGGACCACAACAGAGTCCCCAGGACCACAACAGAGCCCACAGGAACCAAACAGAGACCCCAATTAGGAAGAGAGCCCCCAGGACACCAACAGAGCCCCCAGGACCCCAACAGAGCCCCCGGGACCCCAACAGACCCCCCGGGACCACAACAGAGACCCCAGGACAACAACAGAGCCCCCAATACCATAACAGAGCCCCAAGGACCCGAAGAGAACCACCAGGACAACAACAGAGCACCTAAAACCACAACAGAGCCCCCAGGACCACAACACAGTCCCCAGGATCCCATCAGAGCCCCCAGGACCCAAACAGAGACCCCAAAATGCCAAAAGAGCCCCCAGGACAGCAAGAGAGCCCCCAGGACACCAACAGAGCCCACACGACCACACCAAAGCCCCCAGGACCACACCAGAGCCCCCAGGACTCGAAGAGAGCCCCCAGGACCCCAACAGAGCCCCCGGGACCCCAACAGAGCCCCCGGGACAACAATAGAGCCCACGGGACCCCAACAGAGCCCCCGGGACCCTAACAGAGCCCTCGGGACCACAACAGAGCCCCCGGGACCACAACAGAGCCCACAGGACACGAACAGAGCCCCCAGGACCCCAACAGAGGCCCCGGGACACCAACAGAACCCCCAGGCCCACAACAGAGCCCTCTGGACCCGAACAGAGCCCCCAGGACCCCAACAGAGCCCGCAGGATCCCAACAGAGCCCCCAGGACACGAACAGAGCCCCCAGGACACGAACAGAGCCCCCAGGACCACAACAGAGGCCCCAGGACCCCAACAGAACCCCCAGGCCCACAACAGAGCCCTCAGGACCCGAACAGAGCCCCCAGGACCACAACAGAGCCCCCAGGACCCGAACAGAGCCCACAGGACCCGAACAGAGCCCCCAGGACCCCAACAGAGCTCACAGGACCCCAACAGAACACCCAGGACCCCAACAGAGCCCGCAGGATCCCAACAGAGACTGTGGGACACAAACAGAACCCCAAGGACCCGAACAGAACCCCCAAGACCACAACTGAGCCCGCAGGACCCGAACGGAGCCCCCAGGACGCCAACACAGCTCCAAGGACCCCAACAGAGCCCCCAAGATGCCAACAGAGCCCCCAGAACCCCAACAGAGCCCGCAGGATCCCAACAGATTCCCCGGGACACAAACAGAACCCCCAGGACCCAAACAGAACGCCCAGGACCACAACAGAGCCCCCAGGACCACAACAGAGCCCCCAGGACCACAACAGAGCCCCCAGGACACCAACAGAGCCCCCAGGACACCAACAGAGCCCCCACAACCCCAACAGAGCCCCAGGACCCGAACAGAGCCCCCACAACCCCAACAGAGCCCGCAGGATCCCATCAGAGACCCCGGGACACGAACAGAGACCCCAGGACCCAAACAGAACCCCCAGGACCACAACAGAGCCCCCAGGACCACAACAGAGACCCCAGGACCACAACAGAGCCCCCAGAACTCCAACAGAGCCCGCAGGATCCCGTCAGAGACCCCGGAACACGAACAGAGACCCCAGGACCCGAACAGAACCCCCAGGACCACAACAGAGCCCGCAGGACAACAACAGAGACCCCAGGACCACAACAGAGCCCCAAGGACCCAAAGAGAACCACCAGGACAACAACAGAGCCCCTAAGACCACAACAGAGCCCCCAGGACCACAACAGAGTCCCCAGGATCCCATCAGAGCCCCCAGGACCCAAACAGAGACCCCAAAACGCCAAAAGAGCCCCCAGGACAGCAAGAGAGCCCCCAGGACACCAACAGAGCCCACACGACCACACCAAAGCCCCCAGGACCACACCAGAGCCCCCAGGACTCGAAGAGAGCCCCCAGGACCCCAACAGAGACCCCGGGACCCCAACAGAGCCCCCGGGACCACAATAGAGCCCCCAGGACTCCAACAGAGCCCGCAGGATCCCAACGAAGCCCTCAGGACACGAACAGAGCCCCCAGGACACCAACAGAGCCCCCAGGACCACAACAGAGCCCCCGGGACCACAACAGAGCCCACAGGACACGAACAGAACCCCCAGGACCACAACAGAGGCCCCAGGACACCAACAGAACCCCCAGGCCCACAACAGAGCCCTCAGGACCCGAACAGAGCCCCCAGGACCACAACAGAGCCCCCAGGACCCGAACAGAGCCCACAGGACCCGAACAGAGCCCCCAGGACCCCAACAGAGCTCACAGGACCCCAACAGAGCACCCAGGACCCCAACAGAGCCCGCAGGATCCCAACAGAGACTGTGGGACACAAACAGAACCCCAAGGACCCGAACAGAACCCCCAAGACCACAACTGAGCCCGCAGGACCCGAACGGAGCCCCCAGGACGCCAACACAGCTCCAAGGACCCCAACAGAGCCCCCAAGATGCCAACAGAGCCCCCAGAACCCCAACAGAGCCCGCAGGATCCCAACAGATTCCCCGGGACACAAACAGAACCCCCAGGACACAAACAGAACCCTCAGGACCACAACAGAGCCCCCAGGACCACAACAGAGCCCCCAGGACCACAACAGAGCCCCCAGGACACCAACAGAGCCCCCAGGACCCGAACAGAGCCCCCACAACCCCAACAGAGCCCCAGGACCCGAACAGAGCCCCCACAACCCCAAAAGAGCCCGCAGGATCCCATCAGAGACCCCGGGACACGAACAGAGACCCCAGGACACGAACAGAACCCCCAGGACCACAACAGAGCCTCCAGGACAACAACAGAGACCCCAGGACCACAACACAGACCCCAGGACCACAACAGAGCCCCCAGGACCCCAACAGAAGCTCCCAGGACTTCAGCAAAGCCCCCGGGAGCCCAACAGAGCCCCCGAGACCAGAACAGAGCCACAGGGACACGAAAAGAGCCTCGAGGAACACAACAGAGCCCCCAGGACCCCAACAGAGACGCCAGGACACGAAGAGAGACACCAGGAGAACAACAGAGCCCCCAAGAACCGAACAGAGGACCCAGGACACCAACAGAGCGACCAGGACCACAACAGAGCCCCCAGGACCACAACAGAGGCCCCAGGACCCGAACAGAGCTCACAGGACCCCAACAGAGCTCACAGGACCCCAACAGAGCCCGCAGGATCCCAACAGAGACTGTGGGACACAAACAGAACCCCAAGGACCCGAACAGAACCCCCAAGACCACAACTGAGCCCGCAGGACCCGAACGGAGCCCCCAGGACGCCAACACAGCTCCAAGGACCCCAACAGAGCCCCCAAGATGCCAACAGAGCCCCCAGAACCCCAACAGAGCCCCCAGGATCCCAACAGATTCCCCGGGACACAAACAGAACCCCCAGGACCCAAACAGAACCCCCAGGACCACAACAGAGCCCCCAGGACCACAACAGAGCCCCCAGGACCCGAACAGAGCCTACACAACCCCAACAGAGGCCTCAGGACCCGCACAGAGCCCCCACAACCCTAACAGAGCCCGCAGGATCCCATCAGAGACCCCGGGACACGAACAGAGCCCCCAGGACCCAAACAGAACCCCCAGGACCACAACAGAGCCCCCAGGACCACAACAGAGCCCCCAGGACCACAACAGAGTCCCCAGGACCACAACAGAGCCCACAGGAACCAAACAGAGACCCCAATTAGGAAGAGAGCCCCCAGGACACCAACAGAGCCCCCAGGACCCCAACAGAGCCCCCGGGACCCCAACAGACCCCCCGGGACCACAACAGAGACCCCAGGACAACAACAGAGCCCCCAATACCATAACAGAGCCCCAAGGACCCGAAGAGAACCACCAGGACAACAACAGAGCACCTAAAACCACAACAGAGCCCCCAGGACCACAACACAGTCCCCAGGATCCCATCAGAGCCCCCAGGACCCAAACAGAGACCCCAAAATGCCAAAAGAGCCCCCAGGACAGCAAGAGAGCCCCCAGGACACCAACAGAGCCCACACGACCACACCAAAGCCCCCAGGACCACACCAGAGCCCCCAGGACTCGAAGAGAGCCCCCAGGACCCCAACAGAGCCCCCGGGACCCCAACAGAGCCCCCGGGACAACAATAGAGCCCACGGGACCCCAACAGAGCCCCCGGGACCCTAACAGAGCCCTCGGGACCACAACAGAGCCCCCGGGACCACAACAGAGCCCACAGGACACGAACAGAGCCCCCAGGACCCCAACAGAGGCCCCGGGACACCAACAGAACCCCCAGGCCCACAACAGAGCCCTCTGGACCCGAACAGAGCCCCCAGGACCCCAACAGAGCCCGCAGGATCCCAACAGAGCCCCCAGGACACGAACAGAGCCCCCAGGACACGAACAGAGCCCCCAGGACCACAACAGAGGCCCCAGGACCCCAACAGAACCCCCAGGCCCACAACAGAGCCCTCAGGACCCGAACAGAGCCCCCAGGACCACAACAGAGCCCCCAGGACCCGAACAGAGCCCACAGGACCCGAACAGAGCCCCCAGGACCCCAACAGAGCTCACAGGACCCCAACAGAACACCCAGGACCCCAACAGAGCCCGCAGGATCCCAACAGAGACTGTGGGACACAAACAGAACCCCAAGGACCCGAACAGAACCCCCAAGACCACAACTGAGCCCGCAGGACCCGAACGGAGCCCCCAGGACGCCAACACAGCTCCAAGGACCCCAACAGAGCCCCCAAGATGCCAACAGAGCCCCCAGAACCCCAACAGAGCCCGCAGGATCCCAACAGATTCCCCGGGACACAAACAGAACCCCCAGGACCCAAACAGAACGCCCAGGACCACAACAGAGCCCCCAGGACCACAACAGAGCCCCCAGGACCACAACAGAGCCCCCAGGACACCAACAGAGCCCCCAGGACACCAACAGAGCCCCCACAACCCCAACAGAGCCCCAGGACCCGAACAGAGCCCCCACAACCCCAACAGAGCCCGCAGGATCCCATCAGAGACCCCGGGACACGAACAGAGACCCCAGGACCCAAACAGAACCCCCAGGACCACAACAGAGCCCCCAGGACCACAACAGAGACCCCAGGACCACAACAGAGCCCCCAGAACTCCAACAGAGCCCGCAGGATCCCGTCAGAGACCCCGGAACACGAACAGAGACCCCAGGACCCGAACAGAACCCCCAGGACCACAACAGAGCCCGCAGGACAACAACAGAGACCCCAGGACCACAACAGAGACCCCAGGACCACAACAGAGCCCCCAGGACCCCAACAGAAGCTCCCAGGACTTCAGCAAAGCCCCCGGGAGCCCAACAGAGCCCCCGAGACCAGAACAGAGCCACAGGGACACGAAAAGAGCCTCGAGGAACACAACAGAGCCCCCAGGACCCCAACAGAGACGCCAGGACACGAAGAGAGCCCCCAGGAGAACAACAGAGCCCCCAAGAACCGAACAGAGGACCCAGGACACCAACAGAGCGACCAGGACCACAACAGAGCCCCCAGGACCACAACAGAGGCCCCAGGACCCGAACAGAGCTCACAGGACCCCAACAGAGCTCACAGGACCCCAACAGAGCCCGCAGGATCCCAACAGAGACTGTGGGACACAAACAGAACCCCAAGGACCCGAACAGAACCCCCAAGACCACAACTGAGCCCGCAGGACCCGAACGGAGCCCCCAGGACGCCAACACAGCTCCAAGGACCCCAACAGAGCCCCCAAGATGCCAACAGAGCCCCCAGAACCCCAACAGAGCCCCCAGGATCCCAACAGATTCCCCGGGACACAAACAGAACCCCCAGGACCCAAACAGAACCCCCAGGACCACAACAGAGCCCCCAGGACCACAACAGAGCCCCCAGGACCCGAACAGAGCCTACACAACCCCAACAGAGGCCTCAGGACCCGCACAGAGCCCCCACAACCCTAACAGAGCCCGCAGGATCCCATCAGAGACCCCGGGACACGAACAGAGCCCCCAGGACCCAAACAGAACCCCCAGGACCACAACAGAGCCCCCAGGACCACAACAGAGCCCCCAGGACCACAACAGAGTCCCCAGGACCACAACAGAGCCCACAGGAACCAAACAGAGACCCCAATTAGGAAGAGAGCCCCCAGGACACCAACAGAGCCCCCAGGACCCCAACAGAGCCCCCGGGACCCCAACAGACCCCCCGGGACCACAACAGAGACCCCAGGACAACAACAGAGCCCCCAATACCATAACAGAGCCCCAAGGACCCGAAGAGAACCACCAGGACAACAACAGAGCACCTAAAACCACAACAGAGCCCCCAGGACCACAACACAGTCCCCAGGATCCCATCAGAGCCCCCAGGACCCAAACAGAGACCCCAAAATGCCAAAAGAGCCCCCAGGACAGCAAGAGAGCCCCCAGGACACCAACAGAGCCCACACGACCACACCAAAGCCCCCAGGACCACACCAGAGCCCCCAGGACTCGAAGAGAGCCCCCAGGACCCCAACAGAGCCCCCGGGACCCCAACAGAGCCCCCGGGACAACAATAGAGCCCACGGGACCCCAACAGAGCCCCCGGGACCCTAACAGAGCCCTCGGGACCACAACAGAGCCCCCGGGACCACAACAGAGCCCACAGGACACGAACAGAGCCCCCAGGACCCCAACAGAGGCCCCGGGACACCAACAGAACCCCCAGGCCCACAACAGAGCCCTCTGGACCCGAACAGAGCCCCCAGGACCCCAACAGAGCCCGCAGGATCCCAACAGAGCCCCCAGGACACGAACAGAGCCCCCAGGACACGAACAGAGCCCCCAGGACCACAACAGAGGCCCCAGGACCCCAACAGAACCCCCAGGCCCACAACAGAGCCCTCAGGACCCGAACAGAGCCCCCAGGACCACAACAGAGCCCCCAGGACCCGAACAGAGCCCACAGGACCCGAACAGAGCCCCCAGGACCCCAACAGAGCTCACAGGACCCCAACAGAACACCCAGGACCCCAACAGAGCCCGCAGGATCCCAACAGAGACTGTGGGACACAAACAGAACCCCAAGGACCCGAACAGAACCCCCAAGACCACAACTGAGCCCGCAGGACCCGAACGGAGCCCCCAGGACGCCAACACAGCTCCAAGGACCCCAACAGAGCCCCCAAGATGCCAACAGAGCCCCCAGAACCCCAACAGAGCCCGCAGGATCCCAACAGATTCCCCGGGACACAAACAGAACCCCCAGGACCCAAACAGAACGCCCAGGACCACAACAGAGCCCCCAGGACCACAACAGAGCCCCCAGGACCACAACAGAGCCCCCAGGACACCAACAGAGCCCCCAGGACACCAACAGAGCCCCCACAACCCCAACAGAGCCCCAGGACCCGAACAGAGCCCCCACAACCCCAACAGAGCCCGCAGGATCCCATCAGAGACCCCGGGACACGAACAGAGACCCCAGGACCCAAACAGAACCCCCAGGACCACAACAGAGCCCCCAGGACCACAACAGAGACCCCAGGACCACAACAGAGCCCCCAGAACTCCAACAGAGCCCGCAGGATCCCGTCAGAGACCCCGGAACACGAACAGAGACCCCAGGACCCGAACAGAACCCCCAGGACCACAACAGAGCCCGCAGGACAACAACAGAGACCCCAGGACCACAACAGAGACCCCAGGACCACAACAGAGCCCCCAGGACCCCAACAGAAGCTCCCAGGACTTCAGCAAAGCCCCCGGGAGCCCAACAGAGCCCCCGAGACCAGAACAGAGCCACAGGGACACGAAAAGAGCCTCGAGGAACACAACAGAGCCCCCAGGACCCCAACAGAGACGCCAGGACACGAAGAGAGCCCCCAGGAGAACAACAGAGCCCCCAAGAACCGAACAGAGGACCCAGGACACCAACAGAGCGACCAGGACCACAACAGAGCCCCCAGGACCACAACAGAGGCCCCAGCACCCGAACAGAGCTCACAGGACCCCAACAGAGCTCACAGGACCCCAACAGAGCCCGCAGGACCCCAACAGAGACTGTGGGACACAAACAGAACCCCAAGGACCCGAACAGAACCCCCAAGACCACAACTGAGCCCGCAGGACCCGAACGGAGCCCCCAGGACGCCAACACAGCTCCAAGGACCCCAACAGAGCCCCCAAGATGCCAACAGAGCCCCCAGAACCCCAACAGAGCCCGCAGGATCCCAACAGATTCCCCGGGACACAAACAGAACCCCCAGGACACAAACAGAACCCCTCAGGACCACAACAGAGCCCCCAGGACCACAACAGAGCCCCCAGGACACCAACAGAGCCTACACAACCCCAACAGAGGCCCCAGGACCCGCACAGAGCCCCCACAACCCCAACAGAGCCCGCAGGATCCCATCAGAGACCCCGGGACACGAACAGAGCCCCCAGGACCCAAACAGAACCTCCAGGACTACAACAGAGCCCCCAGGACCACAACAGAGTCCCCAGGATCGCAACAGAGCCCCCAGGACCACAACAGAGACCCCAGGACCACAACAGAGCCCCCAGAACTCCAACAGAGCCCGCAGGATCCCGTCAGAGACCCCGGAACACGAACAGAGACCCCAGGACCCGAACAGAACCCCCAGGACCACAACAGAGCCCGCAGGACAACAACAGAGACCCCAGGACCACAACAGAGACCCCAGGACCACAACAGAGCCCCCAGGACCCCAACAGAAGCTCCCAGGACTTCAGCAAAGCCCCCGGGAGCCCAACAGAGCCCCCGAGACCAGAACAGAGCCACAGGGACACGAAAAGAGCCTCGAGGAACACAACAGAGCCCCCAGGACCCCAACAGAGACGCCAGGACACGAAGAGAGCCCCCAGGAGAACAGAGCCCCCAAGAACCGAACAGAGGACCCAGGACACCAACAGAGCCCCCAGGACCACAACAGAGCCCCCAGGACCACAACAGAGGCCCCAGCACCCGAACAGAGCTCACAGGACCCCAACAGAGCTCACAGGACCCCAACAGAGCCCGCAGGACCCCAACAGAGACTGTGGGACACAAACAGAACCCCAAGGACCCGAACAGAACCCCCAAGACCACAACTGAGCCCGCAGGACCCGAACGGAGCCCCCAGGACGCCAACACAGCTCCAAGGACCCCAACAGAGCCCCCAAGATGCCAACAGAGCCCCCAGAACCCCAACAGAGCCCGCAGGATCCCAACAGATTCCCCGGGACACAAACAGAACCCCCAGGACACAAACAGAACCCCTCAGGACCACAACAGAGCCCCCAGGACCACAACAGAGCCCCCAGGACCACAACAGAGCCTACACAACCCCAACAGAGGCCCCAGGACCCGCACAGAGCCCCCACAACCCCAACAGAGCCCGCAGGATCCCATCAGAGACCCCGGGACACGAACAGAGCCCCCAGGACCCAAACAGAACCTCCAGGACTACAACAGAGCCCCCAGGACCACAACAGAGTCCCCAGGATCGCAACAGAGCCCCCAGGACCCAAACAGAGAACCCAATTCACGAAGAGAGCCCCCAGGACAACAACAGAGCCCCCGGGACCCCAACAGAGCCCCCGGAACCACAACAGAGCCCCCGAGACACCAACAGAGCCCCCGGGACCCTAACAGAGCCCTCGGGACCACAACAGAGCCCCCGGGACCCTAACAGAGCCCTCGGAACCACAACAGAGCCCCCGGGACCACAACAGAGCCCCCAGGACCACAACAGAGCCCCCAGGACCACAACAGAGCCCCCAGTACCATAACAGAGCCCCAAGGACCCGAAGAGAACCACCAGGACAACAACAGAGCCCCTAAGACCACAACAGAGCCCCCAGGACCCCAACAGAGACGCCAGGACACGAAGAGAGCCCCCAGGAGAACAACAGAGCCCCCAAGAACCGAACAGAGGACCCAGGACACCAACAGAGCCCCCAGGACCACAACAGAGCCCCCAGGACCACAACAGAGGCCCCAGCACCCGAACAGAGCTCACAGGACCCCAACAGAGCTCACAGGACCCCAACAGAGCCCGCAGGACCCCAACAGAGACTGTGGGACACAAACAGAACCCCAAGGACCCGAACAGAACCCCCAAGACCACAACTGAGCCCGCAGGACCCGAACGGAGCCCCCAGGACGCCAACACAGCTCCAAGGACCCCAACAGAGCCCCCAAGATGCCAACAGAGCCCCCAGAACCCCAACAGAGCCCGCAGGATCCCAACAGATTCCCCGGGACACAAACAGAACCCCCAGGACACAAACAGAACCCCTCAGGACCACAACAGAGCCCCCAGGACCACAACAGAGCCCCCAGGACCACAACAGAGCCTACACAACCCCAACAGAGGCCCCAGGACCCGCACAGAGCCCCCACAACCCCAACAGAGCCCGCAGGATCCCATCAGAGACCCCGGGACACGAACAGAGCCCCCAGGACCCAAACAGAACCTCCAGGACTACAACAGAGCCCCCAGGACCACAACAGAGTCCCCAGGATCGCAACAGAGCCCCCAGGACCCAAACAGAGAACCCAATTCACGAAGAGAGCCCCCAGGACAACAACAGAGCCCCCGGGACCCCAACAGAGCCCCCGGAACCACAACAGAGCCCCCGAGACACCAACAGAGCCCCCGGGACCCTAACAGAGCCCTCGGGACCACAACAGAGCCCCCGGGACCCTAACAGAGCCCTCGGAACCACAACAGAGCCCCCGGGACCACAACAGAGCCCCCGGGACCACAACAGAGCCCCCAGGACCACAACAGAGCCCCCAGTACCATAACAGAGCCCCAAGGACCCGAAGAGAACCACCAGGACAACAACAGAGCCCCTAAGACCACAACAGAGCCCCCAGGACCACAACAGAGTCCCCAGGATCCCATCAGAGCCCCCAGGACCCAAACAGAGACCCCAAAACGCCAAAATAGCCCCCAGGACAGCAAGAGAGCCCCCAGGACACCAACAGAGCCCACACGACCACACCAAAGCCCCCAGGACCACACCAGAGCCCCCAGGACTCGAAGAGAGCCCCCAGGACCCCAACAGAGCCCACGGGACCCCAACAGAGCCCCCACAACCCCAACAGAGCCCCAGGACCCGAACAGAGCCCCCACAACCCCAACAGAGCCCGCAGGATCCCATCAGAGACCCCGGGACACGAACAGAGACCCCAGGACCCAAACAGAACCCCCAGGACCACAACAGAGCCCCCAGGACCACAACAGAGACCCCAGGACCACAACAGAGCCCCCAGAACTCCAACAGAGCCCGCAGGATCCCGTCAGAGACCCCGGAACACGAACAGAGACCCCAGGACCCGAACAGAACCCCCAGGACCACAACAGAGCCCGCAGGACAACAACAGAGACCCCAGGACCACAACAGAGACCCCAGGACCACAACAGAGCCCCCAGGACCCCAACAGAAGCTCCCAGGACTTCAGCAAAGCCCCCGGGAGCCCAACAGAGCCCCCGAGACCAGAACAGAGCCACAGGGACACGAAAAGAGCCTCGAGGAACACAACAGAGCCCCCAGGACCCCAACAGAGACGCCAGGACACGAAGAGAGCCCCCAGGAGAACAACAGAGCCCCCAAGAACCGAACAGAGGACCCAGGACACCAACAGAGCCCCCAGGACCACAACAGAGCCCCCAGGACCACAACAGAGGCCCCAGCACCCGAACAGAGCTCACAGGACCCCAACAGAGCTCACAGGACCCCAACAGAGCCCGCAGGACCCCAACAGAGACTGTGGGACACAAACAGAACCCCAAGGACCCGAACAGAACCCCCAAGACCACAACTGAGCCCGCAGGACCCGAACGGAGCCCCCAGGACGCCAACACAGCTCCAAGGACCCCAACAGAGCCCCCAAGATGCCAACAGAGCCCCCAGAACCCCAACAGAGCCCGCAGGATCCCAACAGATTCCCCGGGACACAAACAGAACCCCCAGGACACAAACAGAACCCCTCAGGACCACACCAGAGCCCCCAGGACCACACCAGAGCCCCCAGGACCACAACAGAGCCTACACAACCCCAACAGAGGCCCCAGGACCCGCACAGAGCCCCCACAACCCCAACAGAGCCCGCAGGATCCCATCAGAGACCCCGGGACACGAACAGAGCCCCCAGGACCCAAACAGAACCTCCAGGACTACAACAGAGCCCCCAGGACCACAACAGAGTCCCCAGGATCGCAACAGAGCCCCCAGGACCCAAACAGAGAACCCAATTCACGAAGAGAGCCCCCAGGACAACAACAGAGCCCCCGGGACCCCAACAGAGCCCCCGGAACCACAACAGAGCCCCCGAGACACCAACAGAGCCCCCGGGACCCTAACAGAGCCCTCGGGACCACAACAGAGCCCCCGGGACCCTAACAGAGCCCTCGGAACCACAACAGAGCCCCCGGGACCACAACAGAGCCCCCAGGACCACAACAGAGCCCCCAGGACCACAACAGAGCCCCCAGGACCATAACAGGGCCCCAAGGACTCGAAGAGAACCACCAGGACAACAACAGAGCCCCTAAGACCACAACAGAGCCCCCAGGACCACAACAGAGTCCCCAGGATCCCATCAAAGCCCCCAGGACCCAAACAGAGACCCCAAAACGCCAAAAGAGCCCCCAGGACAGCAACAGAGCCCGCAGGACCCGAACGGAGCCCACACGACCACACCAAAGCCCCCAGGACCACACCAGAGCCCCTAGGACTCGAAGAGAGCCCCCAGGACCCCAACAGAGCCCACGGGACCCCAACAGAGCCCCCACAACCCCAACAGAGCCCCAGGACCCGAACAGAGCCCCCACAACCCCAACAGAGCCCGCAGGATCCCATCAGAGACCCCGGGACACGAACAGAGACCCCAAGACCCAAACAGAACCCCCAGGACCACAACAGAGCTCCCAGGACCACAACAGAGACCCCAGGACCACAACAGAGCCCCCAGAACTCCAACAGAGCCCGCAGGATCCCGTCAGAGACCCCGGAACACGAACAGAGACCCCAGGACCCGAACAGAACCCCCAGGACCACAACAGAGCCCGCAGGACAACAACAGAGACCCCAGGACCACAACAGAGACCCCAGGACCACAACAGAGCCCCCAGGACCCCAACAGAAGCTCCCAGGACTTCAGCAAAGCCCCCGGGAGCCCAACAGAGCCCCCGAGACCAGAACAGAGCCACAGGGACACGAAAAGAGCCTCGAGGAACACAACAGAGCCCCCAGGACCCCAACAGAGACGCCAGGACACGAAGAGAGCCCCCAGGAGAACAACAGAGCCCCCAAGAACCGAACAGAGGACCCAGGACACCAACAGAGCCCCCAGGACCACAACAGAGCCCCCAGGACCACAACAGAGGCCCCAGGACCCGAACAGAGCTCACAGGACCCCAACAGAGCTCACAGGACCCCAACAGAGCCCGCAGGATCCCAACAGAGACTGTGGGACACAAACAGAACCCCAAGGACCCGAACAGAACCCCCAAGACCACAACTGAGCCCGCAGGACCCGAACGGAGCCCCCAGGACGCCAACACAGCTCCAAGGACCCCAACAGAGCCCCCAAGATGCCAACAGAGCCCCCAGAACCCCAACAGAGCCCGCAGGATCCCAACAGATTCCCCGGGACACAAACAGAACCCCCAGGACACAAACAGAACCCCTCAGGACCACAACAGAGCCCCCAGGACCACAACAGAGCCCCCAGGAACACAACAGAGCTTCCAGGACCACAACAGAGCCTACACAACCCCAACAGAGGCCCCAGGACCCGCACAGAGCCCCCAAAACCCCAACAGAGCCCGCAGGATCCCATCAGAGACCCCGGGACACGAACAGAGCCCCCAGGACCCAAACAGAACCTCCAGGACTACAACAGAGCCCCCAGGACCACAACAGAGTCCCCAGGATCGCAACAGAGCCCCCAGGACCCAAACAGAGAACCCAATTCACGAAGAGAGCCCCCAGGACAACAACAGAGCCCCCGGGACCCCAACAGAGCCCCCGGAACCACAACAGAGCCCCCGAGACACCAACAGAGCCCCCGGGACCCTAACAGAGCCCTCGGGACCACAACAGAGCCCCCGGGACCCTAACAGAGCCCTCGGGACCACAACAGAGCCCCCGGGACCACAACAGAGCCCCCAGGACCACAACAGAGCCCCCAGGACCATAACAGAGCCCCAAGGACCCGAAGAGAACCACCAGGACAACAACAGAGCCCCTAAGACCACAACAGAGCCCCCAGGACCACAACAGAGTCCCCAGGATCCCATCAGAGCCCCCAGGACCCAAACAGAGACCCCAAAACGCCAAAAGAGCCCCCAGGACAGCAAGAGAGCCCCCAGGACACAAACAGAGCCCACACGACCACACCAAAGCCCCCAGGACCACACCAGAGCCCCCAGGACTCGAAGAGAGCCCCCAGGACCCCAACAGAGCCCCCGGGACCCCAACAGAGCCCCCGGGACCACAATAGAGCCCCCAGGACTCCAACAGAGCCCGCAGGATCCCAACAAAGCCCTCAGGACACGAACAGAGCCCCCAGGACCCGAACAGTACCCCCAGGCCCACAACAGAGCCCCCAGGACACCAACAGAGCCCCCAGGACCACAACAGAGCCCCC
Source organism: Opisthocomus hoazin (assembly GCF_030867145.1). Taxonomy (NCBI): domain Eukaryota; kingdom Metazoa; phylum Chordata; class Aves; order Opisthocomiformes; family Opisthocomidae; genus Opisthocomus; species Opisthocomus hoazin. The sequence continues at coordinate 6,280,163 of NC_134437.1, read as the reverse complement.
GGGACCACAACAGAGCCCACAGGACATGAACAGAACCCCCAGGACCACAACAGAGGCCCCAGGACACCAACAGAACCCCCAGGCCCACAACAGAGCCCTCAGGAACCGAACAGAGCCCCCAGGACCACAACAGAGCCCCCAGGACCCGAACAGAGCCCACAGGACCCGAACAGAGCCCCCAGGACCCCAACAGAACTCACAGGACCCCAACAGAGCACCCAGGACCCGAACAGAGCCCGCAGGATCCCAACAGAGACTGTGGGACACAAACAGAACCCCAAGGACCCGAACAGAACCCCCAAGACCACAACTGAGCCCGCAGGACCCGAACGGAGCCCCCAGGACGCCAACACAGCTCCAAGGACCCCAACAGAGCCCCCAAGATGCCAACAGAGCCCCCAGAACCCCAACAGAGCCCGCAGGATCCCAACAGATTCCCCGGGACACAAACAGAACCCCCAGGACCCAAACAGAACCCCCAGGACCACAACAGAGCCCCCAGGACCACAACAGAGCCCCCAGGACACCAACAGAGCCCCCAGGACACCAACAGAGCCCCAGGACCCGAACAGAGCCCCCACAACCCCAACAGAGCCCGCAGGATCCCATCAGAGACCCCGGGACACGAACAGAGACCCCAGGACCCGAACAGAACCCCCAGGACCACAACAGAGCCCGCAGGACAACAACAGAGACCCCAGGACCACAACACAGACCCCAGGACCACAACAGAGCCCCCAGGACCCCAACAGAAGCTCCCAGGACTTCAGCAAAGCCCCCGGGAGCCCAACAGAGCCCCCGAGACCAGAACAGAGCCACAGGGACACGAAAAGAGCCTCGAGGAACACAACAGAGCCCCCAGGACCCCAACAGAGACGCCAGGACACGAAGAGAGACACCAGGAGAACAACAGAGCCCCCAAGAACCGAACAGAGGACCCAGGACACCAACAGAGCGACCAGGACCACAACAGAGCCCCCAGGACCACAACAGAGGCCCCAGCACCCGAACAGAGCTCACAGGACCCCAACAGAGCTCACAGGACCCCAACAGAGCCCGCAGGATCCCAACAGAGACTGTGGGACACAAACAGAACCCCAAGGACCCGAACAGAACCCCCAAGACCACAACTGAGCCCGCAGGACCCGAAAGGAGCCCCCAGGACGCCAACACAGCTCCAAGGACCCCAACAGAGCCCCCAAGATGCCAACAGAGCCCCCAGAATCCCCAACAGAGCCCGCAGGATCCCAACAGATTCCCCGGGACCCAAACAGAACCCCCAGGACCCAAACAGAACCCCCAGGACCACAACAGAGCCCCCAGGACCACAACAGAGCCCCCAGGACCACAACAGAGCCTACACAACCCCAACAGAGGCCCCAGGACCCGAACAGAGCCCCCACAACCCCAACAGAGCCCGCAGGATCCCATCAGAGACCCCGGGACACGAACAGAGCCCCCAGGACCCAAACAGAACCCCCAGGACCACAACAGAGCCCCCAGGACCACAACAGAGCCCACAGGACCACAACAGAGCCCACAGGACCACAACAGAGCCCACAGGACCACAACAGAGACCCCAATTCACGAAGAGAGCCCCCAGGACCCCAACAGAGCCCCCGGGACCCCAACAGAGCCCCCGGGACCCCAACAGATCCGCCACGACCACAACAGAGACCCCAGGACAACAACAGAGCCCCCAATACCATAACAGAGCCCCAAGGACCCGAAGAGAACCACCAGGACAACAACAGAGCACCTAAAACCACAACAGAGCCCCCAGGACCACAACAGAGTCCCCAGGATCCCATCAGAGCCCCCAGGACCCAAACAGAGACCCCAAAACGCCAAAAGAGCCCCCAGGACAGCAAGAGAGCCCCCAGGACACCAACAGAGCCCACACGACCACACCAAAGCCCCAGGACCACACCAGAGCCCCCAGGACTCGAAGAGAGCCCCCAGGACCCCAACAGAGCCCCCGGGACCCCAACAGAGCCCCCGGGACAACAATAGAGCCCACGGGACCCCAACAGAGCCTTCGGGACCCCAACAGAGCCCTCGGGACCACAACAGAGCCCCCGGGACCACAACAGAGCCCACAGGACACGAACAGAGCCCCCGGGACGCCAACAGAGGCCCCGGGACACCAACAGAACCCCCAGGCCCACAACAGAGCCTTCAGGACCCGAACAGAGCCCCCAGGACCCCAACAGAGCCCGCAGGATCCCAACAGAGCCCCCAGGACACGAACAGAGCCCCCAGGACACGAACAGAGCCCCCAGGACACGAACAGAACCCCCAGGACCACAACAGAGGCCCCAGGACACCAACAGAACCCCCAGGCCCACAACAGAGCCCTCAGGACCCGAACAGAGCCCACAGGACCCGAACAGAGCCCCCAGGACCCCAACAGAGCTCACAGGACCCCAACAGAGCCCGCAGGATCCCGTCAGAGACCCCGGAACACGAACAGAGACCCCAGGACCCGAACAGAACCCCCAGGACCACAACAGAGCCCGCAGGACAACAACAGAGACCCCAGGACCACAACAGAGACCCCAGGACCACAACAGAGCCCCCAGGACCCCAACAGAAGCTCCCAGGACTTCAGCAAAGCCCCCGGGAGCCCAACAGAGCCCCCGAGACCAGAACAGAGCCACAGGGACACGAAAAGAGCCTCGAGGAACACAACAGAGCCCCCAGGACCCCAACAGAGACGCCAGGACACGAAGAGAGCCCCCAGGAGAACAACAGAGCCCCCAAGAACCGAACAGAGGACCCAGGACACCAACAGAGCCCCCAGGACCACAACAGAGCCCCCAGGACCACAACAGAGGCCCCAGCACCCGAACAGAGCTCACAGGACCCCAACAGAGCTCACAGGACCCCAACAGAGCCCGCAGGACCCCAACAGAGACTGTGGGACACAAACAGAACCCCAAGGACCCGAACAGAACCCCCAAGACCACAACTGAGCCCGCAGGACCCGAACGGAGCCCCCAGGACGCCAACACAGCTCCAAGGACCCCAACAGAGCCCCCAAGATGCCAACAAAGCCCCCAGAACCCCAACAGAGCCCGCAGGATCCCAACAGATTCCCCGGGACACAAACAGAACCCCCAGGACACAAACAGAACCCCTCAGGACCACAACAGAGCCCCCAGGACCACAACAGAGCCCCCAGGACCACAACAGAGCCTACACAACCCCAACAGAGGCCCCAGGACCCGCACAGAGCCCCCACAACCCCAACAGAGCCCGCAGGATCCCATCAGAGACCCCGGGACACGAACAGAGCCCCCAGGACCCAAACAGAACCTCCAGGACTACAACAGAGCCCCCAGGACCACAACAGAGTCCCCAGGATCGCAACAGAGCCCCCAGGACCCAAACAGAGAACCCAATTCACGAAGAGAGCCCCCAGGACAACAACAGAGCCCCCGGGACCCCAACAGAGCCCCCGGAACCACAACAGAGCCCCCGAGACACCAACAGAGCCCCCGGGACCCTAACAGAGCCCTCGGGACCACAACAGAGCCCCCGGGACCCTAACAGAGCCCTCGGAACCACAACAGAGCCCCCGGGACCACAACAGAGCCCCCAGGACCACAACAGAGCCCCCAGGACCACAACAGAGCCCCCAGTACCATAACAGAGCCCCAAGGACCCGAAGAGAACCACCAGGACAACAACAGAGCCCCTAAGACCACAACAGAGCCCCCAGGACCCCAACAGAGACGCCAGGACACGAAGAGAGCCCCCAGGAGAACAACAGAGCCCCCAAGAACCGAACAGAGGACCCAGGACACCAACAGAGCCCCCAGGACCACAACAGAGCCCCCAGGACCACAACAGAGGCCCCAGCACCCGAACAGAGCTCACAGGACCCCAACAGAGCTCACAGGACCCCAACAGAGCCCGCAGGACCCCAACAGAGACTGTGGGACACAAACAGAACCCCAAGGACCCGAACAGAACCCCCAAGACCACAACTGAGCCCGCAGGACCCGAACGGAGCCCCCAGGACGCCAACACAGCTCCAAGGACCCCAACAGAGCCCCCAAGATGCCAACAGAGCCCCCAGAACCCCAACAGAGCCCGCAGGATCCCAACAGATTCCCCGGGACACAAACAGAACCCCCAGGACACAAACAGAACCCCTCAGGACCACAACAGAGCCCCCAGGACCACAACAGAGCCCCCAGGACCACAACAGAGCCTACACAACCCCAACAGAGGCCCCAGGACCCGCACAGAGCCCCCACAACCCCAACAGAGCCCGCAGGATCCCATCAGAGACCCCGGGACACGAACAGAGCCCCCAGGACCCAAACAGAACCTCCAGGACTACAACAGAGCCCCCAGGACCACAACAGAGTCCCCAGGATCGCAACAGAGCCCCCAGGACCCAAACAGAGAACCCAATTCACGAAGAGAGCCCCCAGGACAACAACAGAGCCCCCGGGACCCCAACAGAGCCCCCGGAACCACAACAGAGCCCCCGAGACACCAACAGAGCCCCCGGGACCCTAACAGAGCCCTCGGGACCACAACAGAGCCCCCGGGACCCTAACAGAGCCCTCGGAACCACAACAGAGCCCCCGGGACCACAACAGAGCCCCCAGGACCACAACAGAGCCCCCAGGACCACAACAGAGCCCCCAGTACCATAACAGAGCCCCAAGGACCCGAAGAGAACCACCAGGACAACAACAGAGCCCCTAAGACCACAACAGAGCCCCCAGGACCACAACAGAGTCCCCAGGATCCCATCAGAGCCCCCAGGACCCAAACAGAGACCCCAAAACGCCAAAAGAGCCCCCAGGACAGCAAGAGAGCCCCCAGGACACCAACAGAGCCCACACGACCACACCAAAGCCCCCAGGACCACACCAGAGCCCCCAGGACTCGAAGAGAGCCCCCAGGACCCCAACAGAGCCCACGGGACCCCAACAGAGCCCCCACAACCCCAACAGAGCCCCAGGACACGAACAGAGCCCCCACAACCCCAACAGAGCCCGCAGGATCCCATCAGAGACCCCGGGACACGAACAGAGACCCCAGGACCCAAACAGAACCCCCAGGACCACAACAGAGCCCCCAGGACCACAACAGAGACCCCAGGACCACAACAGAGCCCCCAGAACTCCAACAGAGCCCGCAGGATCCCGTCAGAGACCCCGGAACACGAACAGAGACCCCAGGACCCGAACAGAACCCCCAGGACCACAACAGAGCCCGCAGGACAACAACAGAGACCCCAGGACCACAACAGAGACCCCAGGACCACAACAGAGCCCCCAGGACCCCAACAGAAGCTCCCAGGACTTCAGCAAAGCCCCCGGGAGCCCAACAGAGCCCCCGAGACCAGAACAGAGCCACAGGGACACGAAAAGAGCCTCGAGGAACACAACAGAGCCCCCAGGACCCCAACAGAGACGCCAGGACACGAAGAGAGACACCAGGAGAACAACAGAGCCCCCAAGAACCGAACAGAGGACCCAGGACACCAACAGAGCCCCCAGGACCACAACAGAGCCCCCAGGACCACAACAGAGGCCCCAGCACCCGAACAGAGCTCACAGGACCCCAACAGAGCTCACAGGACCCCAACAGAGCCCGCAGGACCCCAACAGAGACTGTGGGACACAAACAGAACCCCAAGGACCCGAACAGAACCCCCAAGACCACAACTGAGCCCGCAGGACCCGAACGGAGCCCCCAGGACGCCAACACAGCTCCAAGGACCCCAACAGAGCCCCCAAGATGCCAACAGAGCCCCCAGAACCCCAACAGAGCCCGCAGGATCCCAACAGATTCCCCGGGACACAAACAGAACCCCCAGGACCCAAACAGAACCCCTCAGGACCACAACAGAGCCCCCAGGACCACAACAGAGCCCCCAGGACCACAACAGAGCCTACACAACCCCAACAGAGGCCCCAGGACCCACACAGAGCCCCCAAAACCCCAACAGAGCCCGCAGGATCCCATCAGAGACCCCGGGACACGAACAGAGCCCCCAGGACCCAAACAGAACCTCCAGGACTACAACAGAGCCCCCAGGACCACAACAGAGTCCCCAGGATCGCAACAGAGCCCCCAGGACCCAAACAGAGAACCCAATTCACGAAGAGAGCCCCCAGGACAACAACAGAGCCCCCGGGACCCCAACAGAGCCCCCGGAACCACAACAGAGCCCCCGAGACACCAACAGAGCCCCCGGGACCCTAACAGAGCCCTCGGGACCACAACAGAGCCCCCGGGACCCTAACAGAGCCCTCGGGACCACAACAGAGCCCCCGGGACCACAACAGAGCCCCCAGGACCACAACAGAGCCCCCAGGACCACAACAGAGCCCCCAGGACCATAACAGAGCCCCAAGGACCCGAAGAGAACCACCAGGACAACAACAGAGCCCCTAAGACCACAACAGAGCCCCCAGGACCACAACAGAGTCCCCAGGATCCCATCAGAGCCCCCAGGACCCAAACAGAGACCCCAAAACGCCAAAAGAGCCCCCAGGACAGCAAGAGAGCCCCCAGGACACCAACAGAGCCCACACGACCACACCAAAGCCCCCAGGACCACACCAGAGCCCCCAGGACTCGAAGAGAGCCCCCAGGACCCCAACAGAGCCCACGGGACCCCAACAGAGCCCCCGGGACCACAATAGAGCCCCCAGGACTCCAACAGAGCCCGCAGGATCCCAACAAAGCCCTCAGGACACGAACAGAGCCCCCAGGACCCGAACAGTACCCCCAGGCCCACAACAGAGCCCCCAGGACACCAACAGAGCCCCCAGGACCACAACAGAGCCCCCGGGACCACAACAGAGCCCACAGGACATGAACAGAACCCCCAGGACCACAACAGAGGCCCCAGGACACCAACAGAACCCCCAGGCCCACAACAGAGCCCTCAGGAACCGAACAGAGCCCCCAGGACCACAACAGAGCCCCCAGGACCCGAACAGAGCCCACAGGACCCGAACAGAGCCCCCAGGACCCCAACAGAGCTCACAGGACCCCAACAGAGCACCCAGGACCCCAACAGAGCCCGCAGGATCCCAACAGAGACTGTGGGACACAAACAGAACCCCCAGGACCCAAACAGAACCCCCAGGACCACAACAGAGCCCCCAGGACCACAACAGAGCCCCCAGGACCACAACAGAGCCCCCAGGACACCAACAGAGCCCCCAGGACACCAACAGAGCCCCCAGGACACCAACAGAGCCCCAGGACCTGAACAGAGCCCCCACAACCCCAACAGAGCCCGCAGGATCCCATCAGAGACCCCGGGACACGAACAGAGACCCCAGGACCCGAACAGAACCCCCAGGACAACAACAGAGCCCGCAGGACAACAACAGAGACCCCAGGACCACAACACAGACCCCAGGACCACAACAGAGCCCCCAGGACCCCAACAGAAGCTCCCAGGACTTCAGCAAAGCCCCCGGGAGCCCAACAGAGCCCCCGAGACCAGAACAGAGCCACAGGGACACGAAAAGAGCCTCGAGGAACACAACAGAGCCCCCAGGACCCCAACAGAGACGCCAGGACACGAAGAGAGACACCAGGAGAACAACAGAGCCCCCAAGAACCGAACAGAGGACCCAGGACACCAACAGAGCGACCAGGACCACAACAGAGCCCCCAGGACCACAACAGAGGCCCCAGCACCCGAACAGAGCTCACAGGACCCCAACAGAGCTCACAGGACCCCAACAGAGCCCGCAGGATCCCAACAGAGACTGTGGGACACAAACAGAACCCCAAGGACCCGAACAGAACCCCCAAGACCACAACTGAGCCCGCAGGACCCGAAAGGAGCCCCCAGGACGCCAACACAGCTCCAAGGACCCCAACAGAGCCCCCAAGATGCCAACAGAGCCCCCAGAATCCCCAACAGAGCCCGCAGGATCCCAACAGATTCCCCGGGACCCAAACAGAACCCCCAGGACCCAAACAGAGCTCACAGGACCCCAACAGAGCCCGCAGGATCCCAACAGAGACTGTGGGACACAAACAGAACCCCAAGGACCCGAACAGAACCCCCAAGACCACAACTGAGCCCGCAGGACCCGAACGGAGCCCCCAGGACGCCAACACAGCTCCAAGGACCCCAACAGAGCCCCCAAGATGCCAACAGAGCCCCCAGAACCCCAACAGAGCCCGCAGGATCCCAACAGATTCCCCGGGACACAAACAGAACCCCCAGGACACAAACAGAACCCCTCAGGACCACAACAGAGCCCCCAGGACCACAACAGAGCCCCCAGGACCACAACAGAGCCCACAGGACCCAAACAGAGACCCCAATTCACGAAGAGAGCCCCCAGGACCCCAACAGAGCCCCCGGGACCCCAACAGAGCCCCCGGGACCCCAACAGATCCGCCACGACCACAACAGAGACCCCAGGACAACAACAGAGCCCCCAATACCATAACAGAGCCCCAAGGACCCGAAGAGAACCACCAGGACAACAACAGAGCACCTAAAACCACAACAGAGCCCCAGGACCACAACAGAGTCCCCAGGATCCCATCAGAGCCCCCAGGACCCAAACAGAGACCCCAAAACGCCAAAAGAGCCCCCAGGACAGCAAGAGAGCCCCCAGGACACCAACAGAGCCCACACGACCACACCAAAGCCCCCAGGACCACACCAGAGCCCCCAGGACTCGAAGAGAGCCCCCAGGACCCCAACAGAGCCCCCGGGACCCCAACAGAGCCCCCGGGACAACAATAGAGCCCACGGGACCCCAACAGAGCCCCCGGGACCCCAACAGAGCCCTCGGGACCACAACAGAGCCCCCGGGACCACAACAGAGCCCACAGGACACGAACAGAGCCCCCGGGACGCCAACAGAGGCCCCGGGACACCAACAGAACCCCCAGGCCCACAACAGAGCCTTCAGGACCCGAACAGAGCCCCCAGGACCCCAACAGAGCCCGCAGGATCCCAACAGAGCCCCTAGGACACGAACAGAGCCCCCAGGACACGAACAGAGCCCCCAGGACACGAACAGAACCCCCAGGACCACAACAGAGGCCCCAGGACACCAACAGAACCCCCAGGCCCACAACAGAGCCCTCAGGACCCGAACAGAGCCCCCAGGACCACAACAGAGCCCCCAGGACCCGAACAGAGCCCACAGGACCCGAACAGAGCCCCCAGGACCCCAACAGAGCTCACAGGACCCCAACAGAGCACCCAGGACCCCAACAGAGCCCGCAGGATCCCAACAGAGACTGTGGGACACAAACAGAACCCCAAGGACCCGAACAGAACCCCCAAGACCACAACTGAGCCCGCAGGACCCGAACGGAGCCCCCAGGACGCCAACACAGCTCCAAGGACCCCAACAGAGCCCCCAAGATGCCAACAGAGCCCCCAGAACCCCAACAGAGCCCGCAGGATCCCAACAGATTCCCCGGGACACAAACAGAACCCCCAGGACCCAAACAGAACCCCCAGGACCACAACAGAGCCCCCAGGACCACAACAGAGCCCCCAGGACACCAACAGAGCCCCCAGGACACCAACAGAGCCCCCAGGACCCGAACAGAGCCCCCACAACCCCAACAGAGCCCGCAGGATCCCATCAGAGACCCCGGGACACGAACAGAGACCCCAGGACCCAAACAGAACCCCCAGGACCACAACAGAGCCCCCAGGACCACAACAGAGACCCCAGGACCCCAACAGAAGCTCCCAGGACTTCAGCAAAGCCCCCGGGAGCCCAACAGAGCCCCCGAGACCAGAACAGAGCCACAGGGACACGAAAAGAGCCTCGAGGAACACAACAGAGCCCCCAGGACCCCAACAGAGACGCCAGGACACGAAGAGAGCCCCCAGGAGAACAACAGAGCCCCCAAGAACCGAACAGAGGACCCAGGACACCAACAGAGCCCCCAGGACCACAACAGAGCCCCCAGGACCACAACAGAGGCCCCAGGACCCGAACAGAGCTCACAGGACCCCAACAGAGCTCACAGGACCCCAACAGAGCCCGCAGGATCCCAACAGAGACTGTGGGACACAAACAGAACCCCAAGGACCCGAACAGAACCCCCAAGACCACAACTGAGCCCGCAGGACCCGAACGGAGCCCCCAGGACGCCAACACAGCTCCAAGGACCCCAACAGAGCCCCCAAGATGCCAACAGAGCCCCCAGAACCCCAACAGAGCCCGCAGGATCCCAACAGATTCCCCGGGACACAAACAGAACCCCCAGGACACAAACAGAACCCCTCAGGACCACAACAGAGCCCCCAGGACCACAACAGAGCCCCCAGGACCACAACAGAGCCCACAGGACCCAAACAGAGACCCCAATTCACGAAGAGAGCCCCCAGGACCCCAACAGAGCCCCCGGGACCCCAACAGAGCCCCCGGGACCCCAACAGATCCGCCACGACCACAACAGAGACCCCAGGACAACAACAGAGCCCCCAATACCATAACAGAGCCCCAAGGACCCGAAGAGAACCACCAGGACAACAACAGAGCACCTAAAACCACAACAGAGCCCCCAGGACCACAACAGAGTCCCCAGGATCCCATCAGAGCCCCCAGGACCCAAACAGAGACCCCAAAACGCCAAAAGAGCCCCCAGGACAGCAAGAGAGCCCCCAGGACACCAACAGAGCCCACACGACCACACCAAAGCCCCCAGGACCACACCAGAGCCCCCAGGACTCGAAGAGAGCCCCCAGGACCCCAACAGAGCCCCCGGGACCCCAACAGAGCCCCCGGGACAACAATAGAGCCCACGGGACCCCAACAGAGCCCCCGGGACCCCAACAGAGCCCTCGGGACCACAACAGAGCCCCCGGGACCACAACAGAGCCCACAGGACACGAACAGAGCCCCCGGGACGCCAACAGAGGCCCCGGGACACCAACAGAACCCCCAGGCCCACAACAGAGCCTTCAGGACCCGAACAGAGCCCCCAGGACCCCAACAGAGCCCGCAGGATCCCAACAGAGCCCCCAGGACACGAACAGAGCCCCCAGGACACGAACAGAGCCCCCAGGACACGAACAGAACCCCCAGGACCACAACAGAGGCCCCAGGACACCAACAGAACCCCCAGGCCCACAACAGAGCCCTCAGGACCCGAACAGAGCCCCCAGGACCACAACAGAGCCCCCAGGACCACAACAGAGCCCCCAGGACCCGAACAGAGCCCCCAGGACCCCAACAGAGCTCACAGGACCCCAACAGAGCACCCAGGACCCCAACAGAGCCCGCAGGATCCCAACAGAGACTGTGGGACACAAACAGAACCCCAAGGACCCGAACAGAACCCCCAAGACCACAACTGAGCCCGCAGGACCCGAACGGAGCCCCCAGGACGCCAACACAGCTCCAAGGACCCCAACAGAGCCCCCAAGATGCCAACAGAGCCCCCAGAACCCCAACAGAGCCCGCAGGATCCCAACAGATTCCCCGGGACACAAACAGAACCCCCAGGACCCAAACAGAACCCCCAGGACCACAAAAGAGCCCCCAGGACCACAACAGAGCCCCCAGGACCACAACAGAGCCCCCAGGACCACAACAGAGCCTACACAACCCCAACAGAGGCCCCAGGACCCGAACAGAGCCCCCACAACCCCAACAGAGCCCGCAGGATCCCATCAGAGACCCCGGGACACGAACAGAGCCCCCAGGACCCAAACAGAACCCCCAGGACCACAACAGAGCCCCCAGGACCACAACAGAGCCCCCAGGACCACAACAGAGCCCACAGGACCACAACAGAGCCCACAGGACCCAAACAGAGACCCCAATTCACGAAGAGAGCCCCCAGGACCCCAACAGAGCCCCCGGGACCCCAACAGAGCCCCCGGGACCCCAACAGATCCGCCACGACCACAACAGAGACCCCAGGACAACAACAGAGCCCCCAATACCATAACAGAGCCCCAAGGACCCGAAGAGAACCACCAGGACAACAACAGAGCACCTAAAACCACAACAGAGCCCCCAGGACCACAACAGAGTCCCCAGGATCCCATCAGAGCCCCCAGGACCCAAACAGAGACCCCAAAACGCCAAAAGAGCCCCCAGGACAGCAAGAGAGCCCCCAGGACACCAACAGAGCCCACACGACCACACCAAAGCCCCCAGGACCACACCAGAGCCCCCAGGACTCGAAGAGAGCCCCCAGGACCCCAACAGAGCCCCCGGGACCCCAACAGAGCCCCCGGGACAACAATAGAGCCCACGGGACCCCAACAGAGCCCCCGGGACCCCAACAGAGCCCTCGGGACCACAACAGAGCCCCCGGGACCACAACAGAGCCCACAGGACACGAACAGAGCCCCCGGGACGCCAACAGAGGCCCCGGGACACCAACAGAACCCCCAGGCCCACAACAGAGCCTTCAGGACCCGAACAGAGCCCCCAGGACCCCAACAGAGCCCCCAGGATCCCAACAGAGCCCCCAGGACACGAACAGAGCCCCCAGGACACGAACAGAGCCCCCAGGACACGAACAGAACCCCCAGGACCACAACAGAGGCCCCAGGACACCAACAGAACCCCCAGGCCCACAACAGAGCCCTCAGGACCCGAACAGAGCCCCCAGGACCACAACAGAGCCCCCAGGACCCGAACAGAGCCCACAGGACCCGAACAGAGCCCCCAGGACCCCAACAGAGCTCACAGGACCCCAACAGAGCACCCAGGACCCCAACAGAGCCCGCAGGATCCCAACAGAGACTGTGGGACACAAACAGAACCCCAAGGACCCGAACAGAACCCCCAAGACCACAACTGAGCCCGCAGGACCCGAACGGAGCCCCCAGGACGCCAACACAGCTCCAAGGACCCCAACAGAGCCCCCAAGATGCCAACAGAGCCCCCAGAACCCCAACAGAGCCCGCAGGATCCCAACAGATTCCCCGGGACACAAACAGAACCCCCAGGACCCAAACAGAACCCCCAGGACCACAACAGAGCCCCCAGGACCACAACAGAGCCCCCAGGACCACAACAGAGCCCCCAGGACACCAACAGAGCCCCCAGGACACCAACAGAGCCCCAGGACCCGAACAGAGCCCCCACAACCCCAACAGAGCCCGCAGGATCCCATCAGAGACCCCGGGACACGAACAGAGACCCCAGGACCCGAACAGAACCCCCAGGACCACAACAGAGCCCGCAGGACAACAACAGAGACCCCAGGACCACAACACAGACCCCAGGACCACAACAGAGCCCCCAGGACCCCAACAGAAGCTCCCAGGACTTCAGCAAAGCCCCCGGGAGCCCAACAGAGCCCCCGAGACCAGAACAGAGCCACAGGGACACGAAAAGAGCCTCGAGGAACACAACAGAGCCCCCAGGACCCCAACAGAGACGCCAGGACACGAAGAGAGACACCAGGAGAACAACAGAGCCCCCAAGAACCGAACAGAGGACCCAGGACACCAACAGAGCGACCAGGACCACAACAGAGCCCCCAGGACCACAACAGAGGCCCCAGCACCCGAACAGAGCTCACAGGACCCCAACAGAGCTCACAGGACCCCAACAGAGCCCGCAGGATCCCAACAGAGACTGTGGGACACAAACAGAACCCCAAGGACCCGAACAGAACCCCCAAGACCACAACTGAGCCCGCAGGACCCGAAAGGAGCCCCCAGGACGCCAACACAGCTCCAAGGACCCCAACAGAGCCCCCAAGATGCCAACAGAGCCCCCAGAATCCCCAACAGAGCCCGCAGGATCCCAACAGATTCCCCGGGACCCAAACAGAACCCCCAGGACCCAAACAGAGCTCACAGGACCCCAACAGAGCCCGCAGGATCCCAACAGAGACTGTGGGACACAAACAGAACCCCAAGGACCCGAACAGAACCCCCAAGACCACAACTGAGCCCGCAGGACCCGAACGGAGCCCCCAGGACGCCAACACAGCTCCAAGGACCCCAACAGAGCCCCCAAGATGCCAACAGAGCCCCCAGAACCCCAACAGAGCCCGCAGGATCCCAACAGATTCCCCGGGACACAAACAGAACCCCCAGGACACAAACAGAACCCCTCAGGACCACAACAGAGCCCCCAGGACCACAACAGAGCCCCCAGGACCACAACAGAGCCCACAGGACCCAAACAGAGACCCCAATTCACGAAGAGAGCCCCCAGGACCCCAACAGAGCCCTCGGGACCCCAACAGAGCCCCCGGGACCCCAACAGATCCGCCACGACCACAACAGAGACCCCAGGACAACAACAGAGCCCCCAATACCATAACAGAGCCCCAAGGACCCGAAGAGAACCACCAGGACAACAACAGAGCACCTAAAACCACAACAGAGCCCCCAGGACCACAACAGAGTCCCCAGGATCCCATCAGAGCCCCCAGGACCCAAACAGAGACCCCAAAACGCCAAAAGAGCCCCCAGGACAGCAAGAGAGCCCCCAGGACACCAACAGAGCCCACACGACCACACCAAAGCCCCCAGGACCACACCAGAGCCCCCAGGACTCGAAGAGAGCCCCCAGGACCCCAACAGAGCCCCCGGGACCCCAACAGAGCCCCCGGGACAACAATAGAGCCCACGGGACCCCAACAGAGCCCCCGGGACCCCAACAGAGCCCTCGGGACCACAACAGAGCCCCCGGGACCACAACAGAGCCCACAGGACACGAACAGAGCCCCCGGGACGCCAACAGAGGCCCCGGGACACCAACAGAACCCCCAGGCCCACAACAGAGCCTTCAGGACCCGAACAGAGCCCCCAGGACCCCAACAGAGCCCGCAGGATCCCAACAGAGCCCCCAGGACACGAACAGAGCCCCCAGGACACGAACAGAGCCCCCAGGACACGAACAGAACCCCCAGGACCACAACAGAGGCCCCAGGACACCAACAGAACCCCCAGGCCCACAACAGAGCCCTCAGGACCCGAACAGAGCCCCCAGGACCACAACAGAGCCCCCAGGACCCGAACAGAGCCCACAGGACCCGAACAGAGCCCCCAGGACCCCAACAGAGCTCACAGGACCCCAACAGAGCACCCAGGACCCCAACAGAGCCCGCAGGATCCCAACAGAGACTGTGGGACACAAACAGAACCCCAAGGACCCGAACAGAACCCCCAAGACCACAACTGAGCCCGCAGGACCCGAACGGAGCCCCCAGGACGCCAACACAGCTCCAAGGACCCCAACAGAGCCCCCAAGATGCCAACAGAGCCCCCAGAACCCCAACAGAGCCCGCAGGATCCCAACAGATTCCCCGGGACACAAACAGAACCCCCAGGACCCAAACAGAACCCCCAGGACCACAACAGAGCCCCCAGGACCACAACAGAGCCCCCAGGACCACAACAGAGCCCCCAGGACACCAACAGAGCCCCCAGGACACCAACAGAGCCCCCAGGACCCGAACAGAGCCCCCACAACCCCAACAGAGCCCGCAGGATCCCATCAGAGACCCCGGGACACGAACAGAGACCCCAGGACCCAAACAGAACCCCCAGGACCACAACAGAGCCCCCAGGACCACAACAGAGACCCCAGGACCCCAACAGAAGCTCCCAGGACTTCAGCAAAGCCCCCGGGAGCCCAACAGAGCCCCCGAGACCAGAACAGAGCCACAGGGACACGAAAAGAGCCTCGAGGAACACAACAGAGCCCCCAGGACCCCAACAGAGACGCCAGGACACGAAGAGAGCCCCCAGGAGAACAACAGAGCCCCCAAGAACCGAACAGAGGACCCAGGACACCAACAGAGCCCCCAGGACCACAACAGAGCCCCCAGGACCACAACAGAGGCCCCAGGACCCGAACAGAGCTCACAGGACCCCAACAGAGCTCACAGGACCCCAACAGAGCCCGCAGGATCCCAACAGAGACTGTGGGACACAAACAGAACCCCAAGGACCCGAACAGAACCCCCAAGACCACAACTGAGCCCGCAGGACCCGAACGGAGCCCCCAGGACGCCAACACAGCTCCAAGGACCCCAACAGAGCCCCCAAGATGCCAACAGAGCCCCCAGAACCCCAACAGAGCCCGCAGGATCCCAACAGATTCCCCGGGACACAAACAGAACCCCCAGGACACAAACAGAACCCCTCAGGACCACAACAGAGCCCCCAGGACCACAACAGAGCCCCCAGGACCACAACAGAGCCCACAGGACCCAAACAGAGACCCCAATTCACGAAGAGAGCCCCCAGGACCCCAACAGAGCCCCCGGGACCCCAACAGAGCCCCCGGGACCCCAACAGATCCGCCACGACAACAACAGAGACCCCAGGACAACAACAGAGCCCCCAATACCATAACAGAGCCCCAAGGACCCGAAGAGAACCACCAGGACAACAACAGAGCACCTAAAACCACAACAGAGCCCCCAGGACCACAACAGAGTCCCCAGGATCCCATCAGAGCCCCCAGGACCCAAACAGAGACCCCAAAACGCCAAAAGAGCCCCCAGGACAGCAAGAGAGCCCCCAGGACACCAACAGAGCCCACACGACCACACCAAAGCCCCCAGGACCACACCAGAGCCCCCAGGACTCGAAGAGAGCCCCCAGGACCCCAACAGAGCCCCCGGGACCCCAACAGAGCCCCCGGGACAACAATAGAGCCCACGGGACCCCAACAGAGCCCCCGGGACCCCAACAGAGCCCTCGGGACCACAACAGAGCCCCCGGGACCACAACAGAGCCCACAGGACACGAACAGAGCCCCCGGGACGCCAACAGAGGCCCCGGGACACCAACAGAACCCCCAGGCCCACAACAGAGCCTTCAGGACCCGAACAGAGCCCCCAGGACCCCAACAGAGCCCGCAGGATCCCAACAGAGCCCCCAGGACACGAACAGAGCCCCCAGGACACGAACAGAGCCCCCAGGACACGAACAGAACCCCCAGGACCACAACAGAGGCCCCAGGACACCAACAGAACCCCCAGGCCCACAACAGAGCCCTCAGGACCCGAACAGAGCCCCCAGGACCACAACAGAGCCCCCAGGACCCGAACAGAGCCCACAGGACCCGAACAGAGCCCCCAGGACCCCAACAGAGCTCACAGGACCCCAACAGAGCACCCAGGACCCCAACAGAGCCCGCAGGATCCCAACAGAGACTGTGGGACACAAACAGAACCCCAAGGACCCGAACAGAACCCCCAAGACCACAACTGAGCCCGCAGGACCCGAACGGAGCCCCCAGGACGCCAACACAGCTCCAAGGACCCCAACAGAGCCCCCAAGATGCCAACAGAGCCCCCAGAACCCCAACAGAGCCCGCAGGATCCCAACAGATTCCCCGGGACACAAACAGAACCCCCAGGACCCAAACAGAACCCCCAGGACCACAACAGAGCCCCCAGGACCACAACAGAGCCCCCAGGACCACAACAGAGCCCCCAGGACCACAACAGAGCCTACACAACCCCAACAGAGGCCCCAGGACCCGAACAGAGCCCCCACAACCCCAACAGAGCCCGCAGGATCCCATCAGAGACCCCGGGACACGAACAGAGCCCCCAGGACCCAAACAGAACCCCCAGGACCACAACAGAGCCCCCAGGACCACAACAGAGCCCCCAGGACCACAACAGAGCCCACAGGACCACAACAGAGCCCACAGGACCCAAACAGAGACCCCAATTCACGAAGAGAGCCCCCAGGACCCCAACAGAGCCCCCGGGACCCCAACAGAGCCCCCGGGACCCCAACAGATCCGCCACGACCACAACAGAGACCCCAGGACAACAACAGAGCCCCCAATACCATAACAGAGCCCCAAGGACCCGAAGAGAACCACCAGGACAACAACAGAGCACCTAAAACCACAACAGAGCCCCCAGGACCACAACAGAGTCCCCAGGATCCCATCAGAGCCCCCAGGACCCAAACAGAGACCCCAAAACGCCAAAAGAGCCCCCAGGACAGCAAGAGAGCCCCCAGGACACCAACAGAGCCCACACGACCACACCAAAGCCCCCAGGACCACACCAGAGCCCCCAGGACTCGAAGAGAGCCCCCAGGACCCCAACAGAGCCCCCGGGACCCCAACAGAGCCCCCGGGACAACAATAGAGCCCACGGGACCCCAACAGAGCCCCCGGGACCCCAACAGAGCCCTCGGGACCACAACAGAGCCCCCGGGACCACAACAGAGCCCACAGGACACGAACAGAGCCCCCGGGACGCCAACAGAGGCCCCGGGACACCAACAGAACCCCCAGGCCCACAACAGAGCCTTCAGGACCCGAACAGAGCCCCCAGGACCCCAACAGAGCCCCCAGGATCCCAACAGAGCCCCCAGGACACGAACAGAGCCCCCAGGACACGAACAGAGCCCCCAGGACACGAACAGAACCCCCAGGACCACAACAGAGGCCCCAGGACACCAACAGAACCCCCAGGCCCACAACAGAGCCCTCAGGACCCGAACAGAGCCCCCAGGACCACAACAGAGCCCCCAGGACCCGAACAGAGCCCACAGGACCCGAACAGAGCCCCCAGGACCCCAACAGAGCTCACAGGACCCCAACAGAGCACCCAGGACCCCAACAGAGCCCGCAGGATCCCAACAGAGACTGTGGGACACAAACAGAACCCCAAGGACCCGAACAGAACCCCCAAGACCACAACTGAGCCCGCAGGACCCGAACGGAGCCCCCAGGACGCCAACACAGCTCCAAGGACCCCAACAGAGCCCCCAAGATGCCAACAGAGCCCCCAGAACCCCAACAGAGCCCGCAGGATCCCAACAGATTCCCCGGGACACAAACAGAACCCCCAGGACCCAAACAGAACCCCCAGGACCACAACAGAGCCCCCAGGACAACAACAGAGCCCCCAGGACCACAACAGAGCCCCCAGGACACCAACAGAGCCCCCAGGACACCAACAGAGCCCCCAGGACCCGAACAGAGCCCCCAGGACCCGAACAGAGCCCCCACAACCCCAACAGAGCCCGCAGGATCCCATCAGAGACCCCGGGACACGAACAGAGACCCCAGGACCCAAACACAACCCCCAGGACCACAACAGAGCCCCCAGGACAACAACAGAGACCCCAGGACCACAACAGAGCCCCCAGAACTCCAACAGAGCCCGCAGGATCCCGTCAGAGACCCCGGAACACGAACAGAGACCCCAGGACCCGAACAGAACCCCCAGGACCACAACAGAGACCCCAGGACCACAACAGAGCCCCCAGGACCCCAACAGAAGCTCCCAGGACTTCAGCAAAGCCCCCGGGAGCCCAACAGAGCCCCCGAGACCAGAACAGAGCCACAGGGACACGAAAAGAGCCTCGAGGAACACAACAGAGCCCCCAGGACCCCAACAGAGACGCCAGGACACGAACAGAGCTCACAGGACCCCAACAGAGCTCACAGGACCCCAACAGAGCCCGCAGGATCCCAACAGAGACTGTGGGACACAAACAGAACCCCAAGGACCCGAACAGAACCCCCAAGACCACAACTGAGCCCGCAGGACCCGAACGGAGCCCCCAGGACGCCAACACAGCTCCAAGGACCCCAACAGAGCCCCCAAGATGCCAACAGAGCCCCCAGAACCCCAACAGAGCCCGCAGGATCCCAACAGATTCCCCGGGACACAAACAGAACCCCCAGGACACAAACAGAACCCCTCAGGACCACAACAGAGCCCCCAGGACCACAACAGAGCCCCCAGGACCACAACAGAGCCCACAGGACCCAAACAGAGACCCCAATTCACGAAGAGAGCCCCCAGGACCCCAACAGAGCCCCCGGGACCCCAACAGAGCCCCCGGGACCCCAACAGATCCGCCACGACCACAACAGAGACCCCAGGACAACAACAGAGCCCCCAATACCATAACAGAGCCCCAAGGACCCGAAGAGAACCACCAGGACAACAACAGAGCACCTAAAACCACAACAGAGCCCCCAGGACCACAACAGAGTCCCCAGGATCCCATCAGAGCCCCCAGGACCCAAACAGAGACCCCAAAACGCCAAAAGAGCCCCCAGGACAGCAAGAGAGCCCCCAGGACACCAACAGAGCCCACACGACCACACCAAAGCCCCCAGGACCACACCAGAGCCCCCAGGACTCGAAGAGAGCCCCCAGGACCCCAACAGAGCCCCCGGGACCCCAACAGAGCCCCCGGGACAACAATAGAGCCCACGGGACCCCAACAGAGCCCCCGGGACCCCAACAGAGCCCTCGGGACCACAACAGAGCCCCCGGGACCACAACAGAGCCCACAGGACACGAACAGAGCCCCCGGGACGCCAACAGAGGCCCCGGGACACCAACAGAACCCCCAGGCCCACAACAGAGCCTTCAGGACCCGAACAGAGCCCCCAGGACCCCAACAGAGCCCGCAGGATCCCAACAGAGCCCCCAGGACACGAACAGAGCCCCCAGGACACGAACAGAGCCCCCAGGACACGAACAGAACCCCCAGGACCACAACAGAGGCCCCAGGACCACAACAGAGGCCCCAGGACACCAACAGAACCCCCAGGCCCACAACAGAGCCCTCAGGACCCGAACAGAGCCCCCAGGACCACAACAGAGCCCCCAGGACCCGAACAGAGCCCACAGGACCCGAACAGAGCCCCCAGGACCCCAACAGAGCTCACAGGACCCCAACAGAGCACCCAGGACCCCAACAGAGCCCGCAGGATCCCAACAGAGACTGTGGGACACAAACAGAACCCCAAGGACCCGAACAGAACCCCCAAGACCACAACTGAGCCCGCAGGACCCGAACGGAGCCCCCAGGACGCCAACACAGCTCCAAGGACCCCAACAGAGCCCCCAAGATGCCAACAGAGCCCCCAGAACCCCAACAGAGCCCGCAGGATCCCAACAGATTCCCCGGGACACAAACAGAACCCCCAGGACCCAAACAGAACCCCCAGGACCACAACAGAGCCCCCAGGACCACAACAGAGCCCCCAGGACCACAACAGAGCCCCCAGGACCACAACAGAGCCTACACAACCCCAACAGAGGCCCCAGGACCCGAACAGAGCCCCCACAACCCCAACAGAGCCCGCAGGATCCCATCAGAGACCCCGGGACACGAACAGAGCCCCCAGGACCCAAACAGAACCCCCAGGACCACAACAGAGCCCCCAGGACCACAACAGAGCCCCCAGGACCACAACAGAGCCCACAGGACCACAACAGAGCCCACAGGACCCAAACAGAGACCCCAATTCACGAAGAGAGCCCCCAGGACCCCAACAGAGCCCCCGGGACCCCAACAGAGCCCCCGGGACCCCAACAGATCCGCCACGACCACAACAGAGACCCCAGGACAACAACAGAGCCCCCAATACCATAACAGAGCCCCAAGGACCCGAAGAGAACCACCAGGACAACAACAGAGCACCTAAAACCACAACAGAGCCCCCAGGACCACAACAGAGTCCCCAGGATCCCATCAGAGCCCCCAGGACCCAAACAGAGACCCCAAAACGCCAAAAGAGCCCCCAGGACAGCAAGAGAGCCCCCAGGACACCAACAGAGCCCACACGACCACACCAAAGCCCCCAGGACCACACCAGAGCCCCCAGGACTCGAAGAGAGCCCCCAGGACCCCAACAGAGCCCCCGGGACCCCAACAGAGCCCCCGGGACAACAATAGAGCCCACGGGACCCCAACAGAGCCCCCGGGACCCCAACAGAGCCCTCGGGACCACAACAGAGCCCCCGGGACCACAACAGAGCCCACAGGACACGAACAGAGCCCCCGGGACGCCAACAGAGGCCCCGGGACACCAACAGAACCCCCAGGCCCACAACAGAGCCTTCAGGACCCGAACAGAGCCCCCAGGACCCCAACAGAGCCCGCAGGATCCCAACAGAGCCCCCAGGACACGAACAGAGCCCCCAGGACACGAACAGAGCCCCCAGGACACGAACAGAACCCCCAGGACCACAACAGAGGCCCCAGGACACCAACAGAACCCCCAGGCCCACAACAGAGCCCTCAGGACCCGAACAGAGCCCCCAGGACCACAACAGAGCCCCCAGGACCCGAACAGAGCCCACAGGACCCGAACAGAGCCCCCAGGACCCCAACAGAGCTCACAGGACCCCAACAGAGCCCGCAGGACCCCAACAGAGCCCGCAGGACCCCAACAGAGACTGTGGGACACAAACAGAACCCCAAGGACCCGAACAGAACCCCCAAGACCACAACTGAGCCCGCAGGACCCGAACGGAGCCCCCAGGACGCCAACACAGCTCCAAGGACCCCAACAGAGCCCCCAAGATGCCAACAGAGCCCCCAGAACCCCAACAGAGCCCGCAGGATCCCAACAGATTCCCCGGGACACAAACAGAACCCCCAGGACCCAAACAGAACCCCCAGGACCACAACAGAGCCCCCAGGACCACAACAGAGCCCCCAGGACACCAACAGAGCCCCCAGGACCCGAACAGAGCCCCCAGGACCCGAACAGAGCCCCCACAACCCCAACAGAGCCCGCAGGATCCCATCAGAGACCCCGGGACACGAACAGAGACCCCAGGACCCAAACAGAACCCCCAGGACCACAACAGAGCCCCCAGGACCACAACAGAGACCCCAGGACCACAACAGAGCCCCCAGAACTCCAACAGAGCCCGCAGGATCCCGTCAGAGACCCCGGAACACGAACAGAGACCCCAGGACCCGAACAGAACCCCCAGGACCACAACAGAGACCCCAGGACCACAACAGAGACCCCAGGACCCCAACAGAAGCTCCCAGGACTTCAGCAAAGCCCCCGGGAGCCCAACAGAGCCCCCGAGACCAGAACAGAGCCACAGGGACACGAAAAGAGCCTCGAGGAACACAACAGAGCCCCCAGGACCCCAACAGAGACGCCAGGACACGAAGAGAGCCCCCAGGAGAACAACAGAGCCCCCAAGAACCGAACAGAGGACCCAGGACACCAACAGAGCCCCCAGGACCACAACAGAGCCCCCAGGACCACAACAGAGGCCCCAGGACCCGAACAGAGCTCACAGGACCCCAACAGAGCTCACAGGACCCCAACAGAGCCCGCAGGATCCCAACAGAGACTGTGGGACACAAACAGAACCCCAAGGACCCGAACAGAACCCCCAAGACCACAACTGAGCCCGCAGGACCCGAACGGAGCCCCCAGGACGCCAACACAGCTCCAAGGACCCCAACAGAGCCCCCAAGATGCCAACAGAGCCCCCAGAACCCCAACAGAGCCCGCAGGATCCCAACAGATTCCCCGGGACACAAACAGAACCCCCAGGACACAAACAGAACCCCTCAGGACCACAACAGAGCCCCCAGGACCACAACAGAGCCCCCAGGACCACAACAGAGCCCACAGGACCCAAACAGAGACCCCAATTCACGAAGAGAGCCCCCAGGACCCCAACAGAGCCCCCGGGACCCCAACAGAGCCCCCGGGACCCCAACAGATCCGCCACGACCACAACAGAGACCCCAGGACAACAACAGAGCCCCCAATACCATAACAGAGCCCCAAGGACCCGAAGAGAACCACCAGGACAACAACAGAGCACCTAAAACCACAACAGAGCCCCCAGGACCACAACAGAGTCCCCAGGATTCCATCAGAGCCCCCAGGACCCAAACAGAGACCCCAAAACGCCAAAAGAGCCCCCAGGACAGCAAGAGAGCCCCCAGGACACCAACAGAGCCCACACGACCACACCAAAGCCCCCAGGACCACACCAGAGCCCCCAGGACTCGAAGAGAGCCCCCAGGACCCCAACAGAGCCCCCGGGACCCCAACAGAGCCCCCGGGACAACAATAGAGCCCACGGGACCCCAACAGAGCCCCCGGGACCCCAACAGAGCCCTCGGGACCACAACAGAGCCCCCGGGACCACAACAGAGCCCACAGGACACGAACAGAGCCCCCGGGACGCCAACAGAGGCCCCGGGACACCAACAGAACCCCCAGGCCCACAACAGAGCCTTCAGGACCCGAACAGAGCCCCCAGGACCCCAACAGAGCCCGCAGGATCCCAACAGAGCCCCCAGGACACGAACAGAGCCCCCAGGACACGAACAGAGCCCCCAGGACACGAACAGAACCCCCAGGACCACAACATAGGCCCCAGGACACCAACAGAACCCCCAGGCCCACAACAGAGCCCTCAGGACCCGAACAGAGCCCCCAGGACCACAACAGAGCCCCCAGGACCCGAACAGAGCCCACAGGACCCGAACAGAGCCCCCAGGACCCCAACAGAGCTCACAGGACCCCAACAGAGCACCCAGGACCCCAACAGAGCCCGCAGGATCCCAACAGAGACTGTGGGACACAAACAGAACCCCAAGGACCCGAACAGAACCCCCAAGACCACAACTGAGCCCGCAGGACCCGAACGGAGCCCCCAGGACGCCAACACAGCTCCAAGGACCCCAACAGAGCCCCCAAGATGCCAACAGAGCCCCCAGAACCCCAACAGAGCCCGCAGGATCCCAACAGATTCCCCGGGACACAAACAGAACCCCCAGGACCCAAACAGAACCCCCAGGACCACAACAGAGCCCCCAGGACAACAACAGAGCCCCCAGGACCACAACAGAGCCCCCAGGACCACAACAGAGTCCCCAGGACACCAACAGAGCCCCCAGGACCCGAACAGAGCCCCCAGGACCCGAACAGAGCCCCCACAACCCCAACAGAGACCGCAGGATCCCATCAGAGACCCCGGGACACGAACAGAGACCCCAGGACCCAAACACAACCCCCAGGACCACAACAGAGCCCCCAGGACAACAACAGAGACCCCAGGACCACAACAGAGCCCCCAGAACTCCAACAGAGCCCGCAGGATCCCGTCAGAGACCCCGGAACACGAACAGAGACCCCAGGACCCGAACAGAACCCCCAGGACCACAACAGAGACCCCAGGACCACAACAGAGCCCCCAGGACCCCAACAGAAGCTCCCAGGACTTCAGCAAAGCCCCCGGGAGCCCAACAGAGCCCCCGAGACCAGAACAGAGCCACAGGGACACGAAAAGAGCCTCGAGGAACACAACAGAGCCCCCAGGACCCCAACAGAGACGCCAGGACACGAAGAGAGCCCCCAGGAGAACAACAGAGCCCCCAAGAACCGAACAGAGGACCCAGGACACCAACAGAGCCCCCAGGACCACAACAGAGCCCCCAGGACCACAACAGAGGCCCCAGGACCCGAACAGAGCTCACAGGACCCCAACAGAGCTCACAGGACCCCAACAGAGCCCGCAGGATCCCAACAGAGACTGTGGGACACAAACAGAACCCCAAGGACCCGAACAGAACCCCCAAGACCACAACTGAGCCCGCAGGACCCGAACGGAGCCCCCAGGATGCCAACACAGCTCCAAGGACCCCAACAGAGCCCCCAAGATGCCAACAGAGCCCCCAGAACCCCAACAGAGCCCGCAGGATCCCAACAGATTCCCCGGGACACAAACAGAAACCCCAGGACTCCAACAGAACCCCTCAGGACCACAACAGAGCCCCCAGGACCACAACAGAGCCCCCAGGACCACAACAGAGCCTACACAACCCCAACAGAGGCCCCAGGACCCGCACAGAGCCCCCACAACCCCAACAGAGCCCGCAGGATCCCATCAGAGACCCCGGGACACGAACAGAGCCCCCAGGACCCAAACAGAACCTCCAGGACTACAACAGAGCCCCCAGGACCACAACAGAGTCCCCAGGATCGCAACAGAGCCCCCAGGACCCAAACAGAGAACCCAATTCACGAAGAGAGCCCCCAGGACAACAACAGAGCCCCCGGGACCCCAACAGAGCCCCCGGAACCACAACAGAGCCCCCGAGACACCAACAGAGCCCCCGGGACACCAACAGAGCCCCCGGGACCACAACAGAGCCCCCGGGACCACAACAGAGCCCTCGGGACCACAACAGAGCCCCCGGGACCACAACAGAGCCCCCAGGACCACAACAGAGACCCCAGGACAACAACAGAGCCCCCAGTACCATAACAGAGCCCCAAGGACCCGAAGAGAACCACCAGGACAACAACAGAGCCCCTAAGACCACAACAGAGCCCCCAGGACCACAACAGAGTCCCCAGGATCCCATCAGAGCCCCCAGGACCCAAACAGAGACCCCAAAACGCCAAAAGAGCCCCCAGGACAGCAGGAGAGCCCCCAGGACACCAACAGAGCCCACACGACCACACCAAAGCCCCCAGGACCACACCAGAGCCCCCAGGACTCGAAGAGAGCCCCAAGGACCCCAACAGAGCCCCCGGGACCCCAACAGAGCCCCCGGGACCACAATAGAGCCCCCAGGACTCCAACAGAGCCCGCAGGATCCCAACAAAGCCCTCAGGACACGAACAGAGCCCCCAGGACCCGAACAGTACCCCCAGGCCAACAACAGAGCCCCCAGGACACCAACAGAGCCCCCAGGACCACAACAGAGCCCCCGGGACCACAACAGAGCCCACAGGACACGAACAGAACCCCCAGGACCACAACAGAGGCCCCAGGACACCAACAGAACCCCCAGGCCCACAACAGAGCCCTCAGGACCCGAACAGAGCCCCCAGGACCACAACAGAGCCCCCAGCACCCGAACAGAGCCCCCAGGACACGAACAGAGCCCCCAGGACCCCAACAGAGCTCACAGGACCCCAACAGAGCACCCAGGACCCCAACAGAGCCCGCAGGATCCCAACAGAGACTGTGGGACACAAACAGAACCCCAAGGACCCGAACAGAACCCCCAAGACCACAACTGAGCCCGCAGGACCCGAACGGAGCCCCCAGGACGCCAACACAGCTCCAAGGACCCCAACAGAGCCCCCAAGATGCCAACAGAGCCCCCAGAACCCCAACAGAGCCTGCAGGATCCCAACAGATTCCCCGGGACACAAACAGAACCCCCAGGACCCAAACAGAACCCCCAGGACCACAACAGAGCCCCCAGGACCACAACAGAGCCCCCAGGACCACAACAGAGCCCCCAGGACACCAACAGAGCCCCCAGGACACCAACAGAGCCCCAGGACCCCAACAGAGCCCCCACAACCCCAACAGAGCCCGCAGGATCCCATCAGAGACCCCGGGACACGAACAGAGACCCCAGGACCCAAACAGAACCCCCAGGACCACAACAGAGCCCCCAGGACCACAACAGAGACCCCAGGACCACAACAGAGACCCCAGGACCACAACAGAGCCCCCAGAACTCCAACAGAGCCCGCAGGATCCCGTCAGAGACCCCGGAACACGAACAGAGACCCCAGGACCCGAACAGAACCCCCAGGACCACAACAGAGCCCGCAGGACAACAACAGAGACCCCAGGACCACAACAGAGACCCCAGGACCACAACAGAGCCCCCAGGACCCCAACAGAAGCTCCCAGGACTTCAGCAAAGCCCCCGGGAGCCCAACAGAGCCCCCGAGACCAGAACAGAGCCACAGGGACACGAAAAGAGCCTCGAGGAACACAACAGAGCCCCCAGGACCCCAACAGAGACGCCAGGACACGAAGAGAGCCCCCAGGAGAACAACAGAGCCCCCAAGAACCGAACAGAGGACCCAGGACACCAACAGAGCCCCCAGGACCACAACAGAGCCCCCAGGACCACAACAGAGGCCCCAGGACCCGAACAGAGCTCACAGGACCCCAACAGAGCTCACAGGACCCCAACAGAGCCCGCAGGATCCCAACAGAGACTGTGGGACACAAACAGAACCCCAAGGACCCGAACAGAACCCCCAAGACCACAACTGAGCCCGCAGGACCCGAACGGAGCCCCCAGGATGCCAACACAGCTCCAAGGACCCCAACAGAGCCCCCAAGATGCCAACAGAGCCCCCAGAACCCCAACAGAGCCCGCAGGATCCCAACAGATTCCCCGGGACACAAACAGAAACCCCAGGACTCCAACAGAACCCCTCAGGACCACAACAGAGCCCCCAGGACCACAACAGAGCCCCCAGGACCACAACAGAGCCTACACAACCCCAACAGAGGCCCCAGGACCCGCACAGAGCCCCCACAACCCCAACAGAGCCCGCAGGATCCCATCAGAGACCCCGGGACACGAACAGAGCCCCCAGGACCCAAACAGAACCTCCAGGACTACAACAGAGCCCCCAGGACCACAACAGAGTCCCCAGGATCGCAACAGAGCCCCCAGGACCCAAACAGAGAACCCAATTCACGAAGAGAGCCCCCAGGACAACAACAGAGCCCCCGGGACCCCAACAGAGCCCCCGGAACCACAACAGAGCCCCCGAGACACCAACAGAGCCCCCGGGACACCAACAGAGCCCCCGGGACCACAACAGAGCCCCCGGGACCACAACAGAGCCCTCGGGACCACAACAGAGCCCCCGGGACCACAACAGAGCCCCCAGGACCACAACAGAGACCCCAGGACAACAACAGAGCCCCCAGTACCATAACAGAGCCCCAAGGACCCGAAGAGAACCACCAGGACAACAACAGAGCCCCTAAGACCACAACAGAGCCCCCAGGACCACAACAGAGTCCCCAGGATCCCATCAGAGCCCCCAGGACCCAAACAGAGACCCCAAAACGCCAAAAGAGCCCCCAGGACAGCAGGAGAGCCCCCAGGACACCAACAGAGCCCACACGACCACACCAAAGCCCCCAGGACCACACCAGAGCCCCCAGGACTCGAAGAGAGCCCCAAGGACCCCAACAGAGCCCCCGGGACCCCAACAGAGCCCCCGGGACCACAATAGAGCCCCCAGGACTCCAACAGAGCCCGCAGGATCCCAACAAAGCCCTCAGGACACGAACAGAGCCCCCAGGACCCGAACAGTACCCCCAGGCCAACAACAGAGCCCCCAGGACACCAACAGAGCCCCCAGGACCACAACAGAGCCCCCGGGACCACAACAGAGCCCACAGGACACGAACAGAACCCCCAGGACCACAACAGAGGCCCCAGGACACCAACAGAACCCCCAGGCCCACAACAGAGCCCTCAGGACCCGAACAGAGCCCCCAGGACCACAACAGAGCCCCCAGCACCCGAACAGAGCCCCCAGGACCCGAACAGAGCCCCCAGGACCCCAACAGAGCTCACAGGACCCCAACAGAGCACCCAGGACCCCAACAGAGCCCGCAGGATCCCGTCAGAGACCCCGGAACACGAACAGAGACCCCAGGACCCGAACAGAACCCCCAGGACCACAACAGAGACCCCAGGACCACAACAGAGCCCCCAGGACCCCAACAGAAGCTCCCAGGACTTCAGCAAAGCCCCCGGGAGCCCAACAGAGCCCCCGAGACCAGAACAGAGCCACAGGGACACGAAAAGAGCCTCGAGGAACACAACAGAGCCCCCAGGACCCCAACAGAGACGCCAGGACACGAAGAGAGCCCCCAGGAGAACAACAGAGCCCCCAAGAACCGAACAGAGGACCCAGGACACCAACAGAGCCCCCAGGACCACAACAGAGCCCCCAGGACCACAACAGAGGCCCCAGGACCCGAACAGAGCTCACAGGACCCCAACAGAGCTCACAGGACCCCAACAGAGCCCGCAGGATCCCAACAGAGACTGTGGGACACAAACAGAACCCCAAGGACCCGAACAGAACCCCCAAGACCACAACTGAGCCCGCAGGACCCGAACGGAGCCCCCAGGATGCCAACACAGCTCCAAGGACCCCAACAGAGCCCCCAAGATGCCAACAGAGCCCCCAGAACCCCAACAGAGCCCGCAGGATCCCAACAGATTCCCCGGGACACAAACAGAAACCCCAGGACTCCAACAGAACCCCTCAGGACCACAACAGAGCCCCCAGGACCACAACAGAGCCCCCAGGACCACAACAGAGCCTACACAACCCCAACAGAGGCCCCAGGACCCGCACAGAGCCCCCACAACCCCAACAGAGCCCGCAGGATCCCATCAGAGACCCCGGGACACGAACAGAGCCCCCAGGACCCAAACAGAACCTCCAGGACTACAACAGAGCCCCCAGGACCACAACAGAGTCCCCAGGATCGCAACAGAGCCCCCAGGACCCAAACAGAGAACCCAATTCACGAAGAGAGCCCCCAGGACAACAACAGAGCCCCCGGGACCCCAACAGAGCCCCCGGAACCACAACAGAGCCCCCGAGACACCAACAGAGCCCCCGGGACACCAACAGAGCCCCCGGGACCACAACAGAGCCCCCGGGACCACAACAGAGCCCTCGGGACCACAACAGAGCCCCCGGGACCACAACAGAGCCCCCAGGACCACAACAGAGACCCCAGGACAACAACAGAGCCCCCAGGACAACAACAGAGCCCCAAGGACCCGAAGAGAACCACCAGGACAACAACAGAGCCCCTAAGACCACAACAGAGCCCCCAGGACCACAACAGAGTCCCCAGGATCCCATCAGAGCCCCCAGGACCCAAACAGAGACCCCAAAACGCCAAAAGAGCCCCCAGGACAGCAGGAGAGCCCCCAGGACACCAACAGAGCCCACACGACCACACCAAAGCCCCCAGGACCACACCAGAGCCCCCAGGACTCGAAGAGAGCCCCAAGGACCCCAACAGAGCCCCCGGGACCCCAACAGAGCCCCCGGGACCACAATAGAGCCCCCAGGACTCCAACAGAGCCCGCAGGATCCCAACAAAGCCCTCAGGACACGAACAGAGCCCCCAGGACCCGAACAGTACCCCCAGGCCAACAACAGAGCCCCCAGGACACCAACAGAGCCCCCAGGACCACAACAGAGCCCCCGGGACCACAACAGAGCCCACAGGACACGAACAGAACCCCCAGGACCACAACAGAGGCCCCAGGACACCAACAGAACCCCCAGGCCCACAACAGAGCCCTCAGGACCCGAACAGAGCCCCCAGGACCACAACAGAGCCCCCAGCACCCGAACAGAGCCCCCAGGACCCGAACAGAGCCCCCAGGACCCCAACAGAGCTCACAGGACCCCAACAGAGCACCCAGGACCCCAACAGAGCCCGCAGGATCCCAACAGAGACTGTGGGACACAAACAGAACCCCAAGGACCCGAACAGAACCCCCAAGACCACAACTGAGCCCGCAGGACCCGAACGGAGCCCCCAGGACGCCAACACAGCTCCAAGGACCCCAACAGAGCCCCCAAGATGCCAACAGAGCCCCCAGAACCCCAACAGAGCCTGCAGGATCCCAACAGATTCCCCGGGACACAAACAGAACCCCCAGGACCCAAACAGAACCCCCAGGACCACAACAGAGCCCCCAGGACCACAACAGAGCCCCCAGGACCACAACAGAGCCCCCAGGACACCAACAGAGCCCCCAGGACACCAACAGAGCCCCAGGACCCCAACAGAGCCCCCACAACCCCAACAGAGCCCGCAGGATCCCATCAGAGACCCCGGGACACGAACAGAGACCCCAGGACCCAAACAGAACCCCCAGGACCACAACAGAGCCCCCAGGACCACAACAGAGACCCCAGGACCACAACAGAGACCCCAGGACCACAACAGAGCCCCCAGAACTCCAACAGAGCCCGCAGGATCCCGTCAGAGACCCCGGAACACGAACAGAGACCCCAGGACCCGAACAGAACCCCCAGGACCACAACAGAGCCCGCAGGACAACAACAGAGACCCCAGGACCACAACAGAGACCCCAGGACCACAACAGAGCCCCCAGGACCCCAACAGAAGCTCCCAGGACTTCAGCAAAGCCCCCGGGAGCCCAACAGAGCCCCCGAGACCAGAACAGAGCCACAGGGACACGAAAAGAGCCTCGAGGAACACAACAGAGCCCCCAGGACCCCAACAGAGACGCCAGGACACGAAGAGAGCCCCCAGGAGAACAACAGAGCCCCCAAGAACCGAACAGAGGACCCAGGACACCAACAGAGCCCCCAGGACCACAACAGAGCCCCCAGGACCACAACAGAGGCCCCAGGACCCGAACAGAGCTCACAGGACCCCAACAGAGCTCACAGGACCCCAACAGAGCCCGCAGGACCCCAACAGAGACTGTGGGACACAAACAGAACCCCAAGGACCCGAACAGAACCCCCAAGACCACAACTGAGCCCGCAGGACCCGAACGGAGCCCCCAGGATGCCAACACAGCTCCAAGGACCCCAACAGAGTCCCCAAGATGCCAACAGAGCCCCCAGAACCCCAACAGAGCCCGCAGGATCCCAACAGATTCCCCGGACACAAACAGAACCCCCAGGACACAAACAGAACCCCTCAGGACCACAACAGAGCCCCCAGGACCACAACAGAGCCCCCAGGACCACAACAGAGCCTACACAACCCCAACAGAGGCCCCAGGACCCGCACAGAGCCCCCACAACCCCAACAGAGCCCGCAGGATCCTATCAGAGACCCCGGGACACGAACAGAGCCCCCAGGACCCAAACAGAACCTCCAGGACTACAACAGAGCCCCCAGGACCACAACAGAGTCCCCAGGATCGCAACAGAGCCCCCAGGACACAAACAGAGAACCCAATTCACGAAGAGAGCCCCCAGGACAACAACAGAGCCCCCGGGACCCCAACAGAGCCCCCGGAACCACAACAGAGCCCCCGGGACACCAACAGAGCCCCCGGGACACCAACAGAGCCCCCGGGACACCAACAGAGCCCCCGGGACACCAACAGAGCCCTCGGGACCACAACAGAGCCCCCGGGACCCCAACAGAGCCCTCGGGACCCCAACAGAGCCCCCGGGACCACAACAGAGCCCCCAGGACCACAACAGAGCCCCCAGGACCACAACAGAGACCCCAGGACCACAACAGAGACCCCAGGACAACAACAGAGCCCCCAGTACCATAACAGAGCCCGCAGGATCCCGAAGAGAACCACCAGGACAACAACAGAGCCCCTAAGACCACAACAGAGCCCCCAGGACCACAACAGAGTCCCCAGGATCCCATCAGAGCCCCCAGGACCCAAACAGAGACCCCAAAACGCCAAAAGACCCCCAGGACAGCAAGAGAGCCCCCAGGACACCAACAGAGCCCACACGACCACACCAAAGCCCCCAGGACAGCACCAGAGCCCCCAGGACTCGAAGAGAGCCCCCAGGACCCCAACAGAGCCCCCGGGACCCCAACAGAGCCCCCGGGACAACAATAGAGCCCACGGGACCCCAACAGAGCCCCCGGGACCCTAACAGAGCCCTCGGGACTACAACAGAGCCCCCGGGACCACAACAGAGCCCACAGGACACGAACAGAGCCCCCGGGACGCCAACAGAGGCCCCGGGACACCAACAGAACCCCCAGGCCCACAACAGAGCCCTCAGGACCCGAACAGAGCCCCCAGGACCCCAACAGAGCCCGCAGGATCCCAACAGAGCCCCCAGGACACGAACAGAGCCCCCAGGACACGAACAGAGCCCCCAGGACACGAACAGAACCCCCAGGACACGAACAGAACCCCCCGGACACGAACAGAACCCCCAGGACCACAACAGAGGTCCCAGGACACCAACAGAACACCCAGGCCCACAACAGAGCCCTCAGGACCCGAACAGAGACCCCAGGACCCCAACAGAGCTCACAGGACCCCAACAGAGCACCCAGGACCCCAACAGAGCCCGCAGGATCCCAACAGAGACTGTGGGACACAAACAGAACCCCAAGGACCCGAACAGAACCCCCAAGACCACAACTGAGCCCGCAGGACCCGGAACGGAGCCCCCAGGACGCCAACACAGCTCCAAGGACCCCAACAGAGCCCCCAAGATGCCAACAGAGCCCCCAGAACCCCAACAGAGCCCGCAGGATCCCAACAGATTCCCCGGGACACAAACAGAACCCCCAGGACCCAAACAGAACCCCCAGGACCACAACAGAGCCCCCAGGACCACAACAGAGCCCCCAGGACCACAACAGAGCCCCCAGGACCACAACAGAGCCCCCAGGACACCAACAGAGCCCCCAGGACACCAACAGAGGCCCCAGGACCCGAACAGAGCCCCCACAACCCCAACAGAGCCCCAGGACCCGAACAGAGCCCCCACAACCCCAACAGAGCCTGCAGGATCCCATCAGAGACCCCGGGACACGAACAGAGACCCCAGGACCCGAACAGAACCCCCAGGACCACAACAGAGCCCCCAGGACCACAACAGAGACCCCAGGACCACAACAGAGCCCCCAGAACTCCAACAGAGCCCGCAGGATCCCGTCAGAGACCCCGGAACACGAACAGAGACCCCAGGACCCGAACAGAACCCCCAGGACCACAACAGAGCCCGCAGGACAACAACAGAGACCCCAGGACCACAACAGAGACCCCAGGACCACAACAGAGCCCCCAGGACCCCAACAGAAGCTCCCAGGACTTCAGCAAAGCCCCCGGGAGCCCAACAGAGCCCCCGAGACCAGAACAGAGCCACAGGGACACGAAAAGAGCCTCGAGGAACACAACAGAGCCCCCAGGACCCCAACAGAGACGCCAGGACACGAAGAGAGCCCCCAGGAGAACAAGAGAGCCCCCAAGAACCGAACAGAGGACCCAGGACACCAACAGAGCCCCCAGGACCACAACAGAGCCCCCAGGACCACAACAGAGGCCCCAGGACCCGAACAGAGCTCACAGGACCCCAACAGAGCTCACAGGACCCCAACAGAGCCCGCAGGATCCCAACAGAGACTGTGGGACACAAACAGAACCCCAAGGACCCAAACAGAACCCCCAAGACCACAACTGAGCCCGCAGGACCCGAACGGAGCCCCCAGGACGCCAACACAGCTCCAAGGACCCCAACAGAGCCCCCAAGATGCCAACAGAGCCCCCAGAACCCCAACAGAGCCCGCAGGATCCCAACAGATTCCCCGGGACACAAACAGAACCCCCAGGACACAAACAGAACCCCTCAGGACCACAACAGAGCCCCCAGGACCCAAACAGAGCCCCCAGGACCACAACAGAGCCCCCAGGACCACAACAGAGCCTACACAACCCCAACAGAGGCCCCAGGACCCGCACAGAGCCCCCACAACCCCAACAGAGCCCGCAGGATCCCATCAGAGACCCCGGGACACGAACAGAGCCCCCAGGACCCAAACAGAACCTCCAGGACTACAACAGAGCCCCCAGGACCACAACAGAGTCCCCAGGATCGCAACAGAGCCCCCAGGACCCAAACAGAGAACCCAATTCACGAAGAGAGCCCCCAGGACAACAACAGAGCCCCCGGGACCCCAACAGAGCCCCCGGAACCACAACAGAGCCCACGGGACCACAACAGAGCCCCCGGGACACCAACAGAGCCCCCGGGACCACAACAGAGCCCCCGGGACCCTAACAGAGCCCTCGGGACCACAACAGAGCCCCCGGGACCACAACAGAGCCCCCAGGACCACAACAGAGCCCCCAGGACCACAACAGAGACCCCAGGACAACAACAGAGCCCCCAGTACCATAACAGAGCCCCAAGGACCCGAAGAGAACCACCAGGACAACAACAGAGCCCCTAAGACCACAACAGAGCCCCCAGGACCACAACAGAGTCCCCAGGATCCCATCAGAGCCCCCAGGACATAAACAGAGACCCCAAAACGCCAAAAGAGCCCCCAGGACAGCAAGAGAGCCCCCAGGACACCAACAGAGCCCACACGACCACACCAAAGCCCCCAGAACCACACCAGAGCCCCCAGGACTCGAAGAGAGCCCCCAGGACCCCAACAGAGCCCACGGGACCCCAACAGAGCCCCCGGGACCACAATAGAGCCCCCAGGACTCCAACAGAGCCCGCAGGATCCCAACAAAGCCCTCAGGACACGAACAGAGCCCCCAGGACCCGAACAGTACCCCCAGGTCCACAACAGAGCCCCCAGGACACCAACAGAGCCCCCAGGACCACAACAGAGCCCCCGGGACCACAACAGAGCCCACAGGACACGAACAGAACCCCCAGGACCACAACAGAGGCCCCAGGACACCAACAGAACCCCCAGGCCCACAACAGAGCCCTCAGGGCCCGAACAGAGCCCCCAGGACCACAACAGAGCCCCCAGGACCCGAACAGAGCCCACAGGACCCGAACAGAGCCCCCAGGACCCCAACAGAGCTCACAGGACCCCAACAGAGCACCCAGGACCCCAACAGAGCCCGCAGGATCCCAACAGAGACTGTGGGACACAAACAGAACCCCAAGGACCCGAACAGAACCCCCAAGACCACAACTGAGCCCGCAGGACCCGAACGGAGCCCCCAGGACGCCAACACAGCTCCAAGGACCCCAACAGAGCCCCCAAGATGCCAACAGAGCCCCCAGAACCCCAACAGAGCCCGCAGGATCCCAACAGATTCCCCGGGACACAAACAGAACCCCCAGGACCCAAACAGAACCCCCAGGACCACAACAGAGCCCCCAGGACCACAACAGAGCCCCCAGGACCACAACAGAGCGCCCAGGACCACAACAGAGCCCCCAGGACACCAACAGAGCCCCCAGGACACCAACAGAGCCCCCAGGACCCGAACAGAGCCCCCAGGACCCGAACAGAGCCCCCACAACCCCAACAGAGCCCGCAGCATCCCATCAGAGACCCCGGGACACGAACAGAGACCCCAGGACCCAAACAGAACCCCCAGGACCACAACAGAGCCCCCAGGACCACAACAGAGACCCCAGGACCACAACAGAGCCCCCAGAACTCCAACAGAGCCCGCAGGATCCCGTCAGAGACCCCGGAACACGAACAGAGACCCCAGGACCCGAACAGAACCCCCAGGACCACAACAGAGCCCGCAGGACAACAACAGAGACCCCAGGACCACAACAGAGACCCCAGGACCACAACAGAGCCCCCAGGACCACAACAGAAGCTCCCAGGACTTCAGCAAAGCCCCCGGGAGCCCAACAGAGCCCCCGAGACCAGAACAGAGCCACAGGGACACGAAAAGAGCCTCGAGGAACACAACAGAGCCCCCAGGACCCCAACAGAGACGCCAGGACACGAAGAGAGACACCAGGAGAACAACAGAGCCCCCAAGAACCGAACAGAGGACCCAGGACACCAACAGAGCCCCCAGGACCACAACAGAGCCCCCAGGACCACAACAGAGCCCCCAGGACCACAACAGAGGCCCCAGGACCCGAACAGAGCTCACAGGACCCCAACAGAGCTCACAGGACCCCAACAGAGCCCGCAGGATCCCAACAGAGACTGTGGGACACAAACAGAACCCCAAGGACCCGAACAGAACCCCCAAGACCACAACTGAGCCCGCAGGACCCGAACGGAGCCCCCAGGACGCCAACACAGCTCCAAGGACCCCAACAGAGCCCCCAAGATGCCAACAGAGCCCCCAGAACCCCAACAGAGCCCGCAGGATCCCAACAGATTCCCCGGGACACAAACAGAACCCCCAGGACACAAACAGAACCCCTCAGGACCACAACAGAGCCCCCAGGACCGCAACAGAGCCCCCAGGACCACAACAGAGCCCCCAGGACCACAACAGAGCCTACACAACCCCAACAGAGGCCCCAGGACCCGCACAGAGCCCCCACAACCCCAACAGAGCCCGCAGGATCCCATCAGAGACCCCGGGACACGAACAGAGCCCCCAGGACCCAAACAGAACCTCCAGGACTACAACAGAGCCCCCAGGACCACAACAGAGTCCCCAGGATCGCAACAGAGCCCCCAGGACCCAAACAGAGAACCCAATTCACGAAGAGAGCCCCCAGGACAACAACAGAGCCCCCGGGACCCCAACAGAGCCCCCGGAACCACAACAGAGCCCCCGGGACACCAACAGAGCCCCCGGGACACCAACAGAGCCCCCGGGACCCCAACAGAGCCCTCGGGACCACAACAGAGCCCCCGGGACCACAACAGAGCCCCCAGGACCACAACAGAGGACCCAGGACACCAACAGAGCCCCCAGGACCACAACAGAGCCCCCAGGACAACAACAGAGCCCCCAGTACCATAACAGAGCCCCAAGGACCCGAAGAGAACCACCAGGACAACAACAGAGCCCCTAAGACCACAACAGAGCCCCCAGGACCACAACAGAGTCCCCAGGATCCCATCAGAGCCCCCAGGACCCAAACAGAGACCCCAAAACGCCAAAAGAGCCCCCAGGACAGCAAGAGAGCCCCCAGGACACCAACAGAGCCCACACGACCACACCAAAGCCCCCAGGACCACACCAGAGCCCCCAGGACTCGAAGAGAGCCCCCAGGACCCCAACAGAGCCCCCGGGACCCCAACAGAGCCCCCGGGACCCCAACAGAGCCCACGGGACCCCAACAAAGCCCCCGGGACCCTAACAGAGCCCTCGGGACCACAACAGAGCCCCCGGGACCACAACAGAGCCCACAGGACACGAACAGAGCCCCCGGGACGCCAACAGAGGCCCCGGGACACCAACAGAACCCCCAGGCCCACAACAGAGCCCTCAGGACCCGAACAGAGCCCCCAGGACCCCAACAGAGCCCGCAGGATCCCAACAGAGCCCCCAGGACACGAACAGAGCCCCCAGGACACGAACAGAACCCCCAGGACCACAACAGAGGCCCCAGGACACCAACAGAACCCCCAGGCCCACAACAGAGCCCTCAGGACCCGAACAGAGCCCCCAGGACCACAACAGAGCCCCCAGGACCCGAACAGAGCCCACAGGACCCGAACAGAGCCCCCAGGACCCCAACAGAGCTCACAGGACCCCAACAGAGCACCCAGGACCCCAACAGAGCCCGCAGGATCCCAACAGAGACTGTGGGACACAAACAGAACCCCAAGGACCCGAACAGAACCCCCAAGACCACAACTGAGCCCGCAGGACCCGAACGGAGCCCCCAGGACGCCAACACAGCTCCAAGGACCCCAACAGAGCCCCCAAGATGCCAACAGAGCCCCCAGAACCCCAACAGAGCCCGCAGGATCCCAACAGATTCCCCGGGACACAAACAGAACCCCCAGGACCCAAACAGAACCCCCAGGACCACAACAGAACCCCCAGGACCACAACAGAGCCCCCAGGACCACAACAGAGCCCCCAGGACACCAACAGAGCCCCCAGGACCCGAACAGAGCCCCCACAACCCCAAGAGAGCCCGCAGGATCCCATCA
The DNA here is from genome assembly GCF_030867145.1 of Opisthocomus hoazin. Lineage (NCBI taxonomy): Eukaryota > Metazoa > Chordata > Aves > Opisthocomiformes > Opisthocomidae > Opisthocomus > Opisthocomus hoazin. The sequence goes on along the minus strand of NC_134437.1, from coordinate 6,241,067 downwards.
GAGACCCCGGGACACGAACAGAGACCCCAGGACCCAAACAGAACCCCCAGGACCACAACAGAGACCCCAGGACCACAACAGAGACCCCAGGACCACAACAGAGACCCCAGAACTCCAACAGAGCCCGCAGGATCCCGTCAGAGACCCCGGAACACGAACAGAGACCCCAGGACCCGAACAGAACCCCCAGGACCACAACAGAGCCCGCAGGACAACAACAGAGACCCCAGGACCACAACAGAGACCCCAGGACCACAACAGAGCCCCCAGGACCCCAACAGAAGCTCCCAGGACTTCAGCAAAGCCCCCGGGAGCCCAACAGAGCCCCCGAGACCAGAACAGAGCCACAGGGACACGAAAAGAGCCTCGAGGAACACAACAGTGCCCCCAGGACCCCAACAGAGACGCCAGGACACGAAGAGAGCCCCCAGGAGAACAACAGAGCCCCCAAGAACCGCACAGAGGACCCAGGACACCAACAGAGCCCCCAGGACCACAACAGAGCCCCCAGGACCACAACAGAGGCCCCAGGACCCGAACAGAGCTCACAGGACCCCAACAGAGCTCACAGGACCCCAACAGAGCTCACAGGACCCCAACAGAGCCCGCAGGATCCCAACAGAGACTGTGGGACACAAACAGAACCCCAAGGACCCGAACAGAACCCCCAAGACCACAACTGAGCCCGCAGGACCCGAACGGAGCCCCCAGGACGCCAACACAGCTCCAAGGACCCCAACAGAGCCCCCAAGATGCCAACAGAGCCCCCAGAACCCCAACAGAGCCCGCAGGATCCCAACAGATTCCCCGGGACACAAACAGAACCCCCAGGACACAAACAGAACCCCTCAGGACCACAACAGAGCCCCCAGGACCACAACAGAGCCCCCAGGACCACAACAGAGCCTACACAACCCCAACAGAGGCCCCAGGACCCGCACAGAGCCCCCACAACCCCAACAGAGCCCGCAGGATCCCATCAGAGACCCCGGGACACGAACAGAGCCCCCAGGACCCAAACAGAACCTCCAGGACTACAACAGAGCCCCCAGGACCACAACAGAGTCCCCAGGATCGCAACAGAGCCCCCAGGACCCAAACAGAGAACCCAATTCACGAAGAGAGCCCCCAGGACAACAACAGAGCCCCCGGGACCCCAACAGAGCCCCCGGAACCACAACAGAGCCCCCGGGACACCAACAGAGCCCCCGGGACACCAACAGAGCCCCCGGGACCACAACAGAGCCCCCGGGACCCTAACAGAGCCCTCGGGACCACAACAGAGCCCCCGGGACCACAACAGAGACCCCAGGACCACAACAGAGCCCCCAGGACCACAACAGAGACCCCAGTACCATGACAGAGCCCCAAGGACCCGAAGAGAACCACCAGGACAACAACAGAGCCCCTAAGACCACAACAGAGCCCCCAGGACCACAACAGAGTCCCCAGGATCCCATCAGAGCCCCCAGGACCCAAACAGAGACCCCAAAACGCCAAAAGAGCCCCCAGGACAGCAAGAGAGCCCCCAGGACACCAACAGAGCCCATACGACCACACCAAAGCCCCCAGGACCACACCAGAGCCCCCAGGACTCGAAGAGAGCCCCCAGGACCCCAACAGAGCCCCCGGGACCCCAACAGAGCCCCCGGGACCCCAACAGAGCCCACGGGACCCCAACAGAGCCCCCGGGACCCTAACAGAGCCCTCGGGACAACAACAGAGCCCCCGGGACCACAACAGAGCCCACAGGACACGAACAGAGCCCCCGGGACGCCAACAGAGGCCCCGGGACACCAACAGAGGCCCCGGGACACCAACAGAACCCCCAGGCCCACAACAGAGCCCTCAGGACCCGAACAGAGCCCCCAGGACCCCAACAGAGCCCGCAGGATCCCAACAGAGCCCCCAGGACACGAACAGAGCCCCCAGGACACGAACAGAACCCCCAGGACCACAACAGAGGCCCCAGGACACCAACAGAACCCCCAGGCCCACAACAGAGCCCTCAGGACCCGAACAGAGCCCCCAGGACCACAACAGAGCCCCCAGGACCCGAACAGAGCCCACAGGACCCGAACAGAGCCCACAGGACCCGAACAGAGCCCACAGGACCCCAACAGAGCACCCAGGACCCCAACAGAGCCCGCAGGATCCCAACAGAGACTGTGGGACACAAACAGAACCCCAAGGACCCGAACAGAACCCCCAAGACCACAACTGAGCCCGCAGGACCCGGAACGGAGCCCCCAGGACGCCAACACAGCTCCAAGGACCCCAACAGAGCCCCCAAGATGCCAACAGAGCCCCCAGAACCACAACAGAGCCCGCAGGATCCCAACAGATTCCCCGGGACACAAACAGAACCCCCAGGACCCAAACAGAACCCCCAGGACCACAACAGAGCCCCCAGGACCACAACAGAGCCCCCAGGACCACAACAGAGCCCCCAGGACACCAACAGAGCCCCCAGGACACCAACAGAGCCCCCAGGACACCAACAGAGCCCCCACAACCCCAACAGAGCCCCAGGACCCGAACAGAGCCCCCACAACCCCAACAGAGCCTGCAGGATCCCATCAGAGACCCCGGGACACGAACAGAGACCCCAGGACCCGAACAGAACCCCCAGGACCACAACAGAGCCCCCAGGACCACAACAGAGACCCCAGGACCACAACAGAGCCCCCAGAACTCCAACAGAGCCCGCAGAATCCCGTCAGAGACCCCGGAACACGAACAGAGACCCCAGGACCCGAACAGAACCCCCAGGACCACAACAGAGCCCGCAGGACAACAACAGAGACCCCAGGACCACAACAGAGACCCCAGGACCACAACAGAGCCCCCAGGACCCCAACAGAAGCTCCCAGGACTTCAGCAAAGCCCCCGGGAGCCCAACAGAGCCCCCGAGACCAGAACAGAGCCACAGGGACACGAAAAGAGCCTCGAGGAACACAACAGAGCCCCCAGGACCCCAACAGAGACGCCAGGACACGAAGAGAGCCCCCAGGAGAACAAGAGAGCCCCCAAGAACCGAACAGAGGACCCAGGACACCAACAGAGCCCCCAGGACCACAACAGAGCCCCCAGGACCACAACAGAGGCCCCAGGACCCGAACAGAGCTCACAGGACCCCAACAGAGCTCACAGGACCCCAACAGAGCTCACAGGACCCCAACAGAGCCCGCAGGATCCCAACAGAGACTGTGGGACACAAACAGAACCCCAAGGACCCGAACAGAACCCCCAAGACCACAACTGAGCCCGCAGGACCCGAACGGAGCCCCCAGGACGCCAACACAGCTCCAAGGACCCCAACAGAGCCCCCAAGATGCCAACAGAGCCCCCAGAACCCCAACAGAGCCCGCAGGATCCCAACAGATTCCCCGGGACACAAACAGAACCCCCAGGACCCAAACAGAACCCCTCAGGACCACAACAGAGCCCCCAGGACCCAAACAGAGCCCCCAGGACCACAACAGAGCCCCCAGGACCACAACAGAGCCTACACAACCCCAACAGAGGCCCCAGGACCCGCACAGAGCCCCCACAACCCCAACAGAGCCCGCAGGATCCCATCAGAGACCCCGGGACACGAACAGAGCCCCCAGGACCCAAACAGAACCTCCAGGACTACAACAGAGCCCCCAGGACCACAACAGAGTCCCCAGGATCGCAACAGAGCCCCCAGGACCCAAACAGAGCCCCCAGGACCACAACAGAGCCCCCAGGACCACAACAGAGCCTACACAACCCCAACAGAGGCCCCAGGACCCGCACAGAGCCCCCACAACCCCAACAGAGCCCGCAGGATCCCATCAGAGACCCCGGGACACGAACAGAGCCCCCAGGACCCAAACAGAACCTCCAGGACTACAACAGAGCCCCCAGGACCACAACAGAGTCCCCAGGATCGCAACAGAGCCCCCAGGACCCAAACAGAGAACCCAATTCACGAAGAGAGCCCCCAGGACAACAACAGAGCCCCCGGGACCCCAACAGAGCCCCCGGAACCACAACAGAGCCCACGGGACCACAACAGAGCCCCCGGGACACCAACAGAGCCCCCGGGACCACAACAGAGCCCCCGGGACCCTAACAGAGCCCTCGGGACCACAACAGAGCCCCCGGGACCACAACAGAGCCCCCAGGACCACAACAGAGCCCCCAGGACCACAACAGAGACCCCAGGACAACAACAGAGCCCCCAGTACCATAACAGAGCCCCAAGGACCCGAAGAGAACCACCAGGACAACAACAGAGCCCCTAAGACCACAACAGAGCCCCCAGGACCACAACAGAGTCCCCAGGATCCCATCAGAGCCCCCAGGACATAAACAGAGACCCCAAAACGCCAAAAGAGCCCCCAGGACAGCAAGAGAGCCCCCAGGACACCAACAGAGCCCACACGACCACACCAAAGCCCCCAGAACCACACCAGAGCCCCCAGGACTCGAAGAGAGCCCCCAGGACCCCAACAGAGCCCACGGGACCCCAACAGAGCCCCCGGGACCACAATAGAGCCCCCAACACTCCAACAGAGCCCGCAGGATCCCAACAAAGCCCTCAGGACACGAACAGAGCCCCCAGGACCCGAACAGTACCCCCAGGCCCACAACAGAGCCCCCAGGACACCAACAGAGCCCCCAGGACCACAACAGAGCCCCCGGGACCACAACAGAGCCCCCGGGACCACAACAGAGACCCCAGGACCACAACAGAGCCCCCAGGACCACAACAGAGACCCCAGTACCATGACAGAGCCCCAAGGACCCGAAGAGAACCACCAGGACAACAACAGAGCCCCTAAGACCACAACAGAGCCCCCAGGACCACAACAGAGTCCCCAGGATCCCATCAGAGCCCCCAGGACCCAAACAGAGACCCCAAAACGCCAAAAGAGCCCCCAGGACAGCAAGAGAGCCCCCAGGACACCAACAGAGCCCATACGACCACACCAAAGCCCCCAGGACCACACCAGAGCCCCCAGGACTCGAAGAGAGCCCCCAGGACCCCAACAGAGCCCCCGGGACCCCAACAGAGCCCCCGGGACCCCAACAGAGCCCACGGGACCCCAACAGAGCCCCCGGGACCCTAACAGAGCCCTCGGGACAACAACAGAGCCCCCGGGACCACAACAGAGCCCACAGGACACGAACAGAGCCCCCGGGACGCCAACAGAGGCCCCGGGACACCAACAGAGGCCCCGGGACACCAACAGAACCCCCAGGCCCACAACAGAGCCCTCAGGACCCGAACAGAGCCCCCAGGACCCCAACAGAGCCCGCAGGATCCCAACAGAGCCCCCAGGACACGAACAGAGCCCCCAGGACACGAACAGAACCCCCAGGACCACAACAGAGGCCCCAGGACACCAACAGAACCCCCAGGCCCACAACAGAGCCCTCAGGACCCGAACAGAGCCCCCAGGACCACAACAGAGCCCCCAGGACCCGAACAGAGCCCACAGGACCCGAACAGAGCCCACAGGACCCCAACAGAGCTCACAGGACCCCAACAGAGCACCCAGGACCCCAACAGAGCCCGCAGGATCCCAACAGAGACTGTGGGACACAAACAGAACCCCAAGGACCCGAACAGAACCCCCAAGACCACAACTGAGCCCGCAGGACCCGGAACGGAGCCCCCAGGACGCCAACACAGCTCCAAGGACCCCAACAGAGCCCCCAAGATGCCAACAGAGCCCCCAGAACCCCAACAGAGCCCGCAGGATCCCAACAGATTCCCCGGGACACAAACAGAACCCCCAGGACCCAAACAGAACCCCCAGGACCACAACAGAGCCCCCAGGACCACAACAGAGCCCCCAGGACACCAACAGAGCCCCCAGGACACCAACAGAGCCCCCAGGACACCAACAGAGCCCCCACAACCCCAACAGAGCCCCAGGACCCGAACAGAGCCCCCACAACCCCAACAGAGCCTGCAGGATCCCATCAGAGACCCCGGGACACGAACAGAGACCCCAGGACCCGAACAGAACCCCCAGGACCACAACAGAGCCCCCAGGACCACAACAGAGACCCCAGGACCACAACAGAGCCCCCAGAACTCCAACAGAGCCCGCAGAATCCCGTCAGAGACCCCGGAACACGAACAGAGACCCCAGGACCCGAACAGAACCCCCAGGACCACAACAGAGCCCGCAGGACAACAACAGAGACCCCAGGACCACAACAGAGACCCCAGGACCACAACAGAGCCCCCAGGACCCCAACAGAAGCTCCCAGGACTTCAGCAAAGCCCCCGGGAGCCCAACAGAGCCCCCGAGACCAGAACAGAGCCACAGGGACACGAAAAGAGCCTCGAGGAACACAACAGAGCCCCCAGGACCCCAACAGAGACGCCAGGACACGAAGAGAGCCCCCAGGAGAACAAGAGAGCCCCCAAGAACCGAACAGAGGACCCAGGACACCAACAGAGCCCCCAGGACCACAACAGAGCCCCCAGGACCACAACAGAGGCCCCAGGACCCGAACAGAGCTCACAGGACCCCAACAGAGCTCACAGGACCCCAACAGAGCTCACAGGACCCCAACAGAGCCCGCAGGATCCCAACAGAGACTGTGGGACACAAACAGAACCCCAAGGACCCGAACAGAACCCCCAAGACCACAACTGAGCCCGCAGGACCCGAACGGAGCCCCCAGGACGCCAACACAGCTCCAAGGACCCCAACAGAGCCCCCAAGATGCCAACAGAGCCCCCAGAACCCCAACAGAGCCCGCAGGATCCCAACAGATTCCCCGGGACACAAACAGAACCCCCAGGACCCAAACAGAACCCCTCAGGACCACAACAGAGCCCCCAGGACCCAAACAGAGCCCCCAGGACCACAACAGAGCCCCCAGGACCACAACAGAGCCTACACAACCCCAACAGAGGCCCCAGGACCCGCACAGAGCCCCCACAACCCCAACAGAGCCCGCAGGATCCCATCAGAGACCCCGGGACACGAACAGAGCCCCCAGGACCCAAACAGAACCTCCAGGACTACAACAGAGCCCCCAGGACCACAACAGAGTCCCCAGGATCGCAACAGAGCCCCCAGGACCCAAACAGAGCCCCCAGGACCACAACAGAGCCCCCAGGACCACAACAGAGCCTACACAACCCCAACAGAGGCCCCAGGACCCGCACAGAGCCCCCACAACCCCAACAGAGCCCGCAGGATCCCATCAGAGACCCCGGGACACGAACAGAGCCCCCAGGACCCAAACAGAACCTCCAGGACTACAACAGAGCCCCCAGGACCACAACAGAGTCCCCAGGATCGCAACAGAGCCCCCAGGACCCAAACAGAGAACCCAATTCACGAAGAGAGCCCCCAGGACAACAACAGAGCCCCCGGGACCCCAACAGAGCCCCCGGAACCACAACAGAGCCCACGGGACCACAACAGAGCCCCCGGGACACCAACAGAGCCCCCGGGACCACAACAGAGCCCCCGGGACCCTAACAGAGCCCTCGGGACCACAACAGAGCCCCCGGGACCACAACAGAGCCCCCAGGACCACAACAGAGCCCCCAGGACCACAACAGAGACCCCAGGACAACAACAGAGCCCCCAGTACCATAACAGAGCCCCAAGGACCCGAAGAGAACCACCAGGACAACAACAGAGCCCCTAAGACCACAACAGAGCCCCCAGGACCACAACAGAGTCCCCAGGATCCCATCAGAGCCCCCAGGACATAAACAGAGACCCCAAAACGCCAAAAGAGCCCCCAGGACAGCAAGAGAGCCCCCAGGACACCAACAGAGCCCACACGACCACACCAAAGCCCCCAGAACCACACCAGAGCCCCCAGGACTCGAAGAGAGCCCCCAGGACCCCAACAGAGCCCACGGGACCCCAACAGAGCCCCCGGGACCACAATAGAGCCCCCAACACTCCAACAGAGCCCGCAGGATCCCAACAAAGCCCTCAGGACACGAACAGAGCCCCCAGGACCCGAACAGTACCCCCAGGCCCACAACAGAGCCCCCAGGACACCAACAGAGCCCCCAGGACCACAACAGAGCCCCCGGGACCACAACAGAGCCCACAGGACACGAACAGAACCCCCAGGACCACAACAGAGGCCCCAGGACACCAACAGAACCCCCAGGCCCACAACAGAGCCCTCAGGACCCGAACAGAGCCCCCAGGACCACAACAGAGCCCCCAGGACCCGAACAGAGCCCACAGGACCCGAACAGAGCCCCCAGGACCCGAACAGAGCTCACAGGACCCCAACAGAGCACCCAGGACCCCAACAGAGCCCGCAGGATCCCAACAGAGACTGTGGGACACAAACAGAACCCCAAGGACCCGAACAGAACCCCCAAGACCACAACTGAGCCCGCAGGACCCGAACGGAGCCCCCAGGACGCCAACACAGCTCCAAGGACCCCAACAGAGCCCCCAAGATGCCAACAGAGCCCCCAGAACCCCAACAGAGCCCGCAGGATCCCAACAGATTCCCCGGGACACAAACAGAACCCCCAGGACCCAAACAGAACCCCCAGGACCACAACAGAGCCCCCAGGACCACAACAGAGCCCCCAGGACCACAACAGAGCCCCCAGGACCACAACAGAGCGCCCAGGACCACAACAGAGCCCCCAGGACACCAACAGAGCCCCCAGGACACCAACAGAGCCCCCAGGACACCAACAGAGCCCCAGGACCCGAACAGAGCCCCCACAACCCCAACAGAGCCCGCAGCATCCCATCAGAGACCCCGGGACACGAACAGAGACCCCAGGACCCAAACAGAACCCCCAGGACCACAACAGAGCCCCCAGGACCACAACAGAGACCCCAGGACCACAACAGAGCCCCCAGAACTCCAACAGAGCCCGCAGGATCCCGTCAGAGACCCCGGAACACGAACAGAGACCCCAGGACCCGAACAGAACCCCCAGGACCACAACAGAGCCCGCAGGACAACAACAGAGACCCCAGGACCACAACAGAGACCCCAGGACCACAACAGAGCCCCCAGGACCACAACAGAAGCTCCCAGGACTTCAGCAAAGCCCCCGGGAGCCCAACAGAGCCCCCGAGACCAGAACAGAGCCACAGGGACACGAAAAGAGCCTCGAGGAACACAACAGAGCCCCCAGGACCCCAACAGAGACGCCAGGACACGAAGAGAGACACCAGGAGAACAACAGAGCCCCCAAGAACCGAACAGAGGACCCAGGACACCAACAGAGCCCCCAGGACCACAACAGAGCCCCCAGGACCACAACAGAGCCCCCAGGACCACAACAGAGGCCCCAGGACCCGAACAGAGCTCACAGGACCCCAACAGAGCTCACAGGACCCCAACAGAGCCTGCAGGATCCCAACAGAGACTGTGGGACACAAACAGAACCCCAAGGACCCGAACAGAACCCCCAAGACCACAACTGAGCCCGCAGGACCCGAACGGAGCCCCCAGGACGCCAACACAGCTCCAAGGACCCCAACAGAGCCCCCAAGATGCCAACAGAGCCCCCAGAACCCCAACAGAGCCCGCAGGATCCCAACAGATTCCCCGGGACACAAACAGAACCCCCAGGACACAAACAGAACCCCTCAGGACCACAACAGAGCCCCCAGGACCACAACAGAGCCCCCAGGACCACAACAGAGCCCCCAGGACCACAACAGAGCCTACACAACCCCAACAGAGGCCCCAGGACCCGCACAGAGCCCCCACAACCCCAACAGAGCCCGCAGGATCCCATCAGAGACCCCGGGACACGAACAGAGCCCCCAGGACCCAAACAGAACCTCCAGGACTACAACAGAGCCCCCAGGACCACAACAGAGTCCCCAGGATCGCAACAGAGCCCCCAGGACCCAAACAGAGAACCCAATTCACGAAGAGAGCCCCCAGGACAACAACAGAGCCCCCGGGACCCCAACAGAGCCCCCGGAACCACAACAGAGCCCCCGGGACACCAACAGAGCCCCCGGGACACCAACAGAGCCCCCGGGACCCTAACAGAGCCCTCGGGACCACAACAGAGCCCCCGGGACCACAACAGAGCCCCCAGGACCACAACAGAGGACCCAGGACACCAACAGAGCCCCCAGGACCACAACAGAGCCCCCAGGACAACAACAGAGCCCCCAGTACCATAACAGAGCCCCAAGGACCCGAAGAGAACCACCAGGACAACAACAGAGCCCCTAAGACCACAACAGAGCCCCCAGGACCACAACAGAGTCCCCAGGATCCCATCAGAGCCCCCAGGACCCAAACAGAGACCCCAAAACGCCAAAAGAGCCCCCAGGACAGCAAGAGAGCCCCCAGGACACCAACAGAGCCCACACGACCACACCAAAGCCCCCAGGACCACACCAGAGCCCCCAGGACTCGAAGAGAGCCCCCAGGACCCCAACAGAGCCCCCGGGACCCCAACAGAGCCCCCGGGACCCCAACAGAGCCCACGGGACCCCAACAAAGCCCCCGGGACCCTAACAGAGCCCTCGGGACCACAACAGAGCCCCCGGGACCACAACAGAGCCCACAGGACACGAACAGAGCCCCCGGGACGCCAACAGAGGCCCCGGGACACCAACAGAACCCCCAGGCCCACAACAGAGCCCTCAGGACCCGAACAGAGCCCCCAGGACCCCAACAGAGCCCGCAGGATCCCAACAGAGCCCCCAGGACACGAACAGAGCCCCCAGGACACGAACAGAACCCCCAGGACCACAACAGAGGCCCCAGGACACCAACAGAACCCCCAGGCCCACAACAGAGCCCTCAGGACCCGAACAGAGCCCCCAGGACCACAACAGAGCCCCCAGGACCCGAACAGAGCCCACAGGACCCGAACAGAGCCCCCAGGACCCCAACAGAGCTCACAGGACCCCAACAGAGCACCCAGGACCCCAACAGAGCCCGCAGGATCCCAACAGAGACTGTGGGACACAAACAGAACCCCAAGGACCCGAACAGAACCCCCAAGACCACAACTGAGCCCGCAGGACCCGAACGGAGCCCCCAGGACGCCAACACAGCTCCAAGGACCCCAACAGAGCCCCCAAGATGCCAACAGAGCCCCCAGAACCCCAACAGAGCCCGCAGGATCCCAACAGATTCCCCGGGACACAAACAGAACCCCCAGGACCCAAACAGAACCCCCAGGACCACAACAGAGCCCCCAGGACCACAACAGAGCCCCCAGGACCACAACAGAGCCCCCAGGACACCAACAGAGCCCCCAGGACCCGAACAGAGCCCCCACAACCCCAAGAGAGCCCGCAGGATCCCATCAGAGACCCCGGGACACGAACAGAGACCCCAGGACCCAAACAGAACCCCCAGGACCACAACAGAGCCCCCAGGACCACAACAGAGACCCCAGAACCACAACAGAGCCCCCAGAACTCCAAGAGAGCCCGCAGGATCCCGTCAGAGACCCCGGAACACGAACAGAGACCCCAGGACCCGAACAGAACCCCCAGGACCACAACAGAGCCCGCAGGACAACAACAGAGACCCCAGGACCACAACAGAGACCCCAGGACCACAACAGAGCCCCCAGGACCCCAACAGAAGCTCCCAGGACTTCAGCAAAGCCCCCGGGAGCCCAACAGAGCCCCCGAGACCAGAACAGAGCCACAGGGACACGAAAAGAGCCTCGAGGAACACAACAGTGCCCCCAGGACCCCAACAGAGACGCCAGGACACGAAGAGAGCCCCCAGGAGAACAACAGAGCCCCCAAGAACCGCACAGAGGACCCAGGACACCAACAGAGCCCCCAGGACCACAACAGAGCCCCCAGGACCACAACAGAGGCCCCAGGACCCGAACAGAGCTCACAGGACCCCAACAGAGCTCACAGGACCCCAACAGAGCCCGCAGGATCCCAACAGAGACTGTGGGACACAAACAGAACCCCAAGGACCCGAACAGAACCCCCAAGACCACAACTGAGCCCGCAGGACCCGAACGGAGCCCCCAGGACGCCAACACAGCTCCAAGGACCCCAACAGAGCCCCCAAGATGCCAACAGAGCCCCCAGAACCCCAACAGAGCCTGCAGGATCCCAACAGATTCCCCGGGACACAAACAGAACCCCCAGGACACAAACAGAACCCCTCAGGACCACAACAGAGCCCCCAGGACCACAACAGAGCCCCCAGGACCACAACAGAGCCTACACAACCCCAACAGAGGCCCCAGGACCCGCACAGAGCCCCCACAACCCCAACAGAGCCCGCAGGATCCCATCAGAGACCCCGGGACACGAACAGAGCCCCCAGGACCCAAACAGAACCTCCAGGACTACAACAGAGCCCCCAGGACCACAACAGAGTCCCCAGGATCGCAACAGAGCCCCCAGGACCCAAACAGAGAACCCAATTCACGAAGAGAGCCCCCAGGACAACAACAGAGCCCCCGGGACCCCAACAGAGCCCCCGGAACCACAACAGAGCCCCCGGGACACCAACAGAGCCCCCGGGACACCAACAGAGCCCCCGGGACCACAACAGAGCCCCCGGGACCACAACAGAGCCCCCGGGACCACAACAGAGCCCCCGGGACCCTAACAGAGCCCTCGGGACCACAACAGAGCCCCCGGGACCACAACAGAGCCCCCAGGACCACAACAGAGACCCCAGGACCACAAGAGAGACCCCAGGACCACAACAGAGACCCCAGTACCATAACAGAGCCCCAAGGACCCGAAGAGAACCACCAGGACAACAACAGAGCCCCTAAGACCACAACAGAGCCCCCAGGACCACAACAGAGTCCCCAGGATCCCATCAGAGCCCCCAGGACTCAAACAGAGACCCCAAAACGCCAAAAGAGCCCCCAGGACAGCAAGAGAGCCCCCAGGACACCAACAGAGCCCATACGACCACACCAAAGCCCCCAGGACCACACCAGAGCGCCCAGGACTCGAAGAGAGCCCCCAGGACCCCAACAGAGCCCACGGGACCCCAACAGAGCCCCCGGGACCACAATAGAGCCCCCGGGACCCCAACAGAGCCCGCAGGATCCCAACAGAGCACCCAGGACCCTAACAGAGCCCACAGGATCCCAACAGAGACTGTGGGACACAAACAGAAACCCAAGGACCCGAACAGAACCCCCAAGACCACAACTGAGCCCGCAGGACCCGAACGGAGCCCCCAGGACGCCAACACAGCTCCAAGGACCCCAACAGAGCCCCCAAGACCCCAGCAGAGCCCCCAAGACCCCAACAGAGCCCCCAGAACCCCAACAGAGCCCGCAGGATCCCGTCAGAGACCCCGGAACACGAACAGAGACCCCAGGACCCGAACAGAACCCCCAGGACCACAACAGAGCCCGCAGGACAACAACAGAGACCCCAGGACCACAACAGAGACCCCAGGACCTCAACAGAGCCCCCAGGACCCCAACAGAAGCTCCCAGGACTTCAGCAAAGCCCCGGGGAGCCCAACAGAGCCCCCGAGACCAGAACAGAGCCACAGGGACACGAAAAGAGCCTCGAGGAACACAACAGAGCCCCCAGGACCCCAACAGAGACGCCAGGACACGAAGAGAGACACCAGGAGAACAACAGAGCCCCCAAGAACCGAACAGAGGACCCAGGACACCAACAGAGCCCCCAGGACCACAACAGAGCCCCCAGGACCACAACAGAGGCCCCAGGACCCCAACAGAGCTCACAGGACCCCAACAGAGCCCGCAGGATCCCAACAGAGACTGTGGGACACAAACAGAACCCCCAGGACCCAAACACAACCCCCAAGACCACAACAGAGTTCGCATGACCCGAATGGAGCCCCCAGGACTCCAACAGAGCCCGCAGGATCCCAACAAAGCCCTCAGGACACGAACAGAGCCCCCAGGACCCGAACAGAACCCCCAGGCCCACAACAGAGCCCCCAGGACACCAACAGAGCCCCCAGGACCACAACAGAGCCCCCAGGACCACAACAGAGCCCCCAGGACCACAACAGAGCCCCCAGGACCACAACAGAGACCCCACAACCCCAACAGAGCCCGCGGGATACCATCACAGACCCCGGGACACGAACAGATCCCCCAGGACACGAACAGAACCCAACCCCAGGATCACAACAGAGCCCCCAGGACCCCAACAGAGCCCCCAGTACCCAAACAGAGACCCCAAAACGCCAAAAGAGCCCCCAGGATACCAAGAGAGCCCCGGGACCCCAACAGAGCACACAGGACCACACCAAAGCCCCCAGGACCTCACCAGAGCCCCCTTGACTCGAAGAGAGCTCCCAGGACACCAACAGAGCTCCCAATTCACGAAGAAAGCCCCCAGAACAACAACAGAGCCCCCGGGACCCCAACAGAGCCCCCGGGACCACAACAGAGCCCCCGGGACACCAACAGAGCCCCCGGGACACCAACAGAGCCCCCAGGACCACAACAGAGCCTACACAACACCAACAGAGGCCCCAGGACCCGAACAGAGCCCCCACAACCCCAACAGAGCCCGCAGGATCCCATCAGAGACCCCGGGACACGAACAGAGCCCCCAGGACACAAACAGAACCCCCAGGACCACAACAGAGCCCCCAGGACCAGAACAGAGCCCCCAGGACCACAACAGAGCCCCCAGGACCACAACAGAGCCCCCAGTACCACAACAGAGCCCCCAGGACCCCAACAGAGCCCCCAGGACCCCAACAGAGCCCCCAGGACCCCAACAGAGACCCCAGGATCACATCAGAGACCCCGGGACACGAACAGAGACCCCAGGACCCAAACAGAACCCCCAGGACCCCAACAGAGCCCCCAGGACCACAACAGAGCCCCCAGGACCACAACAGAGCCACCAGGACCACAACAGAGCCCCCAGGACCACACCAGAGACGCCAGGACACGAAGAGAGCCCCCAGGAGAACAACAGAGCCCCCAAGAACCGAACAGAGGACCCAGGACACCAACAGAAACCCCAGGACCTGAACAGAGCCCCCAGGACCCGAACAGAGCCCCAGGACCCGAACAGAGCCCCCAGGACCACAACAGAGCCCCCAGGACCCCAACAGAGCCCGCAGGATCCCAACAGAGCCCCCAGGACACGAACAGAGCCCCCAGGACCCGAACAGAACCCCCAGGACCACAACAGAGGCCCCAGGACACCAACAGAACCCCCAGGCCCACAACAGAGCCCTCAGGACCCCAACAGAGTTCCCAGGACCCCAACAGAGGCCCCAGAACCCGAACAGAGCCCACAGGACACGAACAGAGCCCCCAGGACCCCAACAGAGCTCACAGGACCCCAACAGAGCACCCAGGACCCCAACAGAGCCCGCAGGATCCCAACAGAGACTGTGGGACACAAACAGAACCCCAAGGACCCGAACAGAACCCCCAAGACCACAACTGAGCCCGCAGGACCCAAACGGAGCCCCCAGGACGCCAACACAGCTCCAAGGACCCCAACAGAGCCCCCAAGATGCCAACAGAGCCCCCAGAACCCCAACAGAGCCCGCAGGATCCCAACAGATTCCCCGGGACACAAACAGAACCCCCAGGACCCAAACAGAACCCCCAGGACAACAACAGAGCCCCCAGGACCACAACAGAGCCCCCAGGACCACAACAGAGCCCCCAGGACCACAACAGAGCCTACACAACACCAACAGAGGCCCCAGGACCCGAACAGAGCTCCCACAACCCCAACAGAGCCCGCAGGATCCCATCAGAGACCCCGGGACACGAACAGAGCCCCCAGGACCCAAACAGAACCCCCAGGACCACAACAGAGCCCACAGGACCAGAACAGAGCCCCCAGGACCAGAACAGAGCCCCCAGGACCACAACAGAGTTCCAAGGACCCCAACAGAGCCCCCAAGACCCCAAGAGAGCCCCCAGAACTCCAACAGAGCCCGCAGGATCACATCAGAGACCCCGGGACACGAACAGAGACCCCAGGACCCAAACAGAACCCCCAGGACCACAACAGAGCCCCCAGGACCACAACAGAGCCCCCAGGACCACAACAGAGCCCCCAGGACCCCAACAGAGCCCCCAAGACCACAACAGAGCCCCCAGGACCCGAACAGAGCCCACAGGACCGGAACAGAGCCCCCAGGACCCCAACAGAGCTCACAGGACCCCAACAGAGCACCCAGGACCCCAACAGAGCCCGCAGGACCCCAACAGAGACTGTGGGACACAAACAGAACCCCAAGGAGCCGAACAGAACCCCCAAGACCACAACTGAGCCCGCAGGACCCGAACGGAGCCCCCAGGACGCCAACACAGCTCCAAGGACCCCAACAGAGCCCCCAAGATGCCAACAGAGCCCCCAGAACCCCAACAGAGCCCGCAGGATCCCAACAGATTCCCCGGGACACAAACAGAACCCCCAGGACCCAAACAGAACCCCCAGGACCACAACAGAGCCCCCAGGACCACAACAGAGCCCCCAGGACACCAACAGAGCCCCCAGGACACCAACAGAGCCCCCAGGACCCGAACAGAGCCCCAGGACCCGAACAGAGCCCCCACAACCCCAAGAGAGCCCGCAGGATCCCATCAGAGACCCCGGGACACGAACAGAGACCCCAGGACCCAAACAGAACCCCCAGGACCACAACAGAGACCCCAGGACCACAACAGAGACCCCAGGACCACAACAGAGCCCCCAGAACTCCAACAGAGCCCGCAGGATCCCGTCAGAGACCCCGGAACACGAACAGAGACCCCAGGACCCGAACAGAACCCCCAGGACCACAACAGAGCCCGCAGGACAACAACAGAGACCCCAGGACCACAACAGAGACCCCAGGACCACAACAGAGCCCCCAGGACCCCAACAGAAGCTCCCAGGACTTCAGCAAAGCCCCCGGGAGCCCAACAGAGCCCCCGAGACCAGAACAGAGCCACAGGGACACGAAAAGAGCCTCGAGGAACACAACAGTGCCCCCAGGACCCCAACAGAGACGCCAGGACACGAAGAGAGCCCCCAGGAGAACAACAGAGCCCCCAAGAACCGAACAGAGGACCCAGGACACCAACAGAGCCCCCAGGACCACAACAGAGCCCCCAGGACCACAACAGAGGCCCCAGGACCCGAACAGAGCTCACAGGACCCCAACAGAGCTCACAGGACCCCAACAGAGCCCGCAGGATCCCAACAGAGACTGTGGGACACAAACAGAACCCCAAGGACCCGAACAGAACCCCCAAGACCACAACTGAGCCCGCAGGACCCGAATGGAGCCCCCAGGACGCCAACACAGCTCCAAGGCCCCCAACAGAGCCCCCAAGATGCCAACAGAGCCCCCAGAACCCCAACAGAGCCCGCAGGATCCCAACAGATTCCCCGGGACACAAACAGAACCCCCAGGACACAAACAGAACCCCTCAGGACCACAACAGAGCCCCCAGGACCACAACAGAGCCCCCAGGACCACAACAGAGCCTACACAACCCCAACAGAGGCCCCAGGACCCGCACAGAGCCCCCACAACCCCAACAGAGCCCGCAGGATCCCATCAGAGACCCCGGGACACGAACAGAGCCCCCAGGACCCAAACAGAACCTCCAGGACTACAACAGAGCCCCCAGGACCACAACAGAGTCCCCAGGATCGCAACAGAGCCCCCAGGACCCAAACAGAGATCCCAATTCACGAAGAGAGCCCCCAGGACAACAACAGAGCCCCCGGGACCCCAAGAGAGCCCCCGGAACCACAACAGAGCCCCCGGGACACCAACAGAGCCCCCGGGACACCAACAGAGCCCCCGGGACCACAACAGAGCCCCCGGGACCACAACAGAGCCCCCGGGACCACAACAGAGCCCCCGGGACCACAACAGAGCCCCCAGGACCACAACAGAGACCCCAGTACCATAACAGAGCCCCAAGGACCCGAAGAGAATCACCAGGACAACAACAGAGCCCCTAAGACCACAACAGAGCCCCCAGGACCACAACAGAGTCCCCAGGATCCCATCAGAGCCCCCAGGACCCAAACAGAGACCCAAAAACGCCAAAAGAGCCCCCAGGACAGCAAGAGAGCCCCCAGGACACCAACAGAGCCCACACGACCACACCAAAGCCCCCAGGACCACACCAGAGCCCCCAGGACTCGAAGAGAGCCCCCAGGACCCCAACAGAGCCCCCGGGACCCCAACAGAGCCCCCGGGACCCCAACAGAGCCCCCGGGACCCCAACAGAGCCCACGGGACCCCAACAGAGCCCTCGGGACCACAACAGAGCCCCCGGGACCACAACAGAGCCCACAGGACACGAACAGAGCCCCCGGGACGCCAACAGAGGCCCCGGGACACCAACAGAGGCCCCGGGACACCAACAGAGGCCCCGGGACACCAACAGAACCCCCAGGCCCACAACAGAGCCCTCAGGACCCGAACAGAGCCCCCAGGACCCCAACAGAGCCCGCAGGATCCCAACAGAGCCCCCAGGACACGAACAGAGCCCCCAGGACACGAACAGAACCCCCAGGACCACAACAGAGGCCCCAGGACACCAACAGAACCCCCAGGCCCACAACAGAGCCCTCAGGACCCGAACAGAGCCCCCAGGACCACAACAGAGCCCCCAGGACCCGAACAGAGCCCACAGGACCCGAACAGAGCCCCCAGGACCCCAACAGAGCTCACAGGACCCCAACAGAGCACCCAGGAGAACAACAGAGCCCGCAGGATCCCAACAGAGACTGTGGGACACAAACAGAACCCCAAGGACCCGAACAGAACCCCCAAGACCACAACTGAGCCCGCAGGACCCGAACGGAGCCCCCAGGACGCCAACACAGCTCCAAGGACCCCAACAGAGCCCCCAAGATGCCAACAGAGCCCCCAGAACCCCAACAGAGCCCGCAGGATCCCAACAGATTCCCCGGGACACAAACAGAACCCCCAGGACCCAAACAGAACCCCCAGGACCACAACAGAGCCCCCAGGACCACAACAGAGCCCCCAGGACCACAACAGAGACCCCACAACCCCAACAGAGCCCCAGGACCCGAACAGAGCCCCCACAACCCCAACAGAGCCCGCAGGATCCCATCAGAGACCCCGGGACACGAACAGAGATCCCAGGACCCAAACAGAACCCCCAGGACCACAACAGAGCCCCCAGGACCACAACAGAGACCCCAGGACCACAACAGAGCCCCCAGAACTCCAACAGAGCCCGCAGGATCCCGTCAGAGACCCCGGAACACGAACAGAGACCCCAGGACCCGAACAGAACCCCCAGGACCACAACAGAGCCCGCAGGACAACAACAGAGACCCCAGGACCACAACAGAGACCCCAGGACCACAACAGAGCCCCCAGGACCCCAACAGAAGCTCCCAGGACTTCAGCAAAGCCCCCGGGAGCCCAACAGAGCCCCCGAGACCAGAACAGAGCCACAGGGACACGAAAAGAGCCTCGAGGAACACAACAGAGCCCCCAGGACACCAACAGAGACGCCAGGACACGAAGAGAGCCCCCAGGAGAACAAGAGAGCCCCCAAGAACCGAACAGAGGACCCAGGACACCAACAGAGCCCCCAGGACCACAACAGAGCCCCCAGGACCACAACAGAGGCCCCAGGACCACAACAGAGGCCCCAGGACCCGAACAGAGCTCACAGGACCCCAACAGAGCTCACAGGACCCCAACAGAGCCCGCAGGATCCCAACAGAGACTGTGGGACACAAACAGAACCCCAAGGACCCGAACAGAACCCCCAAGACCACAACTGAGCCCGCAGGACCCGAACGGAGCCCCCAGGACGCCAACACAGCTCCAAGGACCCCAACAGAGCCCCCAAGATGCCAACAGAGCCCCCAGAACCCCAACAGAGCCCGCAGGATCCCAACAGATTCCCCGGGACACAAACAGAACCTCCAGGACACAAACAGAACCCCTCAGGACCACAACAGAGCCCCCAGGACCACAACAGAGCCCCCAGGACCACAACAGAGTCCCCAGGATCCCATCAGAGCCCCCAGGACCCAAACAGAGACCCCAAAACGCCAAAAGAGCCCCCAGGACAGCAAGAGAGCCCCCAGGACACCAACAGAGCCCACACGACCACACCAAAGCCCCCAGGACCACACCAGAGCCCCCAGGACTCGAAGAGAGCCCCCAGGACCCCAACAGAGCCCCCGGGACCCCAACAGAGCCCCCGGGACCACAACAGAGCCCACGGGACCCCAACAGAGCCCCCGGGACCCCAACAGAGCCCTCGGGACCACAACAGAGCCCCCGGGACCACAACAGAGCCCACAGGACACGAACAGAGCCCCCGGGACGCCAACAGAGGCCCCGGGACACCAACAGAACCCCCAGGCCCACAACAGAGCCCTCAGGACCCGAACAGAGCCCCCAGGACCCCAACAGAGCCCGCAGGATCCCAACAGAGCCCCCAGGACACGAACAGAGCCCCCAGGACACGAACAGAACCCCCAGGACCACAACAGAGGCCCCAGGACACCAACAGAACCCCCAGGCCCACAACAGAGCCCTCAGGACCCGAACAGAGCCCCCAGGACCACAACAGAGCCCCCAGGACCCGAACAGAGCCCCCAGGACCCGAACAGAGCCCACAGGACCCGAACAGAGCCCACAGGACCCCAACAGAGCTCACAGGACCCCAACAGAGCCCGCAGGATCCCAACAGAGACTGTGGGACACAAACAGAACCCCAAGGACCCGAACAGAACCCCCAAGACCACAACTGAGCCCGCAGGACCCGAACGGAGCCCCCAGGATGCCAACACAGCTCCAAGGACCCCAACAGAGCCCCCAAGATGCCAACAGAGCCCCCAGAACCCCAACAGAGCCCGCAGGATCCCAACAGATTCCCCGGGACACAAACAGAACCCCCAGGACCCAAACAGAACCCCCAGGACCACAACAGAGCCCCCAGGACCACAACAGAGCCCCCAGGACCACAACAGAGCCCCCAGGACACCAACAGAGACCCCACAACCCCAACAGAGCCCCAGGACCCGAACAGAGCCCCCACAACCCCAACAGAGCCCGCAGGATCCCATCAGAGACCCCGGGACACGAACAGAGATCCCAGGACCCAAACAGAACCCCCAGGACCACAACAGAGACCCCAGGACCACAACAGAGACCCCAGGACCACAACAGAGCCCCCAGAACTCCAACAGAGCCCGCAGGATCCCGTCAGAGACCCCGGAACACGAACAGAGACCCCAGGACCCGAACAGAACCCCCAGGACCACAACAGAGCCCGCAGGACAACAACAGAGACCCCAGGACCACAACAGAGACCCCAGGACCACAACAGAGCCCCCAGGACCCCAACAGAAGCTCCCAGGACTTCAGCAAAGCCCCCGGGAGCCCAACAGAGCCCCCGAGACCAGAACAGAGCCACAGGGACACGAAAAGAGCCTCGAGGAACACAACAGAGCCCCCAGGACCCCAACAGAGACGCCAGGACACGAAGAGAGCCCCCAGGAGAACAAGAGAGCCCCCAAGAACCGAACAGAGGACCCAGGACACCAACAGAGCCCCCAGGACCACAACAGAGCCCCCAGGACCACAACAGAGGCCCCAGGACCCGAACAGAGCTCACAGGACCCCAACAGAGCTCACAGGACCCCAACAGAGCCCGCAGGATCCCAACAGAGACTGTGGGACACAAACAGAACCCCAAGGACCCGAACAGAACCCCCAAGACCACAACTGAGCCCGCAGGACCCGAACGGAGCCCCCAGGACGCCAACACAGCTCCAAGGACCCCAACAGAGCCCCCAAGATGCCAACAGAGCCCCCAGAACCCCAACAGAGCCCGCAGGATCCCAACAGATTCCCCGGGACACAAACAGAACCTCCAGGACACAAACAGAACCCCTCAGGACCACAACAGAGCCCCCAGGACCACAACAGAGCCCCCAGGACCACAACAGAGCCTACACAACCCCAACAGAGGCCCCAGGACCCGCACAGAGCCCCCACAACCCCAACAGAGCCCGCAGGATCCCATCAGAGACCCCGGGACACGAACAGAACCTCCAGGACTACAACAGAGCCCCCAGGACCACAACAGAGTCCCCAGGATCGCAACAGAGCCCCCAGGACCCAAACAGAGAACCCAATTCACGAAGAGAGCCCCCAGGACAACAACAGAGCCCCCGGGACCCCAACAGAGCCCCCGGAACCACAACAGAGCCCCCGGTACACCAACAGAGCCCCCGGGACACCAACAGAGCCCTCGGGACCACAACAGAGCCCCCGGGACCCTAACAGAGCCCTCGGGACCACAACAGAGCCCCCGGGACCACAACAGAGCCCCCAGGACCACAACACAGCCCCCAGGACCACAACACAGCCCCCAGGACCACAACAGAGCCCCCAGGACCCAAACAGAGACCCCAAAACTTCAAAAGAGCCCCCAGGACAGCAAGAGAGCCCCCAGGACACCAACAGAGCCCACACGACCACACCAAAGCCCCCAGGACCACACCAGAGCCCCCAGGACTCGAAGAGAGCCCCCAGGACCCCAAACAGAGCCCACGGGACCACAACAGAGCCCCCGGGACCACAATAGAGCCCCCAGGACTCCAACAGAGCCCGCAGGATCCCAACAGAGCACCCAGGACCCTAACAGAGCCCACAGGATCCCAACAGAGACTGTGGGACACAAACAGAACCCCAAGGACCCGAACAGAACCCCCAAGACCACAACTGAGCCCGCAGGACCCGAACGGAGCCCCCAGGACGCCAACACAGCTCCAAGGACCCCAACAGAGCCCCCAAGACCCCAGCAGAGCCCCCAAGACCCCAACAGAGCCCCCAGAACCCCAACAGAGCCCGCAGGATCCCGTCAGAGACCCCGGAACACGAACAGAGACCCCAGGACCCGAACAGAACCCCCAGGACCACAACAGAGCCCGCAGGACAACAACAGAGACCCCAGGACCACAACAGAGACCCCAGGACCTCAACAGAGCCCCCAGGACCCCAACAGAAGCTCCCAGGACTTCAGCAAAGCCCCGGGGAGCCCAACAGAGCCCCCGAGACCAGAACAGAGCCACAGGGACACGAAAAGAGCCTCGAGGAACACAACAGAGCCCCCAGGACCCCAACAGAGACGCCAGGACACGAAGAGAGACACCAGGAGAACAACAGAGCCCCCAAGAACCGAACAGAGGACCCAGGACACCAACAGAGCCCCCAGGACCACAACAGAGCCCCCAGGACCACAACAGAGGCCCCAGGACCCCAACAGAGCTCACAGGACCCCAACAGAGCCCGCAGGATCCCAACAGAGACTGTGGGACACAAACAGAACCCCCAGGACCCAAACACAACCCCCAAGACCACAACAGAGTTCGCATGACCCGAATGGAGCCCCCAGGACTCCAACAGAGCCCGCAGGATCCCAACAAAGCCCTCAGGACACGAACAGAGCCCCCAGGACCCGAACAGAACCCCCAGGCCCACAACAGAGCCCCCAGGACACCAACAGAGCCCCCAGGACCACAACAGAGCCCCCAGGACCACAACAGAGCCCCCAGGACCACAACAGAGACCCCAGGACCACAACAGAGCCCGCAGGATACCATCACAGACCCCGGGACACGAACAGATCCCCCAGGACACGAACAGAACCCAACCCCAGGATCACAACAGAGCCCCCAGGACCCCAACAGAGCCCCCAGTACCCAAACAGAGACCCCAAAACGCCAAAAGAGCCACCAGGATACCAAGAGAGCCCCGGGACCCCAACAGAGCCCACAGGACCACACCAAAGCCCCCAGGACCTCATCAGAGCCCCCAGGACTCGAAGAGAGCTCCCAGGACACCAACAGAGCTCCCAATTCACGAAGAAAGCCCCCAGAACAACAACAGAGCCCCCGGGACCCCAACAGAGCCCCCGGGACCCCAACAGAGCCCCCGGGACCCCAACAGAGCCCCCGGGACCACAACAGAGCCCCCGGGACCACAACAGAGCCCCCGGGACACCAACAGAGCCCCCGGGACACCAACAGAGCCCCCAGGACCACAACAGAGCCTACACAACACCAACAGAGGCCCCAGGACCCGAACAGAGCCCCCACAACCCCAACAGAGCCCGCAGGATCCCATCAGAGACCCCGGAACACGAACAGAGACCCCAGGACCCGAACAGAGCCCCCAGGACCCCAACAGAGCCCGCAGGACAACAACAGAGACTGTGGGACACAAACAGAACCCCAAGGACCCGAACAGAACCCCCAAGACCACAACTGAGCCCGCAGGACCCGAACGGAGCCCCCAGGATGCCAAAACAGCTCCAAGGACCCCAACAGAGCCCCCAAGATGCCAACAGAGCCCCCAGAACCCCAACAGAGCCCGCAGGATCCCAACAGATTCCCCGGGACACAAACAGAACCCCTAGGACACAAACAGAACCCCTCAGGACCACAACAGAGCCCCCAGGACCACAACAGAGCCCCCAGGACCACAACAGAGCCCCCAGGACCCGAACAAAGAATACACAACCCCAACAGAGGCCCCAGGACCCGAACAGAGCCCCCACAACCCCAACAGAGCCCGCAGGATCCCATCAAAGACCCCGGGACACGAACAGAACCCCCCAGGACACAAACAGAACCCCCAGGACCACAATAGAGCCCCCAGGATCACAACAGAGTCCCCAGGACCACAACAGAGCCCCCAGGACCACAAGGGAGTTCCAAGGACCCCAACAGAGCCCCCAAGACCCCAACAGAGCCCCCAGAACTCCAACAGAGCCCGCAGGATCGCGTCCGTCAGAGACCCCGGAACACGAACAGAGACCCCAGGACCCGAACAGAACCCCCAGGACCACAACAGAGCCCGCAGGACAACAACAGAGACCCCAGGACCACAACAGAGACCCCAGGACCACAACAGAGCCCCCAGGACCCCAACAGAAGCTCCCAGGACTTCAGCAAAGCCCCCGGGAGCCCAACAGAGCCCCCGAGACCAGAACAGAGCCACAGGGACACGAAAAGAGCCTCGAGGAACACAACAGAGCCCCCAGGACCACAACAGAGCCCCCAGGACCACAACAGAGCCCCCAGGATCGCAACAGAGCCACCAGGACCCAAACAGAGAACCCAATTCACGAAGAGAGCCCCCAGGACAACAACAGAGCCCCCGGGACCCCAACAGAGCCCCCAGGACCACAACAGAGCCCCCGGGACCCTAACAGAGCCCCCGAGACCCTAACAGAGCCCTCGGGACCACAACAGAGCCCCCGGGACCACAACAGAGCCCTCGGGACCACAACAGAGCCCCCGGGACCACAACAGAGCCCCCAGGACCACAACAGAGCCCCCAGGACCACAACAGAGCCCCAAGGACCCGAAGAGAACCACCAGGACAACAACAGAGCCCCTAAGACCACAACAGAGCCCCCAGGACCACAACAGAGTCCCCAGGATCCCATCAGAGCCCCCAGGACCCAAACAGAGACCCCAAAACGCCAAAAGAGCCCCCAGGACAGCAAGAGAGCCCCCAGGACACCAACAGAGCCCACACGACCACACCAAAGCCCCCAGGACCACACCAGAGCCCCCAGGACTCGAAGAGAGCCCCCAGGACCCCAACAGAGCCCACGGGACCCCAACAGAGCCCCCGGGACAGCAATAGAGCCCACGGGACCCCAACAGAGCCCCCGGGACCCCAACAGAGCCCTCGGGACCACAACAGAGCCCCCGGGACCACAACAGAGCCCACAGGACACGAACAGAGCCCCCAGTACCCCAACAGAGGCCCCGGGACACCAACAGAACCCCCAGGCCCACAACAGAGCCCTCAGGACCCGAACAGAGCCCCCAGGACCCCAACACAGCTCACAGGACCCCAACAAAGCCCCCAGGACCACAACAGAGCCCACAGGATCCCAACAGAGACCCCGGGACACAAACAGAACCCCCAGGACCCGAACACAACCCCCAAGACCACAATAGAGTTCGCATGACCCGAACGGAGCCCCCAGGACCCCAACAGAGCCCGCAGGACCCCAACAGAGCCCGCAGGACCCGAACAGAGCCCCCAGGACCCGAACAGAGCCCCCAGGACACGAACAGAGCCCCCAGGACACGAACAGAGCCCCCAGGACACGAACAGAGCCCCCAGGACCCCAACAGAGCCCGCAGGATACCAACAGAGCCCCCAGGACATGAACAGAGCCCCCAGGACCCGAACAGAGCCCCCAAAACCACAACAGAGGCCCCAGGACACCAACAGAACCCCCAGGCCCACAACAGAGCCCTCAGGACCCGAACAGAGCCCCCAGGACCCCAACAGAGCCCGCAGGATCCCAACAGAGACTGTGGGACACAAACAGAACGCCAAGGACCCGAACAGAACCCCCAAGACCACAACTGAGCCCGCAGGACCCGAACGGAGCCCCCAGGACGCCAACACAGCTCCAAGGACCCCAACAGAGCCCCCAAGATGCCAACAGAGCCCCCAGAACCCCAACAGAGCCCGCAGGATCCCAACAGATTCCCCGGGACACAAACAGAACCCCCAGGACACAAACAGAACCCCTCAGGACCACAACAGAGCCCCCAGGACCACAACAGAGCCCCCAGGACCACAACAGAGCCCCCAGGATCACAACAGAGCCTACACAACCCCAACAGAGGCCCCAGGACCCAAACAGAGCCCCCACAACCCCAACAGAGCCCGCAGGATACCATCAGAGACCCCGAGACACGAACAGAGCCCCCAGGACCCAAACAGAACCTCCAGGACTACAACAGAGCCCCCAGGACCACAACAGAGTCCCCAGGATCGCAACAGAGCCCCCAGGACCCAAACAGAGAACCCAATTCACGAAGAGAGCCCCCAGGACAACAACAGAGCCCCCGGGACCCCAACAGAGCCCCCGGAACCACAACAGAGCCCCCGAGACACCAACAGAGCCCCCGGGACACCAACAGAGCCCCCGGGACCACAACAGAGCCCCCGGGACCACAACAGAGCCCTCGGGACCACAACAGAGCCCCCAGGACCACAACAGAGCCCCCAGGACCACAACAGAGCCCCCAGTACCATAACAGAGCCCCAAGGACCCGAAGAGAACCACCAGGACAACAACAGAGCCCCTAAGACCACAACAGAGCCCCCAGGACCACAACAGAGTCCCCAGGATCCCATCAGAGCCCCCAGGACCCAAACAGAGACCCCAAAACGCCAAAAGAGCCCCCAGGACAGCAAGAGAGCCCCCAGGACACCAACAGAGCCCACACGACCACACCAAAGCCCCCAGGACCACACCAGAGCCCCCAGGACTCGAAGAGAGCCCCCAGGACCCCAACAGAGCCCACGGGACCCCAACAGAGCCCACGGGACCACAATAGAGCCCCCAGGACTCCAACAGAGCCCGCAGGATCCCAACAAAGCCCTCAGGACACGAACAGAGCCCCCAGGACCCGAACAGTACCCCCAGGCCCACAACAGAGCCCCCAGGACACCAACAGAGCCCCCAGGACCACAACAGAGCCCCCGGGACCACAACAGAGCCCACAGGACACGAACAGAACCCCCAGGACCACAACAGAGGCCCCAGGACACCAACAGAACCCCCAGGCCCACAACAGAGCCCTCAGGACCCGAACAGAGCCCCCAGAACCACAACAGAGCCCCCAGCACCCGAACAGAGCCCACAGGACCCGAACAGAGCCCCCAGGACCCCAACAGAGCTCACAGGACCCCAACAGAGCACCCAGGACCCCAACAGAGCCCCCAGGATCCCAACAGAGACTGTGGGACACAAACAGAACCCCAAGGACCCGAACAGAACCCCCAAGACCACAACTGAGCCCGCAGGACCCGAACGGAGCCCCCAGGACGCCAACACAGCTCCAAGGACCCCAACAGAGCCCCCAAGATGCCAACAGAGCCCCCAGAACCCCAACAGAGCCCGCAGGATCCCAACAGATTCCCCGGGACACAAACAGAACCCCCAGGACCCAAACAGAACCCCCAGGACCACAACAGAGCCCCCAGGACCACAACAGAGCCCCCAGGACACCAACAGAGCCCCCAGGACACCAACAGAGCCCCCAGGACACCAACAGAGCCCCCAGGACACCAACAGAGCCCCCAGGACCCGAACAGAGCCCCCACAACCCCAACAGAGCCCGCAGGATTCCATCAGAGACCCCGGGACACGAACAGAACCTCCAGGACTACAACAGAGCCCCCAGGACCACAACAGAGTCCCCAGGATCGCAACAGAGCCCCCAGGACACAAACAGAGAACCCAATTCACGAAGAGAGCCCCCAGGACAACAACAGAGCCCCCGGGACCCCAACAGAGCCCCCGGAACCACAACAGAGCCCCCGGGACACCAACAGAGCCCCCGGGACACCAACAGAGCCCTCGGGACCACAACAGAGCCCCCGGGACCCTAACAGAGCCCTCGGGACCACAACAGAGCCCCCGGGACCCCAACAGAGCCCCGGGACCCTAACAGAGCCCCCAGGACCACAACACAGCCCCCAGGACCACAACAGAGCCCCCAGGACCCAAACAGAGACCCCAAAACTTCAACAGAGCCCCCAGGACAGCAAGAGAGCCCCCAGGACACCAACAGAGCCCACACGACCACACCAAAGCCCCCAGGACCACACCAGAGCCCCCAGGACTCGAAGAGAGCCCCCAGGACCCCAAACAGAGCCCACGGGACCACAACAGAGCCCCCGGGACCACAATAGAGCCCCCAGGACTCCAACAGAGCCCGCAGGATCCCAACAGAGCACCCAGGACCCTAACAGAGCCCACAGGATCCCAACAGAGACTGTGGGACACAAACAGAACCCCAAGGACCCGAACAGAACCCCCAAGACCACAACTGAGCCCGCAGGACCCGAACGGAGCCCCCAGGACGCCAACACAGCTCCAAGGACCCCAACAGAGCCCCCAAGACCCCAGCAGAGCCCCCAAGACCCCAACAGAGCCCCCAGAACCCCAACAGAGCCCGCAGGATCCCGTCAGAGACCCCGGAACACGAACAGAGACCCCAGGACCCGAACAGAACCCCCAGGACCACAACAGAGCCCGCAGGACAACAACAGAGACCCCAGGACCACAACAGAGACCCCAGGACCTCAACAGAGCCCCCAGGACCCCAACAGAAGCTCCCGGGACTTCAGCAAAGCCCCGGGGAGCCCAACAGAGCCCCCGAGACCAGAACAGAGCCACAGGGACACGAAAAGAGCCTCGAGGAACACAACAGAGCCCCCAGGACCCCAACAGAGATGCCAGGACACGAAGAGAGACACCAGGAGAACAACAGAGCCCCCAAGAACCGAACAGAGGACCCAGGACACCAACAGAGCCCCCAGGACCACAACAGAGCCCCCAGGACCACAACAGAGGCCCCAGGACCCCAACAGAGCTCACAGGACCCCAACAGAGCCCGCAGGATCCCAACAGAGACTGTGGGACACAAACAGAACCCCCAGGACCCAAACACAACCCCCAAGACCACAACAGAGTTCGCATGACCCGAACGGAGCCCCCAGGACTCCAACAGAGCCCGCAGGATCCCAACAAAGCCCTCAGGACACGAACAGAGCCCCCAGGACCCGAACAGAACCCCCAGGCCCACAACAGAGCCCCCAGGACACCAACAGAGCCCCCAGGACACCAACAGAGCCCCCAGGACCACAACAGAGCCCCCAGGACCACAACAGAGACCCCACAACCCCAACAGAGCCCGCAGGATACCATCACAGACCCCGGGACACGAACAGATCCCCCAGGACACGAACAGAACCCAACCCCAGGATCACAACAGAGCCCCCAGGACCCCAACAGAGCCCCCAGTACCCAAACAGAGACCCCAAAACGCCAAAAGAGCCACCAGGATACCAAGAGAGCCCCGGGACCCCAACAGAGCCCACAGGACCACACCAAAGCCCCCAGGACCTCACCAGAGCCCCCAGGACTCGAAGAGAGCTCCCAGGACACCAACAGAGCTCCCAATTCACGAAGAAAGCCCCCAGAACAACAACAGAGCCCCCGGGACCCCAACAGAGCCCCCGGGACCCCAACAGAGCCCCCGGGACCCCAACAGAGCCCCCGGGACCACAACAGAGCCCCCGGGACCACAACAGAGCCCCCGGGACACCAACAGAGCCCCCAGGACCACAACAGAGCCTACACAACACCAACAGAGGCCCCAGGACCCGAACAGAGCCCCCACAACCCCAACAGAGCCCGCAGGATCCCATCAGAGACCCCGGAACACGAACAGAGACCCCAGGACCCGAACAGAACCCCCAGGACCACAACAGAGCCCGCAGGACAACAACAGAGACTGTGGGACACAAACAGAACCCCAAGGACCCGAACAGAACCCCCAAGACCACAACTGAGCCCGCAGGACCCGAACGGAGCCCCCAGGATGCCAAAACAGCTCCAAGGACCCCAACAGAGCCCCCAAGATGCCAACAGAGCCCCCAGAACCCCAACAGAGCCCGCAGGATCCCAACAGATTCCCCGGGACACAAACAGAACCCCCAGGACACAAACAGAACCCCTCAGGACCACAACAGAGCCCCCAGGACCACAACAGAGCCCCCAGGACCACAACAGAGCCCCCAGGACCCGAACAAAGAATACACAACCCCAACAGAGGCCCCAGGACCCGAACAGAGCCCCCACAACCCCAACAGAGCCCGCAGGATCCCATCAGAGACCCCGGGACACGAACAGAGCCCCCAGGACCCAAACAGAACCCCCAGGACCACAATAGAGCCCCCAGGACCACAACAGAGTCCCCAGGACCACAACAGAGCCCCCAGGACCACAAGGGAGTTCCAAGGACCCCAACAGAGCCCCCAAGACCCCAACAGAGCCCCCAGAACTTCAACAGAGCCCGCAGGATCGCGTCCGTCAGAGACCCCGGAACACGAACAGAGACCCCAGGACCCGAACAGAACCCCCAGGACCACAACAGAGCCCGCAGGACAACAACAGAGACCCCAGGACCACAACAGAGACCCCAGGACCACAACAGAGCCCCCAGGACCCCAACAGAAGCTCCCAGGACTTCAGCAAAGCCCCCGGGAGCCCAACAGAGCCCCCGAGACCAGAACAGAGCCACAGGGACACGAAAAGAGCCTCGAGGAACACAACAGAGCCCCCAGGACCACAACAGAGCCCCCAGGACCACAACAGAGCCCCCAGGATCGCAACAGAGCCACCAGGACCCAAACAGAGAACCCAATTCACGAAGAGAGCCCCCAGGACAACAACAGAGCCCCCGGGACCCCAACAGAGCCCCCAGGACCACAACAGAGCCCTCGGGACCCTAACAGAGCCCCCGAGACCCTAACAGAGCCCTCGGGACCACAACAGAGCCCCCGGGACCACAACAGAGCCCTCGGGACCACAACAGAGCCCCCGGGACCACAACAGAGCCCCCGGGACCACAACAGAGCCCCCAGGACCACAACAGAGCCCCCAGGACCACAACAGAGCCCCAAGGACCCGAAGAGCACCACCAGGACAACAACAGAGCCCCTAAGACCACAACAGAGCCCCCAGGACCACAACAGAGTCCCCAGGATCCCATCAGAGCCCCCAGGACCCAAACAGAGACCCCAAAACGCCAAAAGAGCCCCCAGGACAGCAAGAGAGCCCCCAGGACACCAACAGAGCCCACACGACCACACCAAAGCCCCCAGGACCACACCAGAGCCCCCAGGACTCGAAGAGAGCCCCCAGGACCCCAACAGAGCCCACGGGACCCCAACAGAGCCCCCGGGACAGCAATAGAGCCCACGGGACCCAAACAGAGCCCCCGGGACCCCAACAGAGCCCTCGGGACCACAACAGAGCCCCCGGGACCAAAACAGAGCCCACAGGACACGAACAGAGCCCCCAGGACCCCAACAGAGGCCCCGGGACACCAACAGAACCCCCAGGCCCACAACAGAGCCCTCAGGACCCGAACAGAGCCCCCAGGACCCCAACACAGCTCACAGGACCCCAACAAAGCCCCCAGGACCACAACAGAGCCCACAGGATCCCAACAGAGACCCCGGGACACAAACAGAACCCCCAGGACCCGAACACAACCCCCAAGACCACAATAGAGTTCGCATGACCCGAACGGAGCCCCCAGGACCCCAACAGAGCCCGCAGGACCCCAACAGAGCCCGCAGGACCCGAACAGAGCCCCCAGGACCCGAACAGAGCCCCCAGGACACGAACAGAGCCCCCAGGACACGAACAGAGACGCCAGGACCCCAACAGAGCCCGCAGGATCCCAACAGAGCCCCCAGGACATGAACAGAGCCCCCAGGACCCGAACAGAGCCCCCAAAACCACAACAGAGGCCCCAGGACACCAACAGAACCCCCAGGCCCACAACAGAGCCCTCAGGACCCGAACAGAGCCCCCAGGACCCCAACAGAGCCCGCAGGATCCCAACAGAGACTGTGGGACACAAACAGAACGCCAAGGACCCGAACAGAACCCCCAAGACCACAACTGAGCCCGCAGGACCCGAACGGAGCCCCCAGGACGCCAACACAGCTCCAAGGACCCCAACAGAGCCCCCAAGATGCCAACAGAGCCCCCAGAACCCCAACAGAGCCCGCAGGATCCCAACAGATTCCCCGGGACACAAACAGAACCCCCAGGACACAAACAGAACCCCTCAGGACAACAACAGAGCCCCCAGGACCACAACAGAGCCCCCAGGACCACAACAGAGCCCCCAGGACCACAACAGAGCCTACACAACCCCAACAGAGGCCCCAGGACCCGCACAGAGCCCCCACAACCCCAACAGAGCCCGCAGGATACCATCAGAGACCCCGGGACACGAACAGAGCCCCCAGGACCCAAACAGAACCTCCAGGACTACAACAGAGCCCCCAGGACCACAACAGAGTCCCCAGGATCGCAACAGAGCCCCCAGGACCCAAACAGAGAACCCAATTCACGAAGAGAGCCCCCAGGACAACAACAGAGCCCCCGGGACCCCAACAGAGCCCCCGGAACCACAACAGAGCCCCCGAGACACCAACAGAGCCCCCGGGACACCAACAGAGCCCCCGGGACCACAACAGAGCCCCCGGGACCACAACAGAGCCCTCGGGACCACAACAGAGCCCCCAGGACCACAACAGAGCCCCCAGGACCACAACAGAGCCCCCAGTACCATAACAGAGCCCCAAGGACCCGAAGAGAAGCACCAGGACAACAACAGAGCCCCTAAGACCACAACAGAGCCCCCAGGACCACAACAGGGTCCCCAGGATCCCATCAGAGCCCCCAGGACCCAAACAGAGACCCCAAAACGCCAAAAGAGCCCCCAGGACAGCAAGAGAGCCCCCAGGACACCAACAGAGCCCACACGACCACACCAAAGCCCCCAGGACCACACCAGAGCCCCCAGGACTCGAAGAGAGCCCCCAGGACCCCAACAGAGCCCACGGGACCCCAACAGAGCCCCCGGGACCACAATAGAGCCCCCAGGACTCCAACAGAGCCCGCAGGATCCCAACAAAGCCCTCAGGACACGAACAGAGCCCCCAGGACCCGAACAGTACCCCCAGGCCCACAACAGAGCCCCCAGGACACCAACAGAGCCCCCAGGACCACAACAGAGCCCCCGGGACCACAACAGAGCCCACAGGACACGAACAGAACCCCCAGGACCACAACAGAGGCCCCAGGACACCAACAGAACCCCCAGGCCCACAACAGAGCCCTCAGGACCCGAACAGAGCCCCCAGAACCACAACAGAGCCCCCAGGACCCGAACAGAGCCCACAGGACCCGAACAGAGCCCCCAGGACCCCAACAGAGCTCACAGGACCCCAACAGAGCACCCAGGACCCCAACAGAGCCCGCAGGATCCCAACAGAGACTGTGGGACACAAACAGAACCCCAAGGACCCGAACAGAACCCCCAAGACCACAACTGAGCCCGCAGGACCCGAACGGAGCCCCCAGGACGCCAACACAGCTCCAAGGACCCCAACAGAGCCCCCAAGATGCCAACAGAGCCCCCAGAACCCCAACAGAGCCCGCAGGATCCCAACAGATTCCCCGGGACACAAACAGAACCCCCAGGACCCAAACAGAACCCCCAGGACCACAACAGAACCCCCAGGACCACAACAGAGCCCCCAGGACACCAACAGAGCCCCCAGGACACCAACAGAGCCCCCAGGACACCAACAGAGCCCCCAGGACACGAACAGAGCCCCCAGGACCCGAACAGAGCCCCCACAACCCCAACAGAGCCCGCAGGATCCCATCAGAGACCCCGGGACACGAACAGAGACCCCAGGACCCAAACAGAACCCCCAGGACCACAACAGAGCCCCCAGGACCACAACAGAGACCCCAGGACCTCAACAGAGCCCCCAGAACTCCAACAGAGCCCGCAGGATCCCGTCAGAGACCCCGGAACACGAACAGAGACCCCAGGACCCGAACAGAACCCCCAGGACCACAACAGAGCCCGCAGGACAACAACAGAGACCCCAGGACCACAACAGAGACCCCAGGAACACAACAGAGCCCCCAGGACCCCAACAGAAGCTCCCAGGACTTCAGCAAAGCCCCCGGGAGCCCAACAGAGCCCCCGAGACCAGAACAGAGCCACAGGGACACGAAAAGAGCCTCGAGGAACACAACAGAGCCCCCAGGACCCCAACAGAGACGCCAGGACACGAAGAGAGCCCCCAGGAGAACAACAGAGCCCCCAAGAACCGAACACAGGACCCAGGACACCAACAGAGCCCCCAGGACCACAACAGAGCCCCCAGGACCACAACAGAGGCCCCAGGACCCGAACAGAGCTCACAGGACCCCAACAGAGCTCACAGGACCCCAACAGAGCCCGCAGGATCCCAACAGAGACTGTGGGACACAAACAGAACCCCAAGGACCCGAACAGAACCCCCAAGACCACAACTGAGCCCGCAGGACCCGAACGGAGCCCCCAGGACGCCAACACAGCTCCAAGGACCCCAACAGAGTCCCCAAGATGCCAACAGAGCCCCCAGAACCCCAACAGAGCCCGTAGGATCCCAACAGATTCCCCAGGACACAAACAGAACCCCCAGGACACAAACAGAACCCCTCAGGACCACAACAGAGCCCCCAGGACCACAACAGAGCCCCCAGGACCACAACAGAGCCTACACAACCCCAACAGAGGCCCCAGGACCCGAACAGAGCCCCCACAACCCCAACAGAGCCCGCAGGATCCCATCAGAGACCCCGGGACACGAACAGAGCCCCCAGGACCCAAACAGAACCTCCAGGACTACAACAGAGCCCCCAGGACCACAACAGAGTCCCCAGGATCGCAACAGAGCCCCCAGGACCCAAACAGAGAACCCAATTCACGAAGAGAGCCCCCAGGACAACAACAGAGCCCCCGGGACCCCAACAGAGCCCCCGGAACCACAACAGAGCCCCCGGGACACCAACAGAGCCCCCGGGACCCTAACAGAGCCCTCGGGACCACAACAGAGCCCCCGGGACCCTAACAGAGCCCTCGGGACCACAACAGAGCCCCCGGGACCACAACAGAGACGCCAGGACCACAACAGAGCCCCCAGGACCACAACAGAGATCCCAGGACAACAACAAAGCCCCCAGTACCATAACAGAGCCCCAAGGACCCGAAGAGAACCACCAGGACAACAACAGAGCCCCTAAGACCACAACAGAGCCCCCAGGACCACAACAGAGTCCCCAGGATCCCATCAGAGCCCCCAGGACCCAAACAGAGACCCCAAAATGCCAAAAGAGCCCCCAGGACAGCAAGAGAGCCCCCAGGACACCAACAGAGCCCACACGACCACACCAAAGCCCCCAGGACCACACCAGAGCCCCCAGGACTCGAAGAGAGCCCCCAGGACCCCAACAGAGCCCCCGGGACCCCAACAGAGCCCCTGGGACAACAATAGAGCCCACGGGACCCCAACAGAGCCCCCGGGACCCTAACAGAGCCCTCGGGACCCTAACAGAGCCCCCGGGACCACAACAGAGCCCACAGGACACGAACAGAGCCCCCGGGACGCCAACAGAGGCCCCGGGACACCAACAGAACCCCCAGGCCCACAACAGAGCCCTCAGGACCCGAACAGAGCCCCCAGGACCCCAACAGAGCCCGCAGGATCCCAACAGAGCCCCCAGGACACGAACAGAGCCCCCAGGACACGAACAGAGCCCCCAGGACACGAACAGAGGCCCCAGGACACCAACAGAACCCCCAGGCCCACAACAGAGCCCTCAGGACCCGAACAGAGCCCCCAGGACCCCAACAGAGCTCACAGGACCCCAACAGAGCACCCAGGACACCAACAGAGCCTGCAGGATCCCAACAGAGACTGTGGGACACAAACAGAACCCCAAGGACCCGAACAGAACCCCGAAGACCACAACTGAGCCCGCAGGACCCGAACGGAGCTCCCAGGATGCCAACACAGCTCCAAGGACACCAACAGAGCCCCCAAGATGCCAACAGAGCCCCCAGAACCCCAACAGAGCCCGCAGGATCCCGTCAGAGACCCCGGAACACGAACAGAGACCCCAGGACCCGAACAGAACCCTCAGGACCACAACAGAGCCCGCAGGACAACAACAGAGACCCCAGGACCACAACAGAGACCCCAGGACCACAACAGAGACCCCAGGACCCCAACAGAAGCTCCCAGGACTTCAGCAAAGCCCCCGGGAGCCCAACAGAGCCCCCGAGACCAGAACAGAGCCACAGGGACACGAAAAGAGCCTCGAGGAACACAACAGAGCCCGCAGGACCCCAACAGAGACGCCAGGACACGAAGAGAGCCCCCAGGAGAACAACAGAGCCCCCAAGAACCGAACAGAGGACCCAGGACACCAACAGAGCCCCCAGGACCACAACAGAGCCCCCAGGACCACAACAGAGGCCCCAGGACCCGAACAGAGCTCACAGGACCCCAACAGAGCTCACAGGACCCCAACAGAGCCCGCAGGATCCCAACAGAAACTGTGGGACACAAACAGAACCCCAAGGACCCGAACAGAACCCCCAAGACCACAACTGAGCCCGCAGGACCCGAACGGAGCCCCCAGGACGCCAACACAGCTCCAAGGACCCCAACAGAGCCCCCAAGATGCCAACAGAGCCCCCAGAACCCCAACAGAGCCCGCAGGATCCCAACAGATTCCCCGGGACACAAACAGAACCCCCAGGACCCAAACAGAACCCCTCAGGACCACAACAGAGCCCCCAGGACCACAACAGAGCCCCCAGGACCAACACAGAGCCCCCAGGACCACAACAGAGCCTACACAACCCCAACAGAGGCCCCAGGACCCGCACAGAGCCCCCACAACCCCAACAGAGCCCGCAGGATTCCATCAGAGACCCCAGGACACGAACAGAGCCCCCAGGACCCAAACAGAACCTCCAGGACTACAACAGAGCCCCCAGGACCACAACAGAGTCCCCAGGATCGCAACAGAGCCCCCAGGACCCAAACAGAGAACCCAATTCACGAAGAGAGCCCCCAGGACAACAACAGAGCCCCCGGGACCCCAACAGAGCCCCCGGAACCACAACAGAGCCCACGGGACCACAACAGAGCCCCCGGGACACCAACAGAGCCCCCGGGACCACAACAGAGCCCCCGGGACCACAACAGAGCCCCCGGGACCACAACAGAGCCCCCGGGACCCTAACAGAGCCCTCGGGACCCTAACAGAGCCCCCGGGACCACAACAGAGCCCCCAGGACAACAACAGAGCCCCCAGGACCACAACAGAGCCCCCAGGACCACAACAGAGACCCCAGGACAACAACAGAGACCCCAGGACAACAACAGAGCCCCCAGTACCATAACAGAGCCCCAAGGACCCGAAGAGAACCACCAGGACAACAACAGAGCCCCTAAGACCACAACAGAGCCCCCAGGACCACAACAGAGTCCCCAGGATCCCATCAGAGCCCCCAGGACCCAAACAGAGACCCCAAAACGCCAAAAGAGCCCCCAGGACAGCAAGAGAGCCCCCAGGACACCAACAGAGCCCACACGACCACACCAAAGCCCCCAGGACCACACCAGAGCCCCCAGGACTCGAAGAGAGCCCCCAGGACCCCAACAGAGCCCACGGGACCCCAACAGAGCCCCCGGGACCACAATAGAGCCCCCAGGACTCCAACAGAGCCCGCAGGATCCCAACAAAGCCCTCAGGACACGAACAGAGCCCCCAGGACCCGAAAAGTACCCCCGGGCCCACAACAGAGCCCCCAGGACACCAACAGAGCCCCCAGGACCACAACAGAGCCCCCGGGACCACAACAGAGCCCACAGGACACGAACAGAACCCCCAGGACCACAACAGAGGCCCCAGGACACCAACAGAACCCCCAGGCCCACAACAGAGCCCTCAGGACCCGAACAGAGCCCCCAGGACCACAACAGAGCCCCCAGGACCCGAACAGAGCCCACAGGACCCGAACAGAGCCCACAGGACCCGAACAGAGCCCACAGGACCCCAACAGAGCACCCAGGACCCCAACAGAGCCCGCAGGATCCCAACAGAGACTGTGGGACACAAACAGAACCCCAAGGACCCGAACAGAACCCCCAAGACCACAACTGAGCCCGCAGGACCCGAACGGAGCCCCCAGGACGCCAACACAGCTCCAAGGACCCCAACAGAGCCCACAGGACCCGAACAGAGCCCACAGGACCCGAACAGAGCCCACAGGACCCCAACAGATTCCCCGGGACACAAACAGAACCCCCAGGACCCAAACAGAACCCCCAGGACCACAACAGAGCCCCCAGGACCACAACAGAGCCCCCAGGACCACAACAGAGCCCCCAGGACACCAACAGAGCCCCCAGGACACCAACAGAGCCCCCAGGATCCCATCAGAGACCCCGGGACACGAACAGAGACCCCAGGACCCAAACAGAACCCCCAGGACCACAACAGAGACCCCAGGACCACAACAGAGACCCCAGGACCACAACAGAGACCCCAGAACTCCAACAGAGCCCGCAGGATCCCGTCAGAGACCCCGGAACACGAACAGAGACCCCAGGACCCGAACAGAACCCCCAGGACCACAACAGAGCCCGCAGGACAACAACAGAGACCCCAGGACCACAACAGAGACCCCAGGACCACAACAGAGCCCCCAGGACCCCAACAGAAGCTCCCAGGACTTCAGCAAAGCCCCCGGGAGCCCAACAGAGCCCCCGAGACCAGAACAGAGCCACAGGGACACGAAAAGAGCCTCGAGGAACACAACAGAGCCCCCAGGACCCCAACAGAGACGCCAGGACACGAAGAGAGCCCCCAGGAGAACAACAGAGCCCCCAAGAACCGAACAGAGGACCCAGGACACCAACAGAGCCCCCAGGACCACAACAGAGCCCCCAGGACCCGAACAGAGCTCACAGGACCCCAACAGAGCTCACAGGACCCCAACAGAGCCCGCAGGATCCCAACAGAGACTGTGGGACACAAACAGAACCCCAAGGACCCGAACAGAACCCCCAAGACCACAACTGAGCCCGCAGGACCCGAACGGAGCCCCCAGGACGCCAACACAGCTCCAAGGACCCCAACAGAGCCCCCAAGATGCCAACAGAGCCCCCAGAACCCCAACAGAGCCCGCAGGATCCCAACAGATTCCCCGGGACACAAACAGAACCCCCAGGACACAAACAGAAACCCTCAGGACCACAACAGAGCCCCCAGGACCACAACAGAGCCCCCAGGACCACAACAGAGCCTACACAACCCCAACAGAGGCCCCAGGACCCAAACAGAGCCCCCACAACCCCAACAGAGCCCGCAGGATCCCATCAGAGACCCCGGGACACGAACAGAGCCCCCAGGACCCAAACAGAACCTCCAGGACTACAACAGAGCCCCCAGGACCACAACAGAGTCCCCAGGATCGCAACAGAGCCCCCAGGACCCAAACAGAGAACCCAATTCACGAAGAGAGCCCCCAGGACAACAACAGAGCCCCCGGGACCC
This sequence comes from Opisthocomus hoazin, assembly GCF_030867145.1. Taxonomy (NCBI): domain Eukaryota; kingdom Metazoa; phylum Chordata; class Aves; order Opisthocomiformes; family Opisthocomidae; genus Opisthocomus; species Opisthocomus hoazin. The sequence continues at coordinate 6,201,067 of NC_134437.1, read as the reverse complement.
CAACAGAGCCCCCGGAACCACAACAGAGCCCCCGGGACACCAACAGAGACCCCGGGACACCAACAGAGACCCCGGGACCCCAACAGAGCCCTCGGGACCACAACAGAGCCCCCGGGACCACAACAGAGCCCCCAGGACCACAACAGAGACCCCAGGACAACAACAGAGCCCCCAGTACCATAACAGAGCCCCAAGGACCCGAAGAGAACCACCAGGACAACAACAGAGCCCCTAAGACCACAACAGAGCCCCCAGGACCACAACAGAGTCCCCAGGATCCCATCAGAGCCCCCAGAACCCAAACAGAGACCCCAAAACGCCAAAAGAGCCCCCAGGACAGCAAGAGAGCCCCCAGGACACCAACAGAGCCCACACGACAACACCAAAGCCCCCAGGACCACACCAGAGCCCCCAGGACTCGAAGAGAGCCCCCAGGACCCCAACAGAGCCCCCGGGACCCCAACAGAGCCCCCGGGACAACAATAGAGCCCACGGGACCCGAACAGAGCCCCCGGGACCCTAACAGAGCCCTCGGGACCACAACAGAGCCCCTGGGACCACAACAGAGCCCACAGGACACGAACAGAGCCCCCGGGACGCCAACAGAGGCCCCGGGACACCAACAGAACCCCCAGGCCCACAACAGAGCCCTCAGGACCCGAACAGAGCCCCCAGGACCCCAACAGAGCCAGCAGGATCCCAACAGAGCCCCCAGGACACGAACAGAGCCCCCAGGACACGAACAGAACCCCCAGGACCACAACAGAGGCCCCAGGACACCAACAGAACCCCAGGCCCACAACAGAGCCCACAGGACCCGAACAGAGCCCCCAGGACCACAACAGAGCCCCCAGGACCCGAACAGAGCCCCCAGGACCCCAACAGAGCTCACAGGACCCCAACAGAGCACCCAGGACCCCAGCAGAGCCCGCAGGATCCCAACAGAGACTGTGGGACACAAACAGAACCCCAAGGACCCGAACAGAACCCCCAAGACCACAACTGAGCCCGCAGGACCCGAACGGAGCCCCCAGGACGCCAACACAGCTCCAAGGACCCCAACAGAGCCCCCAAGATGCCAACAGAGCCCCCAGAACCCCAACAGAGCCCGCAGGATCCCAACAGATTCCCCGGGACACAAACAGAACCCCCAGGACCCAAACAGAGCCCCCAGGACCACAACAGAGCCCCCAGGACCACAACAGAGCCCCCAGGACCACAACAGAGCCCCCAGGACCACAACAGAGCCCCCAGGACCCGAACAGAGCCCCAGGACCCGAACAGAGCCCCCACAACCCCAAGAGAGCCCGCAGGATCCCATCAGAGACCCCGGGACACGAACAGAGACCCCAGGACCCAAACAGAACCCCCAGGACCACAACAGAGACCCCAGGACCACAACAGAGACCCCAGGACCACAACAGAGCCCCCAGAACTCCAACAGAGCCCGCAGGATCCCGTCAGAGACCCCGGAACACGAACAGAGACCCCAGGACCCGAACAGAACCCCCAGGACCACAACAGAGCCCGCAGGACAACAACAGAGACCCCAGGACCACAACAGAGGCCCCAGGACCACAACAGAGCCCCCAGGACCCCAACAGAAGCTCCCAGGACTTCAGCAAAGCCCCCGGGAGCCCAACAGAGCCCCCGAGACCAGAACAGAGCCACAGGGACACGAAAAGAGCCTCGAGGAACACAACAGAGCCTCCAGGACACCAACAGAGACGCCAGGACACGAAGAGAGACAGCAGGAGAACAAGAGAGCCCCCAAGAACCGAACAGAGGACCCAGGACACCAACAGAGCCCCCAGGACCACAACAGAGCCCCCAGGACCACAACAGAGGCCCCAGGACCCGAACAGAGCTCACAGGACCCCAACAGAGCTCACAGGACCCCAACAGAGCCCGCAGGATCCCAACAGAGACTGTGGGACACAAACAGAACCCCAAGGACCCGAACAGAACCCCCAAGACCACAACTGAGCCCGCAGGACCCGAACGGAGCCCCCAGGACGCCAACACAGCTCCAAGGACCCCAACAGAGCCCCCAAGATGCCAACAGAGCCCCCAGAACCCCAACAGAGCCCGCAGGATCCCAACAGATTCCCCGGGACACAAACAGAACCCCCAGGACACAAACAGAACCCCTCAGGACCACAACAGAGCCCCCAGGACCACAACAGAGCCCCCAGGACCACAACAGAGCCTACACAACCCCAACAGAGGCCCCAGGACCCGCACAGAGCCCCCACAACCCCAACAGAGCCCGCAGGATCCCATCAGAGACCCCGGGACACGAACAGAGCCCCCAGGACCCAAACAGAACCTCCAGGACTACAACAGAGCCCCCAGGACCACAACAGAGTCCCCAGGATCGCAACAGAGCCCCCAGGACCCAAACAGAGAACCCAATTCACGAAGAGAGCCCCCAGGACAACAACAGAGCCCCCGGGACCCCAACAGAGCCCCCGGAACCACAACAGAGCCCCCGGGACACCAACAGAGCCCCCGGGACCCCAACAGAGCCCTCGGGACCACAACAGAGCCCCCGGGACCCTAACAGAGCCCTCGGGACCACAACAGAGCCCCCGGGACCACAACAGAGCCCCCGGGACCACAACAGAGCCCCCAGGACCACAACAGAGCCCCCAGGACCACAACAGAGACCCCAGTACCATAACAGAGCCCCAAGGACCCGAAGAGAACCACCAGGACAACAACAGAGCCCCTAAGACCACAACAGAGCCCCCAGGACCACAACAGAGTCCCCAGGATCCCATCAGAGCCCCCAGGACCCAAACAGAGACCCCAAAACGCCAAAAGAGCCCCCAGGACAGCAAGAGAGCCCCCAGGACACCAACAGAGCCCACACGACCACACCAAAGCCCCCAGGACCACACCAGAGCCCCCAGGACTCGAAGAGAGCCCCCAGGACCCCAACAGAGCCCCCGGGACCCCAACAGAGCCCCCGGGACCCCAACAGAGCCCACGGGCCCCAACAGAGCCCCCGGGACCCTAACAGAGCCCCCGGGACCCTAACAGAGCCCTCGGGACCACAACAGAGCCCCCGGGACCACAACAGAGCCCACAGGACACGAACAGAGCCCCCGGGACGCCAACAGAGGCCCCGGGACACCAACAGAGGCCCTGGGACACCAACAGAACCCCCAGGCCCACAACAGAGCCCTCAGGACCCGAACAGAGCCCCCAGGACCCCAACAGAGCCCGCAGGATCCCAACAGAGCCCCCAGGACACGAACAGAACCCCCAGGACCACAACAGAGGCCCCAGGACACCAACAGAACCCCCAGGCCCACAACAGAGCCCTCAAGACCCGAACAGAGCCCCCAGGACCACAACAGAGCCCCCAGGACCCGAACAGAGCCCCCAGGACCCGAACAGAGCCCCCAGGACCCGAACAGAGCCCCCAGGACCCGAACAGAGCCCACAGGACCCGAACAGAGCCCCCAGGACCCCAACAGAGCTCACAGGACCCCAACAGAGCACCCAGGACCCCAACAGAGCCCGCAGGATCCCAACAGAGACTGTGGGACACAAACAGAACCCCAAGGACCCGAACAGAACCCCCAAGACCACAACTGAGCCCGCAGGACCCGAACGGAGCCCCCAGGACGCCAACACAGCTCCAAGGACCCCAACAGAGCCCCCAAGATGCCAACAGAGCCCCCAGAACCCCAACAGAGCCCGCAGGATCCCAACAGATTCCCCGGGACACAAACAGAACCCCCAGGACCCAAACAGAACCCCCAGGACCAAAACAGAGCCCCCAGGACCACAACAGAGCCCCCAGGACCACAACAGAGCCCCCAGGACCCGAACAGAGCCCCCACAACCCCAACAGAGCCCCAGGACCCGAACAGAGCCCCCACAACCCCAACAGAGCCCGCAGGATCCCATCAGAGACCCCGGGACACGAACAGAGATCCCAGGACCCAAACAGAACCCCCAGGACCACAACAGAGCCCCCAGGACCACAACAGAGACCCCAGGACCACAACAGAGACCCCAGGACAACAACAGAGTCCGCAGGACCACAACAGAAGCTCCCAGGACTTCAGCAAAGCCCCCGGGAGCCCAACAGAGCCCCCGAGACCAGAACAGAGCCACAGGGACACGAAAAGAGCCTCGAGGAACACAACAGAGCCCCCAGGACCCCAACAGAGACGCCAGGACACGAAGAGAGCCCCCAGGAGAACAACAGAGCCCCCAAGAACCGAACAGAGGACCCAGGACACCAACAGAAACCCCAGGACCCGAACAGAAACCCCAGGACCCGAACAGAGCCCCCAGGACCCCAACAGAGCCCCCAGGACCCCAACAGAGCCCCCAGGACCCCAACAGAGCCCCCAGGACCCCAACAGAGCCCGCAGGATCCCAACAGAGACTGTGGGACACAAACAGAACCCCAAGGACCCGAACAGAACCCCCAAGACCACAACTGAGCCCGCAGGACCCGAACGGAGCCCCCAGGACGCCAACACAGCTCCAAGGACCCCAACAGAGCCCCCAAGATGCCAACAGAGCCCCCAGAACCCCAACAGAGCCCGCAGGATCCCAACAGATTCCCCGGGACACAAACAGAACCCCCAGGACACAAACAGAACCCCTCAGGACCACAACAGAGCCCCCAGGACCACAACAGAGCCCCCAGGACCACAACAGAGCCCCCAGGACCACAACAGAGCCTACACAACCCCAACAGAGGCCCCAGGACCCGCACAGAGCCCCCACAACCCCAACAGAGCCCGCAGGATCCCATCAGAGACCCCGGGACACGAACAGAACCTCCAGGACTACAACAGAGCCCCCAGGACCACAACAGAGTCCCCAGGATCGCAACAGAGCCCCCAGGACCCAAACAGAGAACCCAATTCACGAAGAGAGCCCCCAGGACAACAACACAGCCCCCGGGACCCCAACAGAGCCCCCGGAACCACAACAGAGCCCCCGGGACACCAACAGAGCCCCCGGGACACCAACAGAGCCCCCGGGACCACAACAGAGCCCCCAGGACCACAACACAGCCCCCAGGACAGCAAGAGAGCCCCCAGGACACCAACAGAGCCCACACGACCACACCAAAGCCCCCAGGACCACACCAGAGCCCCCAGGACTCGAAGAGAGCCCCCAGGACCCCAACAGAGCCCACGGGACCCCAACAGAGCCCCCGGGACCACAATAGAGCCCCCAGGACTCCAATAGAGCCCGCAGGATCCCAACAGAGCACCCAGGACCCTAACAGAGCCCACAGGATCCCAACAGAGACTGTGGGACACAAACAGAACCCCAAGGACCCGAACAGAACCCCCAAGACCACAACTGAGCCCGCAGGACCCGAACGGAGCCCCCAGGACGCCAACACAGCTCCAAGGACCCCAACAGAGCCCCCAAGACCCCAGCAGAGCCCCCAAGACCCCAACAGAGCCCCCAGAACCCCAACAGAGCCCGCAGGATCCCGTCAGAGACCCCGGAACACGAACAGAGACCCCAGGACCCGAACAGAACCCCCAGGACCACAACAGAGCCCGCAGGACAACAACAGAGACCCCAGGACCACAACAGAGACCCCAGGACCTCAACAGAGCCCCCAGGACCCCAACAGAAGCTCCCAGGACTTCAGCAAAGCCCCGGGGAGCCCAACAGAGCCCCCGAGACCAGAACAGAGCCACAGGGACACGAAAAGAGCCTCGAGGAACACAACAGAGCCCCCAGGACCCCAACAGAGACGCCAGGACACGAAGAGAGCCCCCAGGAGAACAACAGAGCCCCCAAGAACCGAACAGAGGACCCAGGACACCAACAGAGCCCCCAGGACCACAACAGAGCCCCCAGGACCACAACAGAGGCCCCAGGACCCCAACAGAGCTCACAGGACCCCAACAGAGCCCGCAGGATCCCAACAGAGACTGTGGGACACAAACAGAACCCCCAGGACCCAAACACAACCCCCAAGACCACAACAGAGTTCGCATGACCCGAACGGAGCCCCCAGGACTCCAACAGAGCCCGCAGGATCCCAACAAAGCCCTCAGGACACGAACAGAGCCCCCAGGACCCGAACAGAACCCCCAGGCCCACAACAGAGCCCCCAGGACACCAACAGAGCCCCCAGGACCACAACAGAGCCCCCAGGACCACAACAGAGCCCCCAGGACCACAACAGAGACCCCACAACCCGAACAGAGCCCGCAGGATACCATCACAGACCCCGGGACACGAACAGATCCCCCAGGACACGAACAGAACCCAACCCCAGGATCACAACAGAGACCCCAGGACCCCAACAGAGCCCCCAGTACCCAAACAGAGACCCCAAAACGCCAAAAGAGCCCCCAGGATACCAAGAGAGCCCCGAGACCCCAACAGAGCCCACAGGACCACACCAAAGCCCCCAGGACCTCACCAGAGCCCCCAGGACTCGAAGAGAGCTCCCAGGACACCAACAGAGCTCCCAATTCACGAAGAAAGCCCCCAGAACAACAACAGAGCCTCCGGGACCCCAACAGAGCCCCCGGGACCACAACAGAGCCCCCGGGACACCAACAGAGCCCCCGGGACACCAACAGAGCCCCCGGGACACCAACAGAGCCTACACAACACCAACAGAGGCCCCAGGACCCGAACAGAGCCCCCACAACCCCAACAGAGCCCGCAGGATGCCATCAGAGACCCCGGGACACGAACAGAGCCCCCAGGACCCAAACAGAACCCCCAGGACCACAACAGAGCCCCCAGGACCAGAACAGAGCCCCCAGGACCAGAACAGAGCCCCCAGGACCAGAACAGAGCCCCCAGGACCACAACAGAGTTCCAAGGACCCCAACAGAGCCCCCAAGACCCCAACAGAGCCCCCAGAACTCCAACAGAGTCCGCAGGATCACATCAGAGACCCCGGGACACGAACAGAGACCCCAGGACCCAAACAGAACCCCCAGGACCACAACAGAGCCCCCAGGACCACAACAGAGCCCCCAGGACCCCAACAGAGACGCCAGGACACGAAGAGAGCCCCCAGGAGAACAACAGAGCCCCCAAGAACCGAACAGAGGACCCAGGACACCAACAGAAACCCCAGGACCCGAACAGAGCCCCCAGGACCCGAACAGAGCCCCCAGGACCAGAAGAGAGCCCCCAGGACCCCAACAGAGCCCGCAGGATCCCAACAGAGCCCCCAGGACACGAACAGAGCCCCCAGGACACCAACAGAACCCCCAGGACCACAACAGAGGCCCCAGGACACCAACAGAACCCCCAGGCCCACAACAGAGCCCTCAGGACCACAACAGAGCCCCCAGGACCCCAACAGAGGCCCCAGAACCCGAACAGAGCCCACAGGACCCGAACAGAGCCCCCAGGACCCCAACAGAGCTCACAGGACCCCAACAGAGCACCCAGGACCCCAACAGAGCCCGCAGGATCCCAACAGAGACTGTGGGACACAAACAGAACCCCAAGGACCCGAACAGAACCCCCAAGACCACAACTGAGCCCGCAGGACCCAAACGGAGCCCCCAGGACGCCAACACAGCTACAAGGACCCCAACAGAGCCCCCAAGATGCCAACAGAGCCCCCAGAACACCAACAGAGCCCGCAGGATCCCAACAGATTCCCCGGGACACAAACAGAACCCCAGGACCCAAACAGAACCCCCAGGACCACAACAGAGCCCCCAGGACCACAACAGAGCCCCCAGGACAACAACAGAGCCCCCAGGACCACAACAGAGCCCCCAGGACCACAACAGAGCCCCCAGGACCACAACAGAGCCTACACAACACCAACAGAGGCCCCAGGACCCGAACAGAGCTCCCACAACCCCAACAGAGCCCGCAGGATCCCATCAGAGACCCCGGGACACGAACAGAGCCCCCAGGACCCAAACAGAACCCCCAGGACCACAACAGAGCCCACAGGACCAGAACAGAGCCCCCAGGACCAGAACAGAGTTCCAAGGACCCCAACAGAGCCCCCAAGACCCCAAGAGAGCCCCCAGAACTCCAATAGAGCCCGCAGGATCACATCAGAGACCCCGGGACACGAACAGAGACCCCAGGACCCAAACAGAACCCCCAGGACCACAACAGAGCCCCCAGGACCACAACAGAGCCCCCAGGACCACAACAGAGCCCCCAGGACCACAACAGAGTTCCAAGGACCCCAACAGAGCCCCCAAGACCCCAACAGAGCCCCCAGAACTCCAACAGAGCACGCAGGATCCCGTCAGAGACCCCGGAACACGAACAGAGACCCCAGGACCCGAACAGAACCCCCAGGACCACAACAGAGCCCGCAGGACAACAACAGAGACCCCAGGACCACAACAGAGCCCCCAGGACCACAACAGAGTCCCCAGGACCCCAACAGAAGCTCCCAGGACTTCAGCAAAGCCCCCGGGAGCCCAACAGAGCCCCCAGGATCCCAACAGAGACTGTGGGACACAAACAGAACCCCAAGGACCCGAACAGAACCCCCAAGACCACAACTGAGCCCGCAGGACCCGAACGGAGCCCCCAGGACACCAACACAGCTCCAAGGACCCCAACAGAGCCCCCAAGATGCCAACAGAGCCCCCAGAACCCCAACAGAGCCCGCAGGATCCCAACAGATTCCCCGGGACACAAACAGAAACCCCAAAACCCAAACAGAACCCCAGGACCACAACAGAGCCCCCAGGACCACAACAGAGCCCCCAGGACCACAACAGAGCCCCCAGGACCACAACAGAGCCTACACAACACCAACAGAGGCCCCAGGACCCGAACAGAGCCCCCACAACCCCAACAGAGCCCGCAGGATCCCATCAGAGACCCCGGGACACGAACAGAGCCCCCAGGACCCAAACAGAACCCCCAGGACCACAACAGAGCCTACAGGACCAGAACAGAGACCCCAGGACCACAACAGAGCCCCCAGGACCACAACAGAGCCCCCAGGACCACAACAGAGCCTCCAAGACCCCAACAGAGCCCCCAGAACCCCAACAGAGCCCGCAGGATCCCGTCAGAGACCCCGGGACACGAACAGAGACCCCAGGACCCGAACAGAACCCCCAGGACCACAACAGAGCCCGCAGGACAACAACAGAGACCCCAGGACCACAACAGAGACCCCAGGACCTCAACAGAGCCCCCAGGACCCCAACAGAAGCTCCCAGGACTTCAGCAAAGCCCCCGGGAGCAAACAGAGCCCCCGAGACCAGAACAGAGCCACAGGGACACGAAAAGAGCCTCGAGGAACACAACAGAGCCCCCAGGACCCCAACAGAGACGCCAGGACACGAAGAGAGACACCAGGAGAACAACAGAGACCCCAAGAACCGAACAGAGGCCCCAGGACACCAACAGAGCCCCCAGGACCACAACAGAGCCCCCAAGACCACAACAGAGGCCCCCAAGACCACAACAGAGGCCCCAAGACCCGAACAGAGGCCCCAGGACCCGAACAGAGCCCCCAGGACCCGAACAGAGCCCCCAGGACCCGAACACAGCTCACAGGAACCCAACAGAGCCCCCAGGACCACAACAGAGCCCGCAGGATCCCAACAGAGACCCCGGGACACAAACAGAACCCCCAGGACCCAAACAGAACCCCCAAGACCACAACAGAGTTCGCATGACCCGAACGGAGCCCCCAGGACTCCAACAGAGCCTGCAGGATCCCAACAAAGCCCTCAGGACACGAACAGAGCCCCCAGGACCCCAACAGTACCCCCAGGCCCACAACAGAGTTCGCATGACCCGAACGGAGCCCCCAGGACTCCAACAGAGCCCCCAGGACCACAACAGAGCCCCCAGGACCACAACAGAGACCCCAGGACCACAACAGAGCCCGCAGGATACCATCACAGACCCCGGGACACGAACAGATCCCCCAGGACACGAACAGAACCCAACCCCAGGATCACAACAGAGCCCCCAGGACCCCAACAGAGCCCCCAGTACCCAAACAGAGACCCCAAAACGCCAAAAGAGCCCCCAGGATACCAAGAGAGCCCCGGGACCCCAAAAGAGCCCACAGGACCACACCAAAGCCCCCAGGACCTCACCAGAGCCCCCAGGAATCGAAGAGAGCTCCCAGGACACCAACAGAGCTCCCAATTCACGAAGAGAGCCCCCAGAACAACAACAGAGCCCCCAGAACCCCAACAGAGCTCCCAGGACCCAAACAGAGACCCCAAAACGCCAAAAAAGCCCCCAGGACAGCAAGAGAGCCCCCAGGACACCAACAGAGCCCACACGACCACACCAAAGCCCCCAGGACCACACCAGAGCCCCCAGGACTCGAAGAGAGCCCCCAGGACCCCAACAGAGCCCCCGGGACCCCAACAGAGCCCCCGGGACCACAATAGAGCCCACGGGACCCCAACAGCGCCCCCGGGACCCTAACAGAGCCCTCGGGACCACAACAGAGCCCCCGGGACCACAACAGAGCCCACAGGACACGAACAGAGCCCCCAGGACCCCAACAGAGGCCCCGGGACCCCAACAGAACCCCCAGGACCCGAACACAAACCCCAAGACCACAACAGAGTTCGCATGACGCGAACGGAGCCCCCAGGACCCCAACAGAGCCCGCAGGATCCCAACAGAGCCCCCAGGACCCGAACAGAGCCCCCAGGACCCGAACAGAGCCCCCAGGACCCCAACAGAGCCCCCAGGATCCCAACAGAGCCCCCAGGATCCCAACAGAGCCCCCAAAACCACAACAGAGGCCCCAGGACACCAACTGAACCCCCAGGCCCACAACAGAGCCCTCAGGACCCGAACAGAGCCCCCAGGACCCCAACAGAGGCCCCAGAACCCGAACAGAGCCCACAGGACCCGAACAGAGCCCCCAGGACCCCAACAGAGCTCACAGGACCCCAACAGAGCACCCAGGACCCCAACAGAGCACCCAGGACCCCAACAGAGCCCCCAGGATCCCAACAGAGCCCCCAGGATCCCAACAGAGACTGTGGGACACAAACAGAACCCCAAGGACCCGAACAGAACCCCCAAGACCACAACTGAGCCCGCAGGACCCGAACGGAGCCCCCAGGACGCCAACACAGCTCCAAGGACCCCAACAGAGCCCCCAAGATGCCAACAGAGCCCCCAGAACCCCAACAGAGCCCGCAGGATCCCAACAGATTCCCAGGGACACAAACAGAACCCCCAGGACCCAAACAGAACCCCCAGGACCACAACAGAGCCCCCAGGACCCAAACAGAGCCCCCAGGACCACAACAGAGCCCCCAGGACCACAACAGAGCCCCCAGGACCACAACAGAGCCTACACAACACCAACAGAGGACCCAGGACCCGAACAGAGCCCCCACAACCCCAACAGAGCCCGCAGGATCCCGTCAGAGACCCCGGGACACGAACAGAGACCCCAGGACCCGAACAGAACCCCCAGGACCACAACAGAGCCCGCAGGACAACAACAGAGACCCCAGGACCACAACAGAGACCCCAGGACCTCAACAGAGCCCCCAGGACCCCAACAGAAGCTCCCAGGACTTCAGCAAAGCCCCCGGGAGCCCAACAGAGCCCCCGAGACCAGAACAGAGCCACAGGGACACGAAAAGAGCCTCGAGGAACACAACAGAGCCCCCAGGACCCCAACAGAGACGCCAGGACACGAAGAGAGACACCAGGAGAACAACAGAGCCCCCAAGAACCGAACAGAGGCCCCAGGACACCAACAGAGCCCCCAGGACCACAACAGAGCCCCCAGGACCACAACAGAGGCCCCAGAACCCGAACAGAGGCCCCAGGACCCGAACAGAGCCCCCAGGACCCGAACAGAGCCCCCAGGACCCCAACACAGCTCACAGGAACCCAACAGAGCCCCCAGGATCCCAACAGAGCCCGCAGGATCCCAACAGAGACCCCGGGACACAAACAGAACCCCCAGGACCCAAACACAACCCCCAAGACCACAACAGAGTTCGCATGACCCGAACGGAGCCCCCAGGACTCCAACAGAGCCCCCAGGACCACAACAGAGCCCCCAGGACCACAACAGAGCCCCCAGAACCACAACAGAGACCCCACAACCCCAACAGAGCCCGCAGGATACCATCACAGACCCCGGGACACGAACAGATCCCCCAGGACACGAACAGAACCCAACCCCAGGATCACAACAGAGCCCCCAGGACCCCAACAGAGCCCCCAGTACCCAAACAGAGACCTCAAAACGCCAAAAGAGCCCCCAGGATACCAAGAGAGCCCCGGGACCCCAAAAGAGCCCACAGGACCACACCAAAGCCCCCAGGACCTCACCAGAGCCCCCAGGAATCGAAGAGAGCTCCCAGGACACCAACAGAGCTCCCAATTCACGAAGAGAGCCCCCAGAACAACAACAGAGCCCCCAGAACCCCAACAGAGCTCCCAGGACCCAAACAGAGACCCCAAAACGCCAAAAAAGCCCCCAGGACAGCAAGAGAGCCCCCAGGACACCAACAGAGCCCACACGACCACACCAAAGCCCCCAGGACCACACCAGAGCCCCCAGGACTCGAAGAGAGCCCCCAGGACCCCAACAGAGCCCCCGGGACCCCAACAGAGCCCCCGGGACCACAATAGAGCCCACGGGACCCCAACAGCGCCCCCGGGACCCTAACAGAGCCCTCGGGACCACAACAGAGCCCCCGGGACCACAACAGAGCCCACAGGACACGAACAGAGCCCCCAGGACCCCAACAGAGGCCCCGGGACCCCAACAGAACCCCCAGGACCCGAACACAAACCCCAAGACCACAACAGAGTTCGCATGACGCGAACGGAGCCCCCAGGACCCCAACAGAGCCCGCAGGATCCCAACAGAGCCCCCAGGACCCGAACAGAGCCCCCAGGACCCGAACAGAGCCCCCAGGACCCCAACAGAGCCCCCAGGATCCCAACAGAGCCCCCAGGATCCCAACAGAGCCCCCAAAACCACAACAGAGGCCCCAGGACACCAACTGAACCCCCAGGCCCACAACAGAGCCCTCAGGACCCGAACAGAGCCCCCAGGACCCCAACAGAGGCCCCAGAACCCGAACAGAGCCCACAGGACCCGAACAGAGCCCCCAGGACCCCAACAGAGCTCACAGGACCCCAACAGAGCACCCAGGACCCCAACAGAGCACCCAGGACCCCAACAGAGCCCCCAGGATCCCAACAGAGCCCCCAGGATCCCAACAGAGACTGTGGGACACAAACAGAACCCCAAGGACCCGAACAGAACCCCCAAGACCACAACTGAGCCCGCAGGACCCGAACGGAGCCCCCAGGACGCCAACACAGCTCCAAGGACCCCAACAGAGCCCCCAAGATGCCAACAGAGCCCCCAGAACCCCAACAGAGCCCGCAGGATCCCAACAGATTCCCAGGGACACAAACAGAACCCCCAGGACCCAAACAGAACCCCCAGGACCACAACAGAGCCCCCAGGACCCAAACAGAGCCCCCAGGACCACAACAGAGCCCCCAGGACCACAACAGAGCCCCCAGGACCACAACAGAGCCTACACAACACCAACAGAGGACCCAGGACCCGAACAGAGCCCCCACAACCCCAACAGAGCCCGCAGGATCCCGTCAGAGACCCCGGGACACGAACAGAGACCCCAGGACCCGAACAGAACCCCCAGGACCACAACAGAGCCCGCAGGACAACAACAGAGACCCCAGGACCACAACAGAGACCCCAGGACCTCAACAGAGCCCCCAGGACCCCAACAGAAGCTCCCAGGACTTCAGCAAAGCCCCCGGGAGCCCAACAGAGCCCCCGAGACCAGAACAGAGCCACAGGGACACGAAAAGAGCCTCGAGGAACACAACAGAGCCCCCAGGACCCCAACAGAGACGCCAGGACACGAAGAGAGACACCAGGAGAACAACAGAGCCCCCAAGAACCGAACAGAGGCCCCAGGACACCAACAGAGCCCCCAGGACCACAACAGAGCCCCCAGGACCACAACAGAGCCCCCAAGACCCGAACAGAGGCCCCAGGACCCGAACAGAGCCCCCAGGACCCGAACAGAGCCCCCAGGACCCCAACACAGCTCACAGGAACCCAACAGAGCCCCCAGGACCACAACAGAGCCCGCAGGATCCCAACAGAGACCCCGGGACACAAACAGAACCCCCAGGACCCAAACACAACCCCCAAGACCACAACAGAGTTCGCATGACCCGAACGGAGCCCCCAGGACTCCAACAGAGCCCCCAGGACCACAACAGAGCCCCCAGGACCACAACAGAGCCCCCAGAACCACAACAGAGACCCCACAACCCCAACAGAGCCCGCAGGATACCATCACAGACCCCGGGACACGAACAGATCCCCCAGGACACGAACAGAACCCAACCCCAGGATCACAACAGAGCCCCCAGGACCCCAACAGAGCCCCCAGTACCCAAACAGAGACCTCAAAACGCCAAAAGAGCCCCCAGGATACCAAGAGAGCCCCGGGACCCCAACAGAGCCCACAGGACCACACCAAAGCCCCCAGGACCTCACCAGAGCCCCCAGGACTCGAAGAGAGCTCCCAGGACACCAACAGAGCTCCCAATTCACGAAGAAAGCCCCCAGAACAACAACAGAGCCCCCGGGACCCCAACAGAGCCCCCGGGACCCTAACAAAGACTTCGGGACCACAACAGAGCCCCCGGGACCACAACAGAGCCCACAGAACCCGAACAGATCTCCCAGGACCCCAACAGAGACCCCAGGACCACAACAGAGACCCCAGGACCTCAACAGAGCCCACAGGACCCCAACAGAGGCCCCAGGACACCAACAGAACCCCCAGGCCCACAACAGAGCCCTCAGGACCCGAACAGAGCCCCCAGGACCCCAACAGAGGCCCCAGAACCCGAACAGAGCACACAGGACCCGAACAGAGCCCCCAGGACCCCAACAGAGCTCACAGAACCCCAACAGAACTCACAGGACCCCAACAGAACTCACAGGACCCCAACAGAGCCCGCAGGATCCCAACAGAGACTGTGGGACACAAACAGAACCCCAAGGACCCGAACAGAACCCCCAAGACCACAACTGAGCCCTCAGGACCCGAACAGAGCCCCCAGGACCCCAACAGAGGCCCCAGAACCCGAACAGAGCCCACAGGACCCGAACAGAGCCCCCAGGACCCCAACAGAGCTCACAGGACCCCAACAGAGCACCCAGGACCCCAACAGAGCACCCAGGACCCCAACAGAGCCCCCAGGATCCCAACAGAGACTGTGGGACACAAACAGAACCCCAAGGACCCGAACAGAACCCCCAAGACCACAACTGAGCCCGCAGGACCCGAACGGAGCCCCCAGGACGCCAACACAGCTCCAAGGACCCCAACAGAGCCCCCAAGATGCCAACAGAGCCCCCAGAACCCCAACAGAGCCCGCAGGATCCCAACAGATTCCCCGGGACACAAACAGAACCCCCAGGACCCAAACAGAACCCCCAGGACCACAACAGAGCCCCCAGGACCCAAACAGAGCCCCCAGGACCCAAACAGAGCCCCCAGGACCACAACAGAGCCCCCAGGACCACAACAGAGCCCCCAGGACCCGAACAGAGCCTACACAACACCAACAGAGGACCCAGGACCCGAACAGAGCCCCCACAACCCCAACAGAGCCCGCAGGATCCCGTCAGAGACCCCGGGACACGAACAGAGACCCCAGGACCCGAACAGAACCCCCAGGACCACAACAGAGCCCGCAGGACAACAACAGAGACCCCAGGACCACAACAGAGACCCCAGGACCTCAACAGAGCCCCCAGGACCCCAACAGAAGCTCCCAGGACTTCAGCAAAGCCCCCGGGAGCCCAACAGAGCCCCCGAGACCAGAACAGAGCCACAGGGACACGAAAAGAGCCTCGAGGAACACAACAGAGCTCCCAGGACCCCAACAGAGACGCCAGGACACGAAGAGAGACACCAGGAGAACAACAGAGCCCCCAAGAACCGAACAGAGGCCCCAGGACACCAACAGAGCCCCCAGGACCACAACAGAGCCCCCAGGACCACAACAGAGGCCCCAGGACCACAACAGAGGCCCCAGGACCCGAACAGAGCCCCCAGGACCCGAACAGAGCCCCCAGGACCCCAACACAGCTCACAGGAACCCAACAGAGCCCCCAGGACCACAACAGAGCCCGCAGGATCCCAACAGAGACCCCGGGACACAAACAGAACCCCCAGGACCCAAACACAACCCCCAAGACCACAACAGAGTTCGCATGACCCGAACGGAGCCCCCAGGAATCCAACAGAGCCCCCAGGACCACAACAGAGCCCCCAGGACCACAACAGAGCCCCCAGGACCCCAACAGAGCCCGCAGGATACCATCACAGACCCCGGGACACGAACAGATCCCCCAGGACACGAACAGAACCCAACCCCAGGATCACAACAGAGCCCCCAGGACCCCAACAGAGCCCCCAGTACCCAAACAGAGACCTCAAAACGCCAAAAGAGCCCCCAGGATACCAAGAGAGCCCCGGGACCCCAACAGAGCACACAGGACCACACCAAAGCCCCCAGGACCTCACCAGAGCCCCCAGGACTCGAAGAGAGCTCCCAGGACACCAACAGAGCTCCCAATTCACGAAGAAAGCCCCCAGAACAACAACAGAGCCCCCGGGACCCCAACAGAGCCCCCGGGACCCTAACAAAGACTTCGGGACCACAACAGAGCCCCCGGGACCACAACAGAGCCCACAGAACCCGAACAGATCTCCCAGGACCCCAACAGAGACCCCAGGACCACAACAGAGACCCCAGGACCACAACAGAGCCCACAGGACCCCAACAGAGCCCACAGGACACCAACAGAACCCCCAGGCCCACAACAGAGCCCTCAGGACCCGAACAGAGCCCCCAGGACCCCAACAGAGGCCCCCAGAACCCGAACAGAGCACACAGGACCCGAACAGAGCCCCCAGGACCCCAACAGAGCTCACAGAACCCCAACAGAACTCACAGGACCCCAACAGAACTCACAGGACCCCAACAGAACTCACAGGACCCCAACAGAGCCCGCAGGATCCCAACAGAGACTGTGGGACACAAACAGAACCCCAAGGACCCGAACAGAACCCCCAAGACCACAACTGAGCCCGCAGGACCCGAACGGAGCCCCCAGGATGCCAACACAGCTCCAAGGACCCCAACAGAGCCCCCAAGATGCCAACAGAGCCCCCAGAACCCCAACAGAGCCCGCAGGATCCCAACAGATTCCCCGGGACACAAACAGAACCCCCAGGACCCAAACAGAGCCCCCAGGACCACAACAGAGCCCCCAGGACCCAAACAGAGCCCCCAGGACCACAACAGAGCCCCCAGGACCACAACAGAGCCCCCAGGACCCGAACAGAGCCTACACAACACCAACAGAGGACCCAGGACCCGAACAGAGCCCCCACAACCCCAACAGAGCCCGCAGGATCCCGTCAGAGACCCCGGGACACGAACAGAGACCCCAGGACCCGAACAGAACCCCCAGGACCACAACAGAGCCCGCAGGACAACAACAGAGACCCCAGGACCACAACAGAGACCCCAGGACCTCAACAGAGCCCCCAGGACCCCAACAGAAGCTCCCAGGACTTCAGCAAAGCCCCCGGGAGCCCAACAGAGCCCCCGAGACCAGAACAGAGCCACAGGGACACGAAAAGAGCCTCGAGGAACACAACAGAGCCCCCAGGACCCCAACAGAGACGCCAGGACACGAAGAGAGACACCAGGAGAACAACAGAGCCCCCAAGAACCGAACAGAGGCCCCAGGACACCAACAGAGCCCCCAGGACCACAACAGAGCCCCCAGGACCACAACAGAGCCCCCAAGACCCGAACAGAGCCCCCAGGATCCCAACAGAGCCCCCAAAACCACAACAGAGGCCCCAGTACACCAACTGAACCCCCAGGCCCACAACAGAGCCCTCAGGACCCGAACAGAGCCCCCAGGACCCGAACAGAGGCCCCAGAACCCGAACAGAGCCCACAGGACCCGAACAGAGCCCCCAGGACCCCAACAGAGCTCACAGGACCCCAACAGAGCCCACAGGACCCCAACAGAGCACCCAGGACCCCAACAGAGCCCCCAGGATCCCAACAGAGACTGTGGGACACAAACAGAACCCCAAGGACCCGAACAGAACCCCCAAGACCACAACTGAGCCCGCAGGACCCGAACGGAGCCCCCAGGACGCCAACACAGCTCCAAGGACCCCAACAGAGCCCCCAAGATGCCAACAGAGCCCCCAGAACCCCAACAGAGCCCGCAGGATCCCAACAGATTCCCCGGGACACAAACAGAACCCCCAGGACCCAAACAGAACCCCCAGGACCACAACAGAGCCCCCAGAACCCGAACAGATCTCCCAGGATCCCAACAGAGACCCCAGGACCACAACAGAGACCCCAGGACCACAACAGAGCCCCCAGTACCCCAACAGAGCCCACAGGACACCAACAGAACCCCCAGGCCCACAACAGAGCCCTCAGGACCCGAACAGAGCCCCCAGGACCCCAACAGAGGCCCCAGAACCCGAACAGAGCACACAGGACCCGAACAGAGCCCCCAGGAACCCAACAGAGCTCACAGAACCCCAACAGAACTCACAGGACCCGAACAGAGCCCCCAGGACCCCAACAGAGCTCACAGGACCCCAACAGAGCACCCAGGACCCCAACAGAGCACCCAGGACCCCAACAGAGCCCCCAGGATCCCAACAGAGACTGTGGGACACAAACAGAACCCCAAGGACCCGAACAGAACCCCCAAGACCACAACTGAGCCCGCAGGACCCGAACGGAGCCCCCAGGACGCCAACACAGCTCCAAGGACCCCAACAGAGCCCCCAAGATGCCAACAGAGCCCCCAGAACCCCAACAGAGCCCGCAGGATCCCAACAGATTCCCCGGGACACAAACAGAACCCCCAGGACCCAAAAAGAACCCCCAGGACCACAACAGAGCCCCCAGGACCCAAACAGAGCCCCCAGGACCCAAACAGAGCCCCCAGGACCACAACAGAGCCCCCAGGACCACAACAGAGCCCCCAGGACCACAACAGAGTCCCCAGGACCCGAACAGAGCCTACACAACACCAACAGAGGACCCAGGACCCGAACAGAGCCCCCACAACCCCAACAGAGCCCGCAGGATCCCGTCAGAGACCCCGGGACACGAACAGAGACCCCAGGACCCGAACAGAACCCCCAGGACCACAACAGAGCCCGCAGGACAACAACAGAGACCCCAGGACCACAACAGAGACCCCAGGACCTCAACAGAGCCCCCAGGACCCCAACAGAAGCTCCCAGGACTTCAGCAAAGCCCCCGGGAGCCCAACAGAGCCCCCGAGACCAGAACAGAGCCACAGGGACACGAAAAGAGCCTCGAGGAACACAACAGAGCTCCCAGGACCCCAACAGAGACGCCAGGACACGAAGAGAGACACCAGGAGAACAACAGAGCCCCCAAGAACCGAACAGAGGCCCCAGGACACCAACAGAGCCCCCAGGACAACAACAGAGCCCCCAGGACCACAACAGAGGCCCCAGGACCACAACAGAGGCCCCAGGACCACAACAGAGGCCCCAGGACCCGAACAGAGCCCCCAGGACCCCAACACAGCTCACAGGAACCCAACAGAGCCCCCAGGACCACAACAGAGCCCGCAGGATCCCAACAGAGACCCCGGGACACAAACAGAACCCCCAGGACCCAAACACAACCCCCAAGACCACAACAGAGTTCGCATGACCCGAACGGAGCCCCCAGGACTCCAACAGAGCCCCCAGGACCACAACAGAGCCCCCAGGACCACAACAGAGCCCCCAGGACCACAACAGAGACCCCACAACCCCAACAGAGCCCGCAGGATACCATCACAGACCCTGGGACACGAACAGATCCCCCAGGACACGAACAGAACCCAACCCCAGGATCACAACAGAGCCCCCAGGACCCCAACAGAGCCCCCAGTACCCAAACAGAGACCTCAAAACGCCAAAAGAGCCCCCAGGATACCAAGAGAGCCCCGGGACCCCAACAGAGCCCACAGGACCACACCAAAGCCCCCAGGACCTCACCAGAGCCCCCAGGACTCGAAGAGAGCTCCCAGGACACCAACAGAGCTCCCAATTCACGAAGAAAGCCCCCAGAACAACAACAGAGCCCCCGGGACCCCAACAGAGCCCCCGGGACCCTAACAAAGACTTCGGGACCACAACAGAGCCCCCGGGACC
The DNA here is from genome assembly GCF_030867145.1 of Opisthocomus hoazin. Classification (NCBI taxonomy): domain Eukaryota; kingdom Metazoa; phylum Chordata; class Aves; order Opisthocomiformes; family Opisthocomidae; genus Opisthocomus; species Opisthocomus hoazin. The sequence continues at coordinate 6,180,803 of NC_134437.1, read as the reverse complement.
ACAACAGAGCCCACAGAACCCGAACAGATCTCCCAGGACCCCAACAGAGACCCCAGGACCACAACAGAGACCCCAGGACCACAACAGAGCCCACAGGACCCCAACAGAGCCCACAGGACACCAACAGAACCCCCAGGCCCACAACAGAGCCCTCAGGACCCGAACAGAGCCCCCAGGACCCCAACAGAGGCCCCAGAACCCGAACAGAGCACACAGGACCCGAACAGAGCCCCCAGGACCCCAACAGAGCTCACAGAACCCCAACAGAACTCACAGGACCACAACAGAACTCACAGGACCCCAACAGAACTCACAGGACCCCAACAGAGCCCGCAGGATCCCAACAGAGACTGTGGGACACAAACAGAACCCCAAGGACCCGAACAGAACCCCCAAGACCACAACTGAGACCGCAGGACCCGAACGGAGCCCCCAGGATGCCAACACAGCTCCAAGGACCCCAACAGAGCCCCCAAGATGCCAACAGAGCCCCCAGAACCCCAACAGAGCCCGCAGGATCCCAACAGATTCCCCGGGACACAAACAGAACCCCCAGGACCCAAACAGAACCCCCAGGACCACAACAGAGCCCCCAGGACCCAAACAGAGCCCCCAGGACCACAACAGAGCCCCCAGTACCACAACAGAGCCCCCAGGACCCGAACAGAGCCTACACAACACCAACAGAGGCCCCAGGACCCGAACAGAGCCCCCACAACCCCAACAGAGCCCGCAGGATCCCGTCAGAGACCCCGGGACACGAACAGAGACCCCAGGACCCGAACAGAACCCCCAGGACCACAACAGAGCCCGCAGGACAACAACAGAGACCCCAGGACCACAACAGAGACCCCAGGACCTCAACAGAGCCCCCAGGACCCCAACAGAAGCTCCCAGGACTTCAGCAAAGCCCCCGGGAGCCCAACAGAGCCCCCGAGACCAGAACAGAGCCACAGGGACACGAAAAGAGCCTCGAGGAACACAACAGAGCCCCCAGGACCCCAACAGAGACGCCAGGACACGAAGAGAGACACCAGGAGAACAACAGAGCCCCCAAGAACCGAACAGAGGCCCCAGGACACCAACAGAGCCCCCAGGACCACAACAGAGCCCCCAGGACCCGAACAGAGGCCCCAGGACCCCAACAGAGCCCCCAGGACCCCAACAGAGCCCCCAGGACCCCAACAGAGCCCCCAGGACCCCAACAGAGCCCCCAGGACCCGAACAAAGCCCCCAGGACCCGAACACAGCTCACAGGAACCCAACAGAGCCCCCAGGACCACAACAGAGCCCGCAGGATCCCAACAGAGACCCCGGGACACAAACAGAACCCCCAGGACCCAAACACAACCCCCAAGACCACAACAGAGTTCGCATGACCCGAACGGAGCCCCCAGGACCACAACAGAGCCCCCAGGACCACAACAGAGCCCCCAGGACCACAACAGAGCCCCCAGGACCACAACAGAGCCCCCAGAACCACAACAGAGCCCGCAGGATACCATCACAGACCCCGGGACACGAACAGATCCCCCAGGACACGAACAGAACCCAACCCCAGGATCACAACAGAGCCCCCAGGACCCCAACAGAGCCCCCAGTACCCAAACAGAGACCTCAAAACGCCAAAAGAGCCCCCAGGATACCAAGAGAGCCCCGGGACCCCAACAGAGCCCACAGGACCACACCAAAGCCCCCAGGACCTCACCAGAGCCCCCAGGACTCGAAGAGAGCTCCCAGGACACCAACAGAGCTCCCAATTCACGAAGAAAGCCCCCAGAACAACAACAGAGCCCCCGGGACCCCAACAGAGCCCCCGGGACCCTAACAAAGACTTCGGGACCACAACAGAGCCCCCGGGACCACAACAGAGCCCACAGAACCCGAACAGATCTCCCAGGACCCCAACAGAGACCCCAGGACCACAACAGAGACCCCAGGACCTCAACAGAGCCCACAGGACCCCAACAGAGGCCCCAGGACACCAACAGAACCCCCAGGCCCACAACAGAGCCCTCAGGACCCGAACAGAGCCCCCAGGACCCCAACAGAGGCCCCAGAACCCGAACAGAGCACACAGGACCCGAACAGAGCCCCCAGGACCCCAACAGAGCTCACAGAACCCCAACAGAACTCACAGGACCCCAACAGAACTCACAGGACCCCAACAGAGCCCGCAGGATCCCAACAGAGACTGTGGGACACAAACAGAACCCCAAGGACCCGAAAAGAACCCCCAAGACCACAACTGAGCCGTCAGGACCCGAACAGAGCCCCCAGGACCACAACAGAGCCCCCAGGACCACAACAGAGCCCCCAGGACCACAACAGAGCCCCCAGGACCCGAACAGAGCCTACACAACACCAACAGAGGACCCAGGACCCGAACAGAGCCCCCACAACCCCAACAGAGCCCGCAGGATCCCGTCAGAGACCCCGGGACACGAACAGAGACCCCAGGACCCGAACAGAACCCCCAGGACCACAACAGAGCCCGCAGGACAACAACAGAGACCCCAGGACCACAACAGAGACCCCAGGACCTCAACAGAGCCCCCAGGACCCCAACAGAAGCTCCCAGGACTTCAGCAAAGCCCCCGGGAGCCCAACAGAGCCCCCGAGACCAGAACAGAGCTACAGGGACACGAAAAGAGCCTCGAGGAACACAACAGAGCCCCCAGGACCCCAACAGAGACGCCAGGACACGAAGAGAGACACCAGGAGAACAACAGAGCCCCCAAGAACCGAACAGAGGCCCCAGGACACCAACAGAGCCCCCAGGACCACAACAGAGCCCCCAGGACCACAACAGAGCCCCCAGGACCACAACAGAGGCCCCAGGACCCGAACAGAGCCCCCAGGACCCGAACATAGCCCCCAGGACCCCAACACAGCTCACAGGAAACCAACAGAGCCCCCAGGACCACAACAGAGCCCGCAGGATCCCAACAGAGACCCCGGGACACAAACAGAACCCCCAGGACCCAAACACAACCCCCAAGACCACAACAGAGTTCGCATGACCCGAACGGAGCCCCCAGGACTCCAACAGAGCCCCCAGGACCACAACAGAGCCCCCAGGACCACAACAGAGCCCTCAGGACCACAACAGAGCCCCCAGGACCCCAACAGAGCCCGCAGGATACCATCACAGACCCCGGGACACGAACAGATCCCCCAGGACACGAACAGAACCCAACCCCAGGATCACAACAGAGCCCCCAGGACCCCAACAGAGCCCCCAGTACCCAAACAGAGACCTCAAAACGCCAAAAGAGCCCCCAGGATACCAAGAGAGCCCCGGGACCCCAACAGAGCCCACAGGACCACACCAAAGCCCCCAGGACCTCACCAAAGCCCCCAGGACTCGAAGAGAGCTCCCAGGACACCAACAGAGCTCCCAATTCACGAAGAAAGCCCCCAGAACAACAACAGAGCCCCCGGGACCCCAACAGAGCCCCAGGGACCCTAACAAAGACTTCGGGACCACAACAGAGCCCCCGGGACCACAACAGAGCCCACAGAACCCGAACAGATCTCCCAGGACCCCAACAGAGACCCCAGGACCACAACAGAGACCCCAGGACCACAACAGAGCCCACAGGACCCCAACAGAGCCCACAGGACACCAACAGAACCCCCAGGCCCACAACAGAGTTCCAAGGACCCGAACAGAGCCCCCAGGACCCCAACAGAGGCCCCAGAACCCGAACAGAGCACACAGGACCCGAACAGAGCCCCCAGGACCCCAACAGAGCTCACAGAACCCCAACAGAGCACCCAGGACCCCAACAGAGCACCCAGGACCCCAACAGAGCCCCCAGGATCCCAACAGAGACTGTGGGACACAAACAGAACCCCAAGGACCCGAACAGAACCCCCAAGACCACAACTGAGCCCGCAGGACCCGAACGGAGCCCCCAGGACGCCAACACAGCTCCAAGGACCCCAACAGAGCCCCCAAGATGCCAACAGAGCCCCCAGAACCCCAACAGAGCCCGCAGGATCCCAACAGATTCCCCGGGACACAAACAGAACCCCCAGGACCCAAACAGAACCCCCAGGACCACAACAGAGCCCCCAGGACCCAAACAGAGCCCCCAGGACCCAAACAGAGCCCCCAGGACCCAAACAGAGCCCCCAGGACCCGAACAGAGCCTACACAACACCAACAGAGGACCCAGGACCCGAACAGAGCCCCCACAACCCCAACAGAGCCCGCAGGATCCCGTCAGAGACCCCGGGACACGAACAGAGACCCCAGGACCCGAACAGAACCCCCAGGACCACAACAGAGCCCGCAGGACAATAACAGAGACCCCAGGACCACAACAGAGACCCCAGGACCTCAACAGAGCCCCCAGGACCCCAACAGAAGCTCCCAGGACTTCAGCAAAGCCCCCGGGAGCCCAACAGAGCCCCCGAGACCAGAACAGAGCCACAGGGACACGAAAAGAGCCTCGAGGAACACAACAGAGCCCCCAGGACCCCAACAGAGACGCCAGGACACGAAGAGAGACACCAGGAGAACAACAGAGCCCCCAAGAACCGAACAGAGGCCCCAGGACACCAACAGAGCCCCCAGGACCACAACAGAGCCCCCAGGACCACAACAGAGGCCCCAGGACCCGAACAGAGCCCCCAGGACCCGAACAGAGCCCCCAGGACCCGAACAGAGCCCCCAGGACCCCAACACAGCTCACAGGAACCCAACAGAGCCCCCAGGACCACAACAGAGCCCGCAGGATCCCAACAGAGACCCCGGGACACAAACAGAACCCCCAGGACCCAAACACAACCCCCAAGACCACAACAGAGTTCGCATGACCCGAACGGAGCCCCCAGGACTCCAACAGAGCCCCCAGGACCACAACAGAGCCCCCAGGACCACAACAGAGCCCCCAGGACCCCAACAGAGCCCGCAGGATACCATCACAGACCCCGGGACACGAACAGATCCCCCAGGACACGAACAGAACCCAACCCCAGGATCACAACAGAGCCCCCAGGACCCCAACAGAGCCCCCAGTACCCAAACAGAGACCTCAAAACGCCAAAAGAGCCCCCAGGATACCAAGAGAGCCCCGGGACCCCAACAGAGCCCACAGGACCACACCAAAGCCCCCAGGACCTCACCAGAGCCCCCAGGACTCGAAGAGAGCTCCCAGGACACCAACAGAGCTCCCAATTCACGAAGAAAGCCCCCAGAACAACAACAGAGCCCCCAGAACCCCAACAGAGCCCCCAGGCCCACAACAGAGCCCTCAGAACCCGAACAGAGCCCCCAGGACCCCAACAGAGGCCCCAGAACCCGAACAGAGCACACAGGACCCGAACAGAGCCCCCAGGACCCCAACAGAGCTCACAGAACCCCAACAGAACTCACAGGACCCCAACAGAACTCACAGGACCCCAACAGAACTCACAGGACCCCAACAGAGCCCGCAGGATCCCAACAGAGACTGTGGGACACAAACAGAACCCCAAGGACCCGAACAGAACCCCCAAGACCACAACTGAGCCCGCAGGACCCGAACGGAGCCCCCAGGATGCCAACACAGCTCCAAGGACCCCAACAGAGCCCCCAAGATGCCAACAGAGCCCCCAGAACCCCAACAGAGCCCGCAGGATCCCAACAGATTCCCCGGGACACAAACAGAACCCCCAGGACCCCAACAGAACCTTCAGGACCCCAACAGAGCCCCCAGGACCACAACAGAGCCCCCAGGACCACAACAGAGCCCCCAGGACCACAACAGAGCCCCCACAACCCCAACAGAGCCCGCAGGATCCCATCAGAGACCCCGGGACATGAACAGAGCCCCCAGGACCCTAACAGAACCCCCAGGACCACAACAGAGCCCCCAGGACCAGAACAGAGACCCCAATTCACGAAGAGAGCCCCCAGGACAACAACAGAGCCCCCGGGACCCCAACAGAGCCCACGGGACCCCAACAGAGCCCCCGGGACCCTAACAGAGCCCTCGGGACCACAACAGAGCCCCCGGGGCCACAACAGAGCCCCCAGGACAACAACAGATCCGCCACGACCACAACAGAGACCCCAGGACAACAACAGAGCCCCCAGTACCATAACAGAGCCCCAAGGACACGAAGAGAACCACCAGGACAACAACAGAGCCCCTAAGACCACAACAGAGCCCCCAGGACCACAACAGAGTCCCCAGGATCCCATCAGAGCCCCCAGGACCCAAACAGAGACCCCAAAACGCCAAAAGAGCCCCCAGGACAGCAAGAGAACCCCCAGGACACCAACAGAGCACACACGACCACACCAAAGCCCCCAGGACCACACCAGAGCCCCCAGGACTCGAAGAGAGCCCCCAGGAACGCAACAGAGCCCCCGGGACCCCAACAGAGCCCCCGGGACCACAATAGAGCCCACGGGACCCCAACAGAGCCCCCGGGACCCTAACAGAGCCCTCGGGACCACAACAGAGCCCCCGGGACCACAACAGAGCCCCCGGGACCACAACAGAGCCCACAGGACACGAACAGAACCCCCAGGACCCCAACAGAGGCCCCGGGACACCAACAGAACCCCCAGGCCCACAACAGAGCCCTCAGGAACCGAACAGAGCCCCCAGGACCCCAACACAGCTCACAGGACCCCAACAGAGTCCCCAGGACCACAACAGAGCCTGCAGGATCCCAACAGAGACCCCGGGACACAAACAGAACCCCCAGGACCCGAACACAACCCCCAAGACCACAACAGAGTTCGCATGACCCGAACGGAGCCCCCAGGACCCCAACAGAGCCCGCAGGATCCCAACAGAGCCCCCAGGACCCGAACAGCACCCCCAGGACTACAACAGAGCCCCCAGGACCCCAACAGAGCCCGCAGGATCCCAACAGAGCCCGCAGGATCCCAACAGAGCCCCCAGGACACGAACAGAGCCCCCAGGACCCGAACAGAGCCCCCAGGACCCGAACAGAACCCCCAGGACCCGAACAGAACCCCCAGGACCACAACAGAGCCCCCAGGACCACAACAGAGCCCCCAGGACCACAACAGAGTTCCAAGGACCCCAACAGAGCCCCCAAGACCCCAACAGAGCCCCCAGAACTCCAACAGAGCCCGCAGGATCCCGTCAGAGACCCCGGAACACGAACAGAGACCCCAGGACCCGAACAGAACCCCCAGGACCACAACAGATCCCGCAGGACAACAACAGAGACCCCAGGACCACAACACAGACCCCAGGACCACAACAGAGCCCCCAGGACCCCAACAGAAGCTCCCAGGACTTCAGCAAAGCCCCCGGGAGCCCAACAGAGCCCCCGAGACCAGAACAGAGCCACAGGGACACGAAAAGAGCCTCGAGGAACACAACAGAGCCCCCAGGACCCCAACAGAGACGCCAGGACACGAAGAGAGCCCCCAGGAGAACAACAGAGCCCCCAAGAACCGAACAGAGGACCCAGGACACCAACAGAGCCCCCAGGACCACAACAGAGCCCCCAGGACCACAACAGAGGCCCCAGGACCCGAACAGAGCCCCCAGGACCCCAACAGAGCTCACAGGACCCCAACAGAGCACCCAGGACCCCAACAGAGCCCGCAGGATCCCAACAGAGACTGTGGGACACAAACAGAACCCCAAGGACCCGAACAGAACCCCCAAGACCACAACTGAGCCCGCAGGACCCGAACGGAGCCCCCAGGACCCCAACACAGCTCCAAGGACCCCAACAGAGCCCCCAAGATGCCAACAGAGCCCCCAGAATAGCAACAGAGCCCGCAGGATCCCAACAGATTCCCCGGGACACAAACAGAACCCCCAGGACACAAACAGAACCCCTCAGGACCACAACAGAGCCCCCAGGACCACAACAGAGCCCCCAGGACCACAACAGAGCCCCCAGGACCACAACAGAGCCCCCAGGACCACAACAGAGCCTACACAACCCCAACAGAGGCCCCAGGACCCGAACAGAGCCTACACAACCTCAACAGAGCCCCCAGGACCCCAACAGAAGCTCCCAGGACTTCAGCAAAGCCCCCGGGAGCCCAACAGAGCCCCCGAGACAAGAACAGAGCCACAGGGACACGAAAAGAGCCTCGAGGAACACAACAGATCCCCCAGGACCCCAACAGAGACGCCAGGACACGAAGAGAGACACCAGGAGAACAACAGAGCCCCCAAGAACCGAACAGAGGCCCCAGGACACCAACAGAGCCCCCAGGACCACAACAGAGCCCCCAGGACCACAACAGAGGCCCCAAGACCCGAACAGAGGCCCCAGGACCAGAACAGAGCCCCCAGGACCCGAACAGAGCCCCCAGGACCCGAACAGAGCCCCCAGGACCCCAACACAGCTCACAGGAACCCAACAGAGCCCCCAGGACCACAACAGAGCCCGCAGGATCCCAACAGAGACCCCGGGACACAAACAGAACCCCCAGGACTCAAACACAACCCCCAAGACCACAACAGAGTTCGCATGACCCGAACGGAGCCCCCAGGACTCCAACAGAGCCCCCAGGACCACAACAGAGCCCCCAGGACCACAACAGAGCCCCCAGGACCACAACAGAGCCCCCAGGACCACAACAGAGACCCCACAACCCCAACAGAGCCCGCAGGATACCATCACAGACCCCGGGACACGAACAGATCCCCCAGGACACGAACAGAACCCAACCCCAGGATCACAACAGAGCCCCCAGGACCCCAACAGAGCCCCCAGTACCCAAACAGAGACCTCAAAACGCCAAAAGAGCCCCCAGGATACCAAGAGAGCCCCGGGACCCCAACAGAGCCCACAGGACCACACCAAAGCCCCCAGGACCTCACCAGAGCCCCCAGGACTCGAAGAGAGCTCCCAGGACACCAACAGAGCTCCCAATTCACGAAGAAAGCCCCCAGAACAACAACAGAGCCCCCGGGACCCCAACAGAGCCCCCGGGACCCTAACAAAGACTTCGGGACCACAACAGAGCCCCCGGGACCACAACAGAGCCCACAGAACCCGAACAGATCTCCCAGGACACCAACAGAGACCCCAGGACCACTACAGAGACCCCAGGACCACAACAGAGCCCACAGGACCCCAACAGAGGCCCCAGGACACCAACAGAACCCCCAGGCCCACAACAGAGCCCTCAGGACCCGAACAGAGCCCCCAGGACCCCAACAGAGGCCCCAGAACCCAAACAGAGCACACAGGACCCGAACGGAGCCCCCAGGACGCCAACACAGCTCCAAGGACCCCAACAGAGCCCCCAAGATGCCAACAGAGCCCCCAGAATAGCAACAGAGCCCGCAGGATCCCAACAGATTCCCCGGGACACAAACAGAACCCCCAGGACACAAACAGAACCCCTCAGGACCACAACAGAGCCCCCAGGACCACAACAGAGCCCCCAGGACCACAACAGAGCCCCCAGGACCACAACAGAGCCTACACAACCCCAACAGAGGCCCCAGGACCCGAACAGAGCCTACACAACCTCAACAGAGCCCCCAGGACCCCAACAGAAGCTCCCAGGACTTCAGCAAAGCCCCCGGGAGCCCAACAGAGCCCCCGAGACCAGAACAGAGCCACAGGGACACGAAAAGAGCCTCGAGGAACACAACAGATCCCCCAGGACCCCAACAGAGACGCCAGGACACGAAGAGAGACACCAGGAGAACAACAGAGCCCCCAAGAACCGAACAGAGGCCCCAGGACACCAACAGAGCCCCCAGGACCACAACAGAGCCCCCAGGACCACAACAGAGGCCCCAAGACCCGAACAGAGGCCCCAGGACCCGAACAGAGCCCCCAGGACCCGAACAGAGCCCCCAGGACCCGAACAGAGCCCCCAGGACCCCAACACAGCTCACAGGAGAACCCAACAGAGCCCCCAGGACCACAACAGAGCCCGCAGGATCCCAACAGAGACCCCGGGACACAAACAGAACCCCCAGGACTCAAACACAACCCCCAAGACCACAACAGAGTTCGCATGACCCGAACGGAGCCCCCAGGACTCCAACAGAGCCCCCAGGACCACAACAGAGCCCCCAGGACCACAACAGAGCCCCCAGGACCACAACAGAGACCCCACAACCCCAACAGAGCCCGCAGGATACCATCACAGACCCCGGGACACGAACAGATCCCCCAGGACACGAACAGAACCCAACCCCAGGATCACAACAGAGCCCCCAGGACCCCAACAGAGCCCCCAGTACCCAAACAGAGACCTCAAAACGCCAAAAGAGCCCCCAGGATACCAAGAGAGCCCCGGGACCCCAACAGAGCCCACAGGACCACACCAAAGCCCCCAGGACCTCACCAGAGCCCCCAGGACTCGAAGAGAGCTCCCAGGACACCAACAGAGCTCCCAATTCACGAAGAAAGCCCCCAGAACAACAACAGAGCCCCCGGGACCCCAACAGAGCCCCCGGGACCCTAACAAAGACTTCGGGACCACAACAGAGCCCCCGGGACCACAACAGAGCCCACAGAACCCGAACAGATCTCCCAGGACACCAACAGAGACCCCAGGACCACTACAGAGACCCCAGGACCACAACAGAGCCCACAGGACCCCAACAGAGGCCCCAGGACACCAACAGAACCCCCAGGCCCACAACAGAGCCCTCAGGACCCGAACAGAGCCCCCAAGACCCCAACAGAGGCCCCAGAACCCAAACAGAGCACACAGGACCCGAACAGAGCCCCCAGGATGCAAACACAGCTCCAAGGACCCCAACAGAGCCCCCAAGATGCCAACAGAGCCCCCAGAACCCCAACAGAGCTCCCAGGACCCAAACAGAGACCCCAAAACGCCAAAAAAGCCCCCAGGACAGCAAGAGAGCCCCCAGGACACCAACAGAGCCCACACGACCACACCAAAGCCCCCAGGACCACACCAGAGCCCCCAGGACTCGAAGAGAGCCCCCAGGACCCCAACAGAGCCCCCGGGACCCCAACAGAGCCCCCGGGACCACAATAGAGCCCACGGGACCCCAACAGCGCCCCCGGGACCCTAACAGAGCCCTCGGGACCACAACAGAGCCCCCGGGACCACAACAGAGCCCACAGGACACGAACAGAGCCCCCAGGACCCCAACAGAGGCCCCGGGACCCCAACAGAACCCCCAGGACCCGAACACAAACCCCAAGACCACAACAGAGTTCGCATGACGCGAACGGAGCCCCCAGGACCCCAACAGAGCCCGCAGGATCCCAACAGAGCCCCCAGGACCCGAACAGAGCCCCCAGGACCCGAACAGAGCCCCCAGGACCCCAACAGAGCCCCCAGGATCCCAACAGAGCCCCCAGGATCCCAACAGAGCCCCCAAAACCACAACAGAGGCCCCAGGACACCAACTGAACCCCCAGGCCCACAACAGAGCCCTCAGGACCCGAACAGAGCCCCCAGGACCCCAACAGAGGCCCCAGAACCCGAACAGAGCCCACAGGACCCGAACAGAGCCCCCAGGACCCCAACAGAGCTCACAGGACCCCAACAGAGCACCCAGGACCCCAACAGAGCACCCAGGACCCCAACAGAGCCCCCAGGATCCCAACAGAGCCCCCAGGATCCCAACAGAGACTGTGGGACACAAACAGAACCCCAAGGACCCGAACAGAACCCCCAAGACCACAACTGAGCCCGCAGGACCCGAACGGAGCCCCCAGGACGCCAACACAGCTCCAAGGACCCCAACAGAGCCCCCAAGATGCCAACAGAGCCCCCAGAACCCCAACAGAGCCCGCAGGATCCCAACAGATTCCCAGGGACACAAACAGAACCCCCAGGACCCAAACAGAACCCCCAGGACCACAACAGAGCCCCCAGGACCCAAACAGAGCCCCCAGGACCACAACAGAGCCCCCAGGACCACAACAGAGCCCCCAGGACCACAACAGAGCCTACACAACACCAACAGAGGACCCAGGACCCGAACAGAGCCCCCACAACCCCAACAGAGCCCGCAGGATCCCGTCAGAGACCCCGGGACACGAACAGAGACCCCAGGACCCGAACAGAACCCCCAGGACCACAACAGAGCCCGCAGGACAACAACAGAGACCCCAGGACCACAACAGAGACCCCAGGACCTCAACAGAGCCCCCAGGACCCCAACAGAAGCTCCCAGGACTTCAGCAAAGCCCCCGGGAGCCCAACAGAGCCCCCGAGACCAGAACAGAGCCACAGGGACACGAAAAGAGCCTCGAGGAACACAACAGAGCCCCCAGGACCCCAACAGAGACGCCAGGACACGAAGAGAGACACCAGGAGAACAACAGAGCCCCCAAGAACCGAACAGAGGCCCCAGGACACCAACAGAGCCCCCAGGACCACAACAGAGCCCCCAGGACCACAACAGAGCCCCCAAGACCCGAACAGAGGCCCCAGGACCCGAACAGAGCCCCCAGGACCCGAACAGAGCCCCCAGGACCCCAACACAGCTCACAGGAACCCAACAGAGCCCCCAGGACCACAACAGAGCCCGCAGGATCCCAACAGAGACCCCGGGACACAAACAGAACCCCCAGGACCCAAACACAACCCCCAAGACCACAACAGAGTTCGCATGACCCGAACGGAGCCCCCAGGACTCCAACAGAGCCCCCAGGACCACAACAGAGCCCCCAGGACCACAACAGAGCCCCCAGAACCACAACAGAGACCCCACAACCCCAACAGAGCCCGCAGGATACCATCACAGACCCCGGGACACGAACAGATCCCCCAGGACACGAACAGAACCCAACCCCAGGATCACAACAGAGCCCCCAGGACCCCAACAGAGCCCCCAGTACCCAAACAGAGACCTCAAAACGCCAAAAGAGCCCCCAGGATACCAAGAGAGCCCCGGGACCCCAACAGAGCCCACAGGACCACACCAAAGCCCCCAGGACCTCACCAGAGCCCCCAGGACTCGAAGAGAGCTCCCAGGACACCAACAGAGCTCCCAATTCACGAAGAAAGCCCCCAGAACAACAACAGAGCCCCCGGGACCCCAACAGAGCCCCCGGGACCCTAACAAAGACTTCGGGACCACAACAGAGCCCCCGGGACCACAACAGAGCCCACAGAACCCGAACAGATCTCCCAGGACCCCAACAGAGACCCCAGGACCACAACAGAGACCCCAGGACCTCAACAGAGCCCACAGGACCCCAACAGAGGCCCCAGGACACCAACAGAACCCCCAGGCCCACAACAGAGCCCTCAGGACCCGAACAGAGCCCCCAGGACCCCAACAGAGGCCCCAGAACCCGAACAGAGCACACAGGACCCGAACAGAGCCCCCAGGACCCCAACAGAGCTCACAGAACCCCAACAGAACTCACAGGACCCCAACAGAACTCACAGGACCCAACAGAACTCACAGGACCCCAACAGAGCCCGCAGGATCCCAACAGAGACTGTGGGACACAAACAGAACCCCAAGGACCCGAACAGAACCCCCAAGACCACAACTGAGCCCTCAGGACCCGAACAGAGCCCCCAGGACCCCAACAGAGGCCCCAGAACCCGAACAGAGCCCACAGGACCCGAACAGAGCCCCCAGGACCCCAACAGAGCTCACAGGACCCCAACAGAGCACCCAGGACCCCAACAGAGCACCCAGGACCCCAACAGAGCCCCAGGATCCCAACAGAGACTGTGGGACACAAACAGAACCCCAAGGACCCGAACAGAACCCCAAGACCACAACTGAGCCCGCAGGACCCGAACGGAGCCCCCAGGACGCCAACACAGCTCCAAGGACCCCAACAGAGCCCCAAGATGCCAACAGAGCCCCAGAACCCCAACAGAGCCCGCAGGATCCCAACAGATTCCCCGGGACACAAACAGAACCCCCAGGACCCAAACAGAACCCCCAGGACCACAACAGAGCCCCCAGGACCCAAACAGAGCCCCCAGGACCCAAACAGAGCCCCCAGGACCACAACAGAGCCCCCAGGGACCACAACAGAGCCCCAGGACCCGAACAGAGCCTACACAACACCAACAGAGGACCCAGGACCCGAACAGAGCCCCCACAACCCCAACAGAGCCCGCAGGATCCCGTCAGAGACCCCGGGACACGAACAGAGACCCCAGGACCCGAACAGAACCCCCAGGACCACAACAGAGCCCGCAGGACAACAACAGAGACCCCAGGACCACAACAGAGACCCCAGGACCTCAACAGAGCCCCCAGGACCCCAACAGAAGCTCCCAGGACTTCAGCAAAGCCCCCGGGAGCCCAACAGAGCCCCCCGAGACCAGAACAGAGCCACAGGGACACGAAAAGAGCCTCGAGGAACACAACAGAGCTCCAGGACCCCAACAGAGACGCCAGGACACGAAGAGAGACACCAGGAGAACAACAGAGCCCCCAAGAACCGAACAGAGGCCCCAGGACACCAACAGAGCCCCCAGGACCACAACAGAGCCCCCAGGACCACAACAGAGGCCCCAGGACCACAACAGAGGCCCCAGGACCCGAACAGAGCCCCCAGGACCCGAACAGAGCCCCCCAGGACCCCAACACAGCTCACAGGAACCCAACAGAGCCCCCCAGGACCACAACAGAGCCCGCAGGATCCCAACAGAGACCCCGGGACACAAACAGAACCCCCAGGACCCAAACACAACCCCCAAGACCACAACAGAGTTCGCATGACCCGAACGGAGCCCCAGGAATCCAACAGAGCCCCCAGGACCACAACAGAGCCCCCAGGACCACAACAGAGCCCCCAGGACCCCAACAGAGCCCGCAGGATACCATCACAGACCCCGGGACACGAACAGATCCCCCAGGACACG